>NC_135898.1:21055529-21395535 GCF_964194155.1 Cetorhinus maximus | reverse complement strand
GCCAGCTTCCTTGGTTTGGTAAACCCCCCTAATCGATAGTGGGTGTCACATCAGCTTCTGCCAGTTCGCAACCCAAGATGTTTGGTCACTGGAGCTCCCAGTCAGTCCTGATTGGTACACCAAAACCTTCAGGGGACTGGCTTCTGATCATCCACCAGTGTTTAGGTAGAAGATCACAGAATTTTCAAGAGAAATGGCATTTACGCCATTTATCCAGGTTCTTGCGGATCTTTGCCCCCTCAAACCAGGCAATTCAAACCTTCTACCGTGACCTTGATCTACTTTTACCCTGAGTGGTGGAGGTTGAGTGAACAACATTGCATTGGCACATGTTAGAGTTCAAGAACTTGGGCGATCTTTAGATCATAGCCAAAGTCATTGGGATTTTTATTGTTATTTTTTGGGGGGCGGGGGGTGGAGTTGTTGGAGAGAGGTAGGGAAGCAGATTAAATGTTCCAGAACTATTCAAGTAAGCAATGGTAAAATAGCCATCTTGTGCTCTCGCATGTCTGGTCCAACCCAATTCCTGTATCTAGGGTTTCCTTAAGGTTGGAGAATTGGATTTTGAAATATTAACCAAACGTTGTATTCTCAGTAGCAATTGAAGTGAAGCCATGGGGGTCTTGGGGAGGACAGCCAAGCCCCTGTGGTTTCGTGTCCCAGATGCACTGACCCATGTGTGACCATGTTTCAAGAAAGCTTCAGGCCCCACAGTGGGCTCATATCTGTAGACCACCTTCAGTGTAACGCGTGGGCTGTAACCCAGGCCAAGTGGCAAAGGTGGTTTGTGCAGATTCAGCGAGTGCCACGTGAATGAAATTACTTTCCTGAGAAAATGTAGCAGGAAATGCTGAGAATGCATATCCGCATCTGATGAAGGGAGACAGGTCAGTGTTTTCATTGAAAAGCCTTCATTCAAACAGGTAACTGTATGTTTAGTAATATTTTTAGTGAAGAAGGGACTTTGTGAATGAAGTGGCAGATACAAACTTGGCCTGTGTCTTTTTTAAAATTTTGCTTTGTTAATATCTTGATGCAAAGCTAAGATTTATTTCCAAAGCACAGTCCTGCTCATGTGTTGCTCAGTGCTGCTGGTCTGACAGCTTCTAAATGCAAGTTGTTAAGTGAACCTTCCAGGGCTGAAGATGAGAGTTTACTAAGCAGTGAGTCTGTAAGGTGCAGAATTCCACACTGAGACTCCCTTTGTGGCTAGGGCTGGCTGCTTTTTTAAAAATGTATTTCTAAATGTGGCTAAGAGATTGATTGAAGAAACCGAACATGTAGGTCACCACTACAATGCCGGGCTACAACTCTTGTGCGCTCTGATCTGTGACTGTTAGAACTAACAGGCCTGTTGGTGTATTCTCCTGAATGATTTGCAATGTGATAATTTACTGTTGGTTTATTTATATTATATTTTTTATGTTGGTTCTTGTCTTCCAATTTGGGAACATTTGCACTCCAGGCAGACTTTCTGATGAATCATTCTTTTTCTTAGAGACAAATTTTAATTGTTTAGCATTGGGTTGCAAGATGCTGGTTAAGGCGCAACCCACTTTAGAAGTTATCATTTTGTCCCAAGTCCTTCCTGTGAATTGGACAAACCCCTTTAACTATTTAAAATTGTGAGTGAGTTGAGTTTCCCAGGGACTCTGCGCGATTGTGACCATCAATCATTCCGTTTTCTTTTAGAGGCTCCCAGAATTTCTCAGTTAAGTCTGTTGCCTGGTGTGCACGATCTTGGACTCAACCTCTGGCTGTTATACTGGAGAGTGCATCAGCTGCAGCCTGTCTGCTGAGTCCTGCTACAAAGGGCTTGTGCACAGACTTCCTGAAGGGATGGAATTGGGATTAATTGTGTTCCCTTTGTGGTCGAACAGGCAACGAAGAGTGCTCACCCATCAAGAATGCCCACTTGCAGCAAAAAGATAAATAGAAATGACTCCATAACATGCACACATGGCGCAACCAATTTCACCCATCAAATGTATTTTTATTTCCATTAACTCGGTCTCCTTAGATCCGCAACAAACCTCAAGGCTTCCCTCCTCACATTGTTTAACCTCTTGGTGGTATTAAAGAGCTTTAAAATGTGTTCTTCCCTGTGGCAGAGGGGATTGAGGGGCGGGTGGTGGAGATGAAAATGTCCTTGAATGAAGTGTGCACTAAGAAATGGCAATCATTTTTCAGAGTGTAAATTTTAGAATTGTTTTTTTAAAATATAAATCTATGTATATTAAAATAAGTTTCTTGGGCAATTGTAATATTCAAACTTTGACAGCTGTTTGCACTAGCAATAATTAGAAAGCAAATGGGAGGTGATCCAGAATGCTGTGACATTCCCAGACCAACTTCCTTCCTTGCTTGTGGGTAATGTTCCTCTGGTTCTGCATGTTCAGGAGACATTTGAATTAAGAAACCTGATTTAACCCTGATGGGTGGCACTCTGTGTAGACCATATTTATTTTGCAATGAGATGTTATTTGTATATTTTTGTGATTTTTTTTGTTTGTTTCCATGAACAGTTTGCATTAATATATCCTGTCCTCCTTTTTCAAACAAAACTTTGTCTCTTGATCCTTTTTGAACCGTTTCCTGATCTTTGGGTTGTGCACTTTCTGATGTTTTTTTGATAGGATTAGTAAATGCCGAGTGTGTTCCTCTCTGTGACTGGTTCATTGCGGACTTTTGCCAATGGAAGCTGAATTTCTGATTTTATACCTGTGACCAGCAAGAGTTATTTTTTCTCTCTCTACTTCCAAAACAGATGTGTCAAACTTGTTGATCTAATTATTTTCTGTAACGTGTTAGCGAGTTTTTGTAAGCAGGGAGTATCAGTCTACTTATTCTCATGGTGCATGTGGTCGCCATGTAGGAAGAACTTGTGTACTGAGATTTCTTCTGAATTGGGGGAATGTATTATATTTCTCTATATTAAAAAAAAATTAATCTTTGGATCTTTCTAATGCTCTTTTTTGCATCTCCAGCATAAAGAGGTTTCAGTACAGAAAAGGACTGTTGTTTTCAACAATCTTGTTCCCATACTGATGATAAGCATCACTACCCACTTTCCCTCATTCCCTTCTTTCTAGAAACAGCATGCACATGTCAGCAGACGCTCTTTTTGATGGAACCTCTCGTCACATCAGACAATATATTCCAAAAACTTGCTATTCTCTGGGAATGAAGACCTCCGCCTCTGTCAACATCTAGTCTGTTCCTCTGTTTAAACTCGTGACTGCTGCTCCTCCCAAATCTGCTAAAATGGGGTAATCAATCAATAGGAATGCTCTCCAGCTCTTTCATTATTATATAAACCTCTATCAGGTTGCCTCTTAAGTCTACATGGCTCCACAATAAATAGACCAAACTCTTTGACCCTGAGTAGCTGAGGTTCTTCAAGCTGGGAATAATTCTTATCTCTCTCCTCTGGACCTTTTTCCAGGGCTTCAACATTACCCACCATGTGGGAATCAAAAATGGACACACAACTCTGGCAGCGATCTGACCAGTGACATGTACAGTAACAAAATGGTGTCCTCATGCAGAATGGCTCTTTTAATTGAAAATGCTGCCATCGGTGGTGGTCTCGCTAACTGTTGGGGTTAATACTGGAAGAATTCAGTAGTTTCTTTTAATGTGTCTGTTCATAATTCCGTCTGCCCAGTGCTGTTGCAGTGTCTATACTGCAGCTCGCTGTAGAAGGCAACCTGGAGAATTCTGCAATCCAGCTGGTGTTCTTTCTGATTGTGGCCAACATCCCAATTATACTGTAGTGCTCGTGTCCCTAAGTATTAGCCCCAACAACCCTTTCTTGCCACTTGATGCCAGCAGTATGATGTACACAGTGTACATGGAAATGGTAAAATCCCTTCATGTAATGCTAGTAGCGGATTCAGGAATCTGTTTCACCAGAGAATCCCACCAAGTTCATAGAATTTGTGCCTCTCTTTAAGTGGTAACTGGTTGATCATAATTGCAGTTGGTGTGGCTGGATGGGTTGGATCTGGACTTGCACCTAATCTGTTCCAGTCTGGCTCAAGGGCTTTAGAGAAATTTCCTCATCTGGAATCCATGAGTTCTCTGGAGCACACAATTGCTGCGAGATTGGTTCAGAGTTCCGTCTTGGTAAGACATGTGTAAAAAGGGGGTGGGGTGTAGAAAGATGAAGAACTTGTATTTTTAGAGTTTCATTTACATCTTCACTGCCTCAGGCCATCTCAAAGTGTTTTGCAGCCAACAAAGTACTTTGGAAGTAGGAAACACAGCAGCCAATTTCCTCATAGCAAACTCCTGCAAACAGCAATTTGCTAATGACTGGATAATCTCTTTTAGTGATGTTGATAATGCGTTATACATTGGCCAGGGCGCTAGGAAGAACTCCCCTGCTCCTTTTTGAATAGTGCCATGGGGATCTTTTATGGAGTTTCAGTCTATGGTTTCATCCAAAAGATGGCATTCCGACAGTGCAATGCTCCCTCGGCACCACACGTGCATCGTGTGTGGTGTGAGGCTTGAACCCATGGTTAGCTGACTGAAAGGCAAGACTGTGACCCACTTGAGCCAGGACACACACTGTTGTCTTATTTCTATTCATTGTTCCATATTGAAGCATATGTTAAGCTTGCACTCTCATCACTGCTGTTTAAATGGAGGGAAGGGGGTTAGATAGAAAATTCAACTTTCATCTGTTGCTAATCCCTTTCCTGGTTCCCTTATGGTTGAAGGTTCTGGAGCCTAGGCTTGCTTAAGCTGTTGAAATGTAAGCTGTGAGCTAAATGGTTTCCATAGAGTTCTTGGTTTCTGATGTAATTGGATGTGAGGGAACCTTGGTTACAGATTCCCTGCAGATTTGCTGCAACACAATGCATTGCTTTGCAAATTCCAATGGTAGAGGATTATACAATAGGGGGAGATGTGGGGTTCAATCCAAAATCTGCTGTACTTTTCTTACAACATACAAGTAAGGCTTTATGTATGTACTTGCCTTCTGTTTATGAGTTTTGAAAGTGTAGCTTCAGTGGGGAGTGTTCATAAAGGTGGCCATCTATTTAAGCAGTAAAACTGCAATGAGTATATGGTGACAACTTGTATTACTGCTGAGTTCCTCCCACGTGCAAGGGGCAGTGAAGTTCAAAAGGGAAGTGGAAGATTGGTGGTGATGGCTAGCAAGTACCTGGTCCAAAGCAAAAGCTTCCGAAAGTATTGAGGGAACTGGGTCAATGCCTCTTGATGGGTGAGGCTCATACCATGATGTAAGGCTGAAAAGGATCACTATAATGTGCTTACAGACTTATATTGGCTCCTGGCCCATCAATATCTTGATTTTTAAAATTATCAACCTTGTTTTCAAGTGCCTTCACGGCCTCACCCTCCTTACCTCTGTAACTTCAACCCTCAGAATCTGCGCTCCTCCAATTCTGGCCTCTTTTTCGCATCCCTGATTTTAATTGCATCACCATTGGTGGCCATCCCTTGAGCTGTCTAGACCTTTGGCTCTGGAATTCCTTCCCAAACCTCTGCACTCCTCTTTCACAACCCTCCTTAAAACCCATCTCTTTGGTCAAGCATTTTGGTCAGTCGTCTTAATATCTCCTTATGTGGCTCACTCAAATTTTGTTTGACAACATTCCTGCTAAGTGTCTTGGGATGTTTTGTTACATTAAAGATGCTACATAAAAGCAAGTTGTTGTTGAAAGAATACAGAACTCAATATAGCTGAAGTCCTGGAGAAAAGGAAACTGCATCTCCATAGCACCTCTCGTGACCTCCAATGTCCCAGAGTTTTTCCAGCCAATAAAGTACTTCAGAATTATAGTCACTGTTGTAATGTGGGAAACGATAGCAATGAGGGAATCGGGAAGGACGGAATAGGCTGGGACTATTTTTTTCTTTAGAATAGAGAAGGCTGAGAGATGACCCGAAAAAAGGTCTTGAAAATTTTGAAGGAGTTTGAGAGACAGCGATGTTTTCACTTGAGGGGGAAACAAAGGGGAAACAGTCCAAGACTACAGTCCATAAATAGAAGGTAAAATAAATCCAATCTATAATTCCAAGAGAAATATCTCTAACCTAGAGAATGGTGAGAATATGGAATTTGCTGCCGCATGGAGTAATTAAGGCCACATAAAGTAATTAACAGATGAATTTAATGGAAAGCCAGGTAAGTACTTGGAGGAGAAATGAGTATGCTGACAGGGTTAGACGAGGAAGACTGGGAGGAGGACAAAAAAGCTGACGTAGACTAGTTGGGCCAACTGGCCTGTTTGGCGTTGCTTCCATGCTCTGAGGCTACCATTGAACTAGGGCTGACCTTTTTCATTTCCAGCAGAGGATATGTTTGGTTTGTGACTTCAACTGATAACTGGATGATTTATTTTGAGGATTAATATTTATAGTGCTTTGGAATGTCCTGAGTTTATGAAAGAACATAGGGGTAGGAGGGCCCCTTGCCATTTAGTGAGATTATGGTTGATCTTGCACCTAACTGGCTCTAATTTTTAGGCTATACTCCTTGGTCCTACACTCCCCAACCAGTGTAAATAGTTTCTCTCTATCCTAATAAAATCAAAATACTGCAGATGCTGGAAATATGAAATAACAAAAGTGCTGGAAAAACTCAGCGGGTTGGAGGAGTTGCAGATAGTGAAGAGGATTGTCAAAGGATACAACGGGATATAGATCGGTTGGAGACTTGGGCGGAGAAATGGCAGATGGAGTTTAATCCGGACAAATGCGAAGTAATGCATTTTGGAAGGTCTAATACAGGCAGGAATTATACAGTAAGTGCCAGAACCCTTAAGTGCATCGACAGGCAGAGGGATCTGGGTGTACAGGTCCACAGGTCACTGAAAGTGGCAACGCAGGTGGATAAGGTAGTCAGGAAGGCATATGGCATGCTTGCCTTCATTGGCAGGGGTATTGAGTATAAAAGCTGGGAAGTCATGCTGCAGCTGTATAGAACTTTGGTTAGGCCACACTTGGAATATTGCGTGCAATTCTGGTTACCACATTACCAGAGGGATATGGAGGCGTTGGAGTGGATGCAGAGGAAGTTTACCAGGATGCTGCCTGGTCTGGAGGTTATTAGCTATGAGGTTGGAGAAACTCAGATTGTTCTCACTAGAGCGACGGAGATTGAGGTGCGACTTGTTAGAAGTTTACAAAATTGAGTGGCATGGACAGAGTAGATAGTCAGAAGCTTTTTCCCAGGGTGGAAGAGTCAATTACTAGGGGACATAGATATAAGGTGAGAGGAAAAAACTATAAAGGAGATGTGCGGGGCAAGTTTTTTATGCGGAAGGTAGTGAGTGTCTGGAATTCGCTGCCAGAGGAGGTGGTGGAAGCAGGTACAATAGTGGTGTTTAAGAGGCAGCTTGACAAATACATGAATAGGATAGGAATAGAGGGATACGGACCCCGGAAGTGCAAAATGTTTTAGTTGACGGGCAATCTGATCGGCGCAGGCTTGGAGGGCCGAAGGGCCTGTTCCTGTGCTGTACTTTAATTTGTTCTTTGTCTGGCAGCATCTTTGGAGCGAGAAACAGAGTTAACATTTCGAGTCCATGTGATTTCTTCAGAGCTGAAGAGAGGTAGCAATGTGATGGGTTTTATGTAGTTGAAAAAATGGGTGGAGCAAAATGGAAGGTCAAGGATAAACTGGGGGTCAGAAGAGATTAAATGGCAAAGATGTCATGGAACACAAGACAAAGGGAGTAGCAATGATAGGATTAAAGATGGAAGTTTTGGTCCAGAGTAGGTGTTAATATCAGAATGAAGGTCAGCACTGTCTGAAAGCAAAACAGTGGAATCTGTTAAGAGCAGACAGGGGTCCGTGCTGTCTGAAAGCAAAACATGAGAACAAGATACAGACTTCTCTAAATTGGGGAGACCAAACGCAGATTGGGTGATCTCTTTGTGGAACACCTCCGGTCTGTCTGCAAGCATGACCCAGACCTTCCAGTCACTTGCCATTTCAACAGACCAGCTTGCTCTCACGCCCACATGTCCATCCTTGGCTTGCTGCAATGTTCCAGCGAAGCCCAATGCAAACTGGAGGAACAGCACCTCATCTTCCGACTAGGTACTTTACAGTCTTCTGGACTTAACATTGAGTTCAACAACTTCAGACCACGAACACTGTCCTCCATCCTCACCCCCTTTTTTATCCCCTTTTTCTTACATTAGTTTTTACTTTTTATCCACTTATTTTTATTATTATTTTTATTCATTTATCTGTGGTTTTATGCCCCCTTCTATCTCATTTTCTATCCTTTTTCCAGTTTCCACCCTTTCACCTTCATATGGTCCTTCTCTGACACTTCCCTTCCTTGACTTTTTTGTCTCCATTTCCGGTGATAAACTGCCTACTAATATTCATTACAAGCCCACCAACTCCCACAGCTACCTCAACTTCACCTCCTCACATCCTGCTTCCTGTAAGGACTCCATTCCATTCTCCTATTTCTCCATCTCTGTTGTATCAGTTCTAATACTACGTCCAACAATCATGCTTCTGACATGTCTTCCTTTTTCTTCAACTGAAGACTCCTTCCCCCTGCGCCCCCACCCCCTGCCTCCACTGTTGTTGACAGGGCCCTCGACCATGTCTGACCAATTTCCTGCATTTCCGCCCCCACCTTCTCAGAACCATGATAGGGTTCCTCACTTTCCACAGCACCAGCCTCTATATTCAAAGGATCATCCTCCAGCATGATGCCACCTCCAGACACATCTTCCTCTCACCACCCCCACCCCACGTCAGCATTCCGAGGCGACAATTTCCTCTGTGACACCCTGGTCTTCTAGACTATCACCCCAACACCTCATCGCCTTTTCGTGCAACACCTCCCCCTTTACCTCCATCCTCACTGTCCAAGGCCCCAAACACTCCTTCCAAGTGAAGCAGTGATTTACTTGCACTTCGTTCAGTTTAGTCCACTGTATTCGCTGCTTACACTGCGATCTGCTCTACACTGGGGAGACTGAACGTAGACTGGGTGACCACTTTGCAGAACACCTTCCCTCATTCCGGAAGCATGACCCAGATCTTCCTGTCGTTTGCTGTTTCAATTCACTATCTTGCTCTCATGTTCACATTTCTGTTCTCAGCCTGTTAGAATGTTCCAATGCAAATTGGAGGAACAGCACCTCACCTTTCGACGAGGCCCTTTACAGCCTTCCAGACTTAACATTGAGTTCAACAACTTCGGACCATGAACACTCTCCTCCATCCTCACCCCCTTTTTTTATCCTCCATTTTGATTTATTTTCCCAACAAGTCAGACAGCACTGACCCTTTTCTGCTATTTTGCTTTCAGACAGTGCTAATTTTTATTCTGATGTAAACATCTACCCTAGACCAAAGCTTTTGTCTTTAATATTATAATTACCACTCTCTTTGTCTTGTGTTTCATGACATCTTTATAATTTAATCTCTCCTGAGCCCCAACCTATCTCTGACCTATTTTGCTCCATCTGCTTTTTCAACAGCATAAAACCCATCACATTGCTACCTCTCTTCATCTCTGAAGAAGCCATATGGACTCGAAACATGAACTCTGTTTCTCTTTCTGCAGATGCTGCCAGACCTGCTGAGTTTTTGCAGCATTTTGTTTTTTTCTGTCCCATCTGTTCCCCTTAATGTCTTGAACATTTTGATGAAATTAACCCATAACCTTCTAAATTCCAGGGAATATAACCCTTTGTAATTGCACCTTGTATTTTAACACAAGGAGTTCATGTATCGGTCTATTAAAGCTACACGGCCTTTTCTCCAATATATCCTCTAAGTTGTGGTGCCCAGAACTGCTCACAGTACTTGGGTGTGGTCTAAACAGGGCTTTGTATGGCTGTAATATTCCATCTCCCCTCTTTGTATTCTAGCCCTTTTTATTACTTTCTCTACCAGTTCATAATATTTCAATGATCTATATACCTGGACCCTTAAGTCCCCATGGACCTCCACTGTTTCTGGATTTTCATCACTTAAGAAGTTTTCCATTCTTTTAAGATTCAAAGTGGATACAAACATATGAACA
The DNA here is from genome assembly GCF_964194155.1 of Cetorhinus maximus. Classification (NCBI taxonomy): domain Eukaryota; kingdom Metazoa; phylum Chordata; class Chondrichthyes; order Lamniformes; family Cetorhinidae; genus Cetorhinus; species Cetorhinus maximus. Next base: position 21,385,495 of record NC_135898.1, on the reverse strand, counting down.
TCTGAATAGGAATAGGCCACTCGGCTCTCTCGAACCTGCTCTGATCTGATTGTAACTTCAACTCCACGTTCCTGCCTGCCCCTGATAACCATTAACCCCTTATGGAGAATCTAAGATGACTTCACATTTGCCTACATTGAAATTCATTTGCCACAGTTTTGCCTATTTACTTAATCTTTCAATATATCTTTGTAATTTGATGCTTCCACCTACACTATTTATGTTGCCACCATCTTCATCCTCAGTAAATTTGCGTATGTTGTTCACTAGCGAGTTATGCTCGCCAGCTGTCACCAGGGTCTGAATGGCTGCCTTCTGTGTTTTAACCATTCTTTGATTCTATTCCTTTAAGTCGTTAATAAATAGTGAAGAGTTGAAGCCCTAACACTAGGTGCCACTAGTCACATCCTGCTAAATTAAGAGTTATCTTAAATGTCTCCTGCCGCTCAGCCAATTTCCAAACCAGGTCAGTGCTTTGCCTTGAATTCCACGGGCTTCACTTTGAGCTATTGTCTCTGACAAAGGGATTTTATCAAATGCTTTCTGGAAGTCCAGATAACTAACATCTACAGAACAATTCCCTTGTCCGCTATAGTCACCTCTTCCAAAAAAAAAATTGCTTTAGCAAATATAAAAGCAAAATACTGCAGATGCTGGAAATCTGAAACAAAAGCAGAAAATGCTGGAAAACCTCAGCAGGTCTAACAGTATCTGTGGAGAGAAAAACAGAGTTAACGTTTCCAGTCCATATGACTCTTCAGAAGAAGAGGAGAATAGACTCTCCTTTCCACAGATGATGTCAGACCTGAGGTTTTCCAGCATTTGCTGTTTTTGTCCCCTCTTACAAATCCTTACTGGCTTTCTCTGATCAGCTGGAAAATTTCAAGGGTGTTCAGTCACTCCATATGTTTCAAAAGAGGTGTTAAATGAATGCAATTTTTGTTTTGGGGGAGATTGCAATGAAAAATTAGTGCTAATCCTCTTTTTGAGGATAAGGTGAGGAGCCTGTAGCTTTCCTCCCTTTCAGATGTGCAGCGTTGCGCGATGTTTACAGTGCGCTTTCAACCACACTTGAAAGGGGGTTGGCTTCCCGGCCCCTTGGCTTTGATTGGTCGGGGGTGGGGGCGGTGCGTAATGATTGGACGTTGTTAGGGGCGGCGGGCTATGATTGGACAAGCGGCCGGTCAATCACGTTCTGCGAGCGAGTTGGGTTGTCTCCGGGTGGTCACGTGACTCAGATGGGCGGCCAGCCCCGTTAAGATGGCGGCGGGAGAGCGCAGCTTTCGTCTGGCGCTGACCGCCCTCTGGGCTCTGGCGGCCGGTGGGGAACGCGACGTGGTGGGTGTCCGGCTGGAGAGCGGCGGGGGCCCCGTCCGCATGGAAGGCGGGACGATTCGAGCCAGGCCCGGGGCCCGCTTCCAGCTGAGGGTGTTCGGCCAGCGGCTGGGCTGGGAGGATTGGCCTTGGCTGGCCTTCAGCCCCCAGCGAGAGTGCGGCAACAACAGCCTGGAGAGGACCTGGATAGAGCTGGGGGAGAACCTGAGTGATGGCTCCGTGCTAGTAAGCGTCCAGGCTGGCCAGGCGGGGGGCCTCTATTACCTGTGCACCCAGATTCAGAAGGAGCTGTGGAAGCCCCCTGGAGGCTGGGACACACCCCTGGACATCCAGCCCACTCAGTACCCCCTGGCTGTGTGGGGCCAGGTGCTGCTCCTGGCCCTGTTGCTGATCTTCTCGGCCCTCTTCAACCTGCTGCACCTCAGCGTCCTGTGGCTGGACCCCCTGGAGCTGCACATCATCCACCACTGTGGCTCGGAGAGGGAGAAGCGGAGCGCCGAGTTGTTGGAGCCCCTCCGCCGGCGGGGCAACCTGGTCCTCTGCTCCCTGGTGCTGGGCAATGTGCTGGCCAACTCGTGCCTGGGCGTTCTGTTCCACCAGGCGCTGGGTGCCATCCTGCCCGCCATCCTCGCCTGCTCCGCCCTGCTGTTCCTGCTGGGTGAGATTCTCCCCTACGCCGTCTGCTCGCGTTACGGCTTCGCCATCGCCTCCCGCACCACCTGGCTGACCCGTCTGTTCATGGTCCTCGCCGCGCCGCTCGCTTTGCCCGTTGCCCTGCTGCTCAACTGGGCCCTGCGGCAGGACATCAGCACCTGCTACATTCGCGAGAAGATCCTGGACATGCTGCGCTCCAGCGACCCCTACAGCGAGTTCGTGAAGGAGGAGTTCAGCCGGGGCTCACTGAGGACTAAAGTGGTGGAGGACATCATGACTGGCTTGAAGGACTGCTTCATGCTCAGCACTGAAGCCGTGCTGGACTTCAACACCATGTCTGAAATCATGCAGTGCGGCTACACCAGGATCCCAGTCTATGAAGAGGAGAGGTCCAACATTGTGGACATAGTCTATGTGAAAGACCTCGCCATGGTTGACCCTGAGGACTGCACACCTTTGAACACCATTATCAAATTCTACAACCACCCTCTGCATTTTGTGTTTAACGACACCAAGTTGGATGCCGTGCTGGAAGAGTTTAAGAAAGGTGATTGTTTGTCCCATTACAAAAATGTCCCTTAGCACAACGCTTTGAGAAGAGCCTTTGAAGGAATTGTGCTCGAGATTAACTGAAATTCTTTTGTCTCTCCACGTCCTGCATGGAGATTCTCATAAGCCACGTCCATGCCTCAAAGTGGCGTGCATCGCCCCCCTATAATCCGGAGCAGTAACTTGGGCCATGTTTCAGTTTAATTCCGCCCTCAGTTCCTGGCTTCTCTGGCCCATCTTTGTCTGATCTCAGAGGCAGCATGAACTCTGTTGGTGCTGGTCTTGCCAGCCATCAGTTGTGGGTTCATCTACACAAATCTTTAAAAGTGGCTGGACAAGTTGAGAAGGCTGTCTTTTAAACAACAACATGTATGATCTAGGGCTTTAGAAATAGAGGTTTAGAGTAGAAAAGTGAGGACGTTAGGCTGAACCTTTATAAATCATTCCCAATTTTGGGCATCACACTTTAGGAAGGATGTCAGGTCCTTAGGGAGGCTGCAGAGGAGATTTACCAGAATGATAGCCACGACTTCAGCTATATGGAGAAACTGGAGGAGCTGGGATGGTTTTCTGGATGGGAGTAGAGAGGGGAGGAGAATTAATAGATGTTTTTCCAAATTATAAGGTGTTTTGATGGAGTAGATAGGGCAAAACTGTTTCCAGTAGCAGGAGGGTCAGTAACCAGAGGAGACAAATTTAAGGTAACCCATTCTGTGCTGGGTTATTGTTTGGCTGTAGTTTATATATAATGGGAGTTCCCAGCAGTAGGAGCTGAGTTCCATTACTCAAAAAGACTTGATTGCAGTTGTTAACACTTCACTATCACGCATTGACACAAGTTGCATAATCCTGCTTTGTCACTAGGAGGCCAGTATCATTCAGCCAAAAAGCACAGCCAATAACTGCTGAGACGCATCCTGCAAAATCCACTGTAGGTAGAGGTTTAAGAGAACTGAAGTGGTTTCAAAGCGGTCGCCTGAGGGCTGAGCTATATTTCATAACGCTGAAACAACAACAACAGCTAGGCAAGAGCCTTTTAAAGTAGTGAACTGTTGCAATGGGCTGGTATAATTTGTGTTATTAGGAGGGGAGCTTCAAAAGCGCTTTAGTGTACCTATATTAATGCCAGAGTCTGGTACATTTAATTGTTGTTGATGAGATGTAGGTGGTTTGGATATATCTGTGTGGTTTGGACATATCCTGGTCAGTATCCCAGTGACCAGCGGCACAATTATGGTCTGGTTTACCATTGCCAAATTAAGAAGCTACTCCTTATTTTGAGAATTCCCAACATGTTTCTCTGGAATCTTGTTTTTTTTCCCCTTCTTTCCCCAATTTCCTCATCTTTCGGTCAGGATCTTAGGCCCCTATCAGGAGCCTGAGTACAGTAACCGATGCATTCACTTCAAATCTTCATGTTACTTATTGCCTGAAATACAATACATTGAAATCCACTTTTGGATTAATGTACAAGCACTCTCTTCCCCCCTCCCCGAAGGGAGTTTACCCAGTGTTAAATCAAAAAGGGATAAATGCACAGCAGGTCAGTGAACAAATTAAACTGAATGCTGAGAGAGAAGCTGGCATTTTTAGGAAGCTTGGCAAAGCAGAAAAGCGGGGGATACAAGAAGCAACAGATACCAGTCGTCACCTGAGAATTGCTTCGTAGAAAGCTGTTTGGTGACACAAAAGATCACTGAATAAGTTGCAGTTGGAGTGTTGTGTCCAATTCTGGGCGGTGCACTTTCAGACAGATGTCGAGGCCTTGGTGAGGGTGCAGATCGATTTACCAGAATGGTAGCAAGGGTGGGGTACTTCTCTTTTATGGGGAGGCTGAGTGGTGTCGGGTGGCTGAGCTGTATTATTAGTGACAGAGTTGATCTGCAGACACTTCATGGGTGCAAACGTTAAGTTTATTTACAATATATTCAGCAGCCACTACATGTGCTTTCAACTCCAGCTCCAACTCTAACTCTACACTACCTGCTGAGGTAGCCCACGCTACTTTCCTATTGGTTACTACAGATCATGTGATCTTCCCTAAAGGCACATTGCCCACTAAATGAAACCATAATTATTGCATTTCTCCAACTTTAACTCGGCTATATATGTCATATTTACAAGTACATATTTTTCAAGGCAACATAATATTTGCACCGGCTAGGAATTTACAAGTTCAGTCTTTCAGGTGGTTTCCTGGCACGTGTATTGGGCGTGATCTCTCGAAAGCAGAGATGGTTAAGGGGAGATTTAGTAAGGGTGTTCAAAATGCTGAGTGGTTTTGATGAAATAGAGGAGGATAAACTGGTTGCGCTGACAGAAGGGTCAGTACCATTTGGGTAGATTTAAGATAATTGGCAAAAGAGCCTGGGGGCGGGGGTAATGACTTTTTAAACAGAATGAGTTGTTATGTTCTAGAATTCACTGCCTAAAAGGGACATGGAAGCAGACTTATTAGTAACGTTTATGAAGGGAATCGGATAAATACTTGAAAAGCCAGTTTAAAAAAAATTGCAGGGCTGTGGGAGAAGAGCCAAGGAGTGGGACTTATAGGATGGCTCTTTAGAAGAGCTGGCACAGGCACGATGGACTGAATGGCCTCCTGCTGTAAGATTCTGTAGAGTGGGCACGTAGAAAGAATTGTGAAAATAGTGGTGGACAGAAATCGACATGGTGGCCCAGTGATGGGTAGCCTGCAACGTTGGTAGTGAAGGTTCTTCCACATTTGCCAACCGTTAAAGAGGGAGAGAGAGAAAGGGGCAAGTAAAGCCAACTTTTCTGGGGAAAAAAAAGTGTTGAATCCAAGTTAGCTCGTGTTACTTTGCTGCTCTGTTTTGTTGCCTAACTCCGTTCAGTGGTTATAACAGCTGTTTCATGTTTCTGTTTTGAGGTAAATCGCATATGGCAATGGTTCAGAAGGTGAACAACGAGGGGGATGGTGACCCCTTCTACGAAGTGCTGGGTTTAGTGACGCTTGGCGATGTCATTGAAGAGATCATCAAATCTGAAATCCTTGACGAGTCAGATAATTGTAAGTTTAAACCGCAGGGCTTTTGGAGTGATGGTTTTTAAAATTAGGGATCATTTCACTGATCCCATTTTCAACAGGATTACTTGGTGTTTACAGCACAAGAACAGGCCATTCTGCCTGACAAGTGCCGGCGTTTATGCTCCACACGACCTTGCTCCCACCCGTCTTCTCGCCCAGTCAGCATGTCCTGCTATTCCTTTCTCCTTCGTGCTCATCTAGCTTCCCTTTAAATGTATCTATATGATTGACCTCACCTACTCCCTGTGGTGGTGTGTTCCATATGCTAACCACACTCTGGGTAATGAAATTTCTTTTGAATTCTTTATTGGATTTATGAGTGGCTGTCTTATATTTATGGCTTCTAGTTCTGGTCTCACCTGCAAGTGAAAACATCTCTATGTCTACCCTCTCAAACTCTTCCATGAACTTGAAGAACTCCATCAGGCCAACCTTCAGAGCAGAGAGCAGTGCAATCTTTCCTGTTGCGTATAACTTCTAAGTTCTTGATCATTCGAGCAGATCTGTTTTGCACAATCTCCAGTGCCTCCAAGTCCTTATAACATGGAGACCAAAACCGTGCACGGTACTTGGTGCAGTCTAACCAATGCTCTGTACTGTTTAACATAACCTAACCTGAGTCTGAGATAGAGCTGCAACGCTGTAGTGCTGATTCAATATTGTAGACTCAGCACAGGTTGAACCAATTTACCTTCGTAACTCGGTCATGAAAGAAAAACAAAAAGTTTTTATATTCATCCACAAAGATGTGGACTGGCAACGCTGGCATTTATTACTCTAGCTGCCCTTGAGAAGGTGAGGATGAGCTGCTGCCTTGACCTTTGTGTGGCGATTCTTCTGCAGTGTTGTTAGATCTGGGCTTGGCAGGATTTTGGCCCAGCGACAAGGCAGGAACAGCCAAAATATGCCCAACTCTGTTGGTGTGTAACTCAAAGGGGAACTTGGTGTTATCAGGGCATCTAATACCCTTGAACTTCAAGATGGTGGCAGTGTTTGAGGGTTTTGCAGGTGCTGTTGAAGCAGCCACAGTGTTTTGCTGCATTTAAGTTGGCAGCTCGGTGGGTCGTTACACTGTGTGGTGGGACGTTTTGCTGAGCTCCAGTTTTGTAATGGATCTGGGGAGGGTACGGGCTGCTGCACCTAGCCTCAGGCCTCTCAGTAGACACCACTGAAATTGGACCTGGTTGTCGCAATGGATCAATCCTCTGACCGGAAGGTGCATGTGTGCTTCATGGGTAAGTAGTTCTTTGCAGCCTGGCCTCACGCATGAAGAATGATTGACGTGTTGGAACAGGGAACGGCACCTGTGCATATCTCCCCCAGTGAGATTCAGGGGTGGGTGCTGAAACGGGCTGAAGAGATTTGAAAGTGGGCGAAAGAATCTCAAGTCACTTCCGTTTGGTTTGTGCTTTTCTGTTCCTTCTGCAGCAGAGGTCAAGGTGAAAAAAAAACCTGCTTCCATCAGCAGTTCTATTGAGCGCAAGAAGGAAGACGTCTCGTTTTTTAAGGTGCCCGACATCGATCTAAAGGGCAAGATTTCACCTCAGCTTTTGTTAGCAACTCAGCGTTTCTTATCCAGAGGTAGGGAGACAGTTCCTGTTGTGGTGGTGGTGGTGTGGAGGCGGGGTGGGGGGGGGGGGGGGGGGTTGCCAGTGGGTTGGGAAGGTGAGAGGGTGGTGGGGGGGGGGTGTCTCTGAACCCCACCCCCCCCACCCCAGAAAGTACACATGCCAGTTATTCCAAAGTTCCATGGTTTAAGGGGAAGAAAAGGCCGTGAATTTGAAGGATGGGTGAGCAGCTGGATTGTCAGGCTCTTGCTTTTAGTTTGGCAAAGGTAGGGTGGTCAGTATTGTGATGAGGTTTGCAGTTCAGCCTGATGCGAGCTGTGAGATTTAAGACTGAGAAACTCCCCGGCACTTCTGTTTTGGATTGTGTGCCTGTCCAAATTTAGGCTGTGTGTGGAGAGGGCACTGAGAACTGGATTAATGTTAGGGTAGAGTGCTGGTGGGAAAACTAAGGACACCCCATTAAAAGTGTATCGCTCAATATTAAAGGTGAGTGTGATTCCATCCCCACTTTAATACATTGATGCAGAGGTCCTGAATAATGGCAGTTTTTTTTCACTCCTACTGTATGCCAGTGTAGATTAGTATTAAAATACTAACATGATCGACAGGCCATTGGCCAAAGAAATAGCCCAAAGACTGCTTTTGGTGGTTATGTGGGATTATAAAATCGGAGGGACAGTTCCCCTGCAAGAATCACAGCTGCTCACTGTATGAATCTATCAGCCGCCCTGAAGTGTATCACTCAGCTTATACTAGTGCACATGAGTGTGTTAATGTTGAAATTGCTGCTATAATGACCGCAGGTTGTCTTTGCAGAGGTTGAGCTGTTCAGCCCCTCGCGGGTCTCTGAGAGAGTTCTTATGCATCTGCTCAAGCACCCGAGTGTCAGCCAGGAGGTGAAGTTTGATGAAAACGACAAACTGGCTCCAGAGCACTACCTGTACCAGCGGAATCAGCCCGTCGACTATTTCATTCTGGTGCTGCAGGTGGGTGTAGTTCCGGTTGCCTGCCTTTGGATACGAGATCCCTGCCATTTTACTCTCACTTGGGTAGCGCCCCTTACCTGTCATTTAAATGCATTTAAGGAGAACCTAGACAAGCATATGAGGGAGAAGGGAATAGAGGATTGCAATGGTAGATTTAGATGAGGAAAGATGGGAGGGGGCTCGAATGGAACATAAACAGTGGCATGGACTGGTTGGGCTGAATAGCCTGTTCCTGTACTAAGTATCCTATGTAATGCAATGTAAAGGGTGGCATGTGGCAATGCACAGAGAAAGTGAGTTCCACAAAGGAACCTGAGTGAGTGGTCAGTTGGAGGCAGGAGATGCAGTATTGGAGGTTGCAAGGGGCAGAGAGACGGCTGGAGTTAGGGGAGTAGAGGGTCTGTCTAGGATCATAAGACAGAAGAAAATCGGCGTAGGTTGGCGTGAGGCCTTGAAGTGATTTTAATAATATAAATGTCAGTGTCACTCGTGGGGCCAGTGGAGCTTGGGGCAATGGGTGACAAAAGTTCTGGGACTCAGTGGGACTGAGGACTTTAGCTGTGATATTTCAGATGAGTGGCAGCTTGTGGTGAGTTGTGTCGGAGTATTTGCAGTTCACCGCCTTGAGGAGGAGCAGGGCAGTTCTCTCCCCCTAGTGTCCTCCCCAATATTCATACCTCAAACAGCAAAAGAAAAAGCTGATGATCTGATCTTAACACATTGCTGTTCGTGGGAGCTTGCTGTGCACAAACTGGCTGCCACATTTCTTACATTACAACACTGAAAAAAAAAGTAGTCAATTGTAGAACATTTTGGGATCTCCTGCGGTTGTGAAAATCAGTATATAAATGCAAGTTCTTTCCAAGAAGGGGTTTGGTGGCTCAAACACATAGGTTATCACCTGTGACTTGGAGTGTGGCTGTTCTGTGCCACAATTGGGACACTAGTATTGCAGTGGTGTTAATAATCTGAAAACTTGTTCTTCATTTGTTAACAATTTTGAACCTTGTTTTTACATCTTTTCCTTTTGCCATTCAAATATACCCTTGCATATAGCTGTCTTGATATGTTGTGCTGTGTAACAGAAAGTGTTGTTGCATTGATATTATGATAAATACCAATGGGATACCTTGTGTTATAAACAGGGACGAGTGGAGGTGGAGATCGGGAAGGAGGGTCTGAAGTTTGAGAATGGAGCCTTTACTTACTATGGTGTCTCCGCACTGACCGTCCCATCCTCTGGTAGGACTGCATGCCCTTCTCATTTCTGTTTCTTGTTCACCCCCATGCTGACTATATGCTGTACACAAGAAGCTTGGATGTGTTTAAGAAACTTTACCCACATGGTTTCTTTGCAGGGGAAGAAACACATTTGATGAAAATAATGGCTGAAAATTAAAACCTTTCCAGCAAAGGCACCTTGCAGCTTCAGTTCAGTCCTGAGTGAGTGCAGATCGTAAAGCTGCCTAGATTTGATACAAAGGTGCCACTCACTCGAAGTATGGTGTTAGGATTGAGATTCCACACTGGTACAGTACTGTTCTAAAACTGGACTAGAGAAGTAGGTCCAGTCTAGGTTAATGGATCAAAGCCCCCTCTATTGGCTGTCTGTGAAATGAGTGCATGACAGATTCTACCCTGTTCCCTGTTAGCCAGTCTTAAAACCCGTCTGTAATTCTGCATTAATTGGTGCTAAATTAACAAACCTATACAGATGCCACAGGATATTTGGAATGGGAAATCAGTACAGCTGAATATGTTCTAAGGTTGAGGCTGAAGCACTTTGTAACAGAAAAACTCTGCATCTAACCATGTGCTGTACCTGCCCTGCGAGTGTTTGACGGGGACATCGTAGAGGGGGCTTTACTCTGTATCTAACCCCGTGCTGTACCTGTCCTGGGAGTGTTTGATGGCGACAGTGTAGATGGAATTTTCATGGAGTCACATGGTGCAGAAGAGGCCCATCGAGTCTGCACCGACATGTGAGAAACATCTGACCTACCTCCTAATCCCATTTACCAGCACTTGACCCATAGCCTTGAATGTTTTACTCTTTACAGCTTTACTCTGTATCTAACCCCGTGCCCTGGGAGTATTTGGTGGGAGAGTGGAATGATGGAGCAAGCTGTGTGATCTGAATCATCATCTCCATCTATGTCTTTAGAGATCATTCTCCTGGCAGTTTATGATTTCACTTTACTCTGCATGTCTATGGCATCTTGACATTTTATCTGTGCATGTGAAATGTCAACACTGAGATTTCAGCACACCGGGTATGTGACATTTTCACACGCCACTTCATTTACAAAAGAGTCCCAGGAATACAAATTTAGACTCCTAAACCTGGGGAGCTTTGGAGTGAACACCGTGAGCAGGCTAACACTACGATAATGTCCCCTTTCAGACAGGGCTATCACTAGTGGGTGTAGAACAGGAGGAGACCACTGAGCCCCTTGAGCCTGTTCCGCCATTCAATGAGATCATGGCTGCTCTGTGACCTAACTCCAAATACCTTATATAAATTATACCTTTGGATAACTAAAATATATCAATCTCAGATTTAAAATGAGCAATTGATTTAGCATCAGTCGCTGTTTGTGGAAGAGAATTCCAAACTGCTATCATTCTTTGTGTAGAAATGTTTGCTAATTTCATTCCTGCGAAAGATCTGACTAAAATTTAGGCTTATGCTACCCAGTCCTAGACTCCCCAGCCAACGAAAATAGTTTCTACCTATCCTATCTGTCCCCCATGATATCTTGAAAATTTTGACCAAGTCATTGCTTATCCTTCTACATCCCAGAGAATACAACCTTAGCTCGTGTAATCTCTTGTAATTTAACCCTTGGAGTCCAGGTATTATTCTGGTCAATCTTTGCTGCACTCCATCCAAAGCCTGTAATACTTCCCAGAGCTGCTCACGGGACTCCTGGTGTGATCCATCTAGAGCTTTGTAAAGCTGAAGCATGACTTCTACACCCTTGTGTTCTATTGTACACTTTACAAACAAACATACAAAATAGGAGCAGAAGGAGGCCATTGTGCCCCTCGAGCCTGCTCTGCTATTCAATAAGATTGTGGCTGATCTGTTTGTGTTTCAGATTCCACATTCCCATCTACCCCTTGCCTAACTTTAGACCTTTCAAAAATAGAACAGTGTACTTTCTAAATGGTAAAAAGCTAGAAACCGTGGCGGTCCAAAGAGACTTTGGGATCCATGTATATTATCATTAAAAAGCCATGAACAGGTAGAGAAAATATTCGGAAGGACTAGTGGAATTCTTGCATTTATGTCTTGAAGGTTAGAATTTGAGAGGTGAAATTAGGAAATGCTTGTACATACAAAGTTTGGAACTCTCTTCTACAAATGTCAGTTAATGGTCGATCAGTTGGTTGTTTTAAATCCGAGATTGATAGATTTTGATTAAGCGAAGGTATTAAGGGATATGTGGAAAAGGCAGGCACCTGGAGTTAAGTCGCAGGTCAGCCATGATCTCATTGAATGGCGGAACAGGTTTTTGGGGCTGATGGCCTCCTCCTGTTCCAATGTTCCTCGTCCCTTGGCTCCACAAGGCTCTCGGATTTGCATTGTTTCTAGCTTTCCACCATTTAGGCAGTATCCAGTTCTCCTTTTTAGGTCCAAATGACATTGAAATCAACCTGCCACAGTTTTGTCCATTCACTGAGCCTATTAATGTCTCTTTGTAATTTTATGCTTCCACCAACATTGTGTTTCTTAGTTCTGATGAAGAGTCATACGGACTCGAAATGTTAACCGTATTCCTCTCCGCAGATGCTGTCAGACCTGCTGAGTTTTTCCAGCTGTTTTTGTTTTTGTTTCAGATTTCCAACATCCGCAGTATTTTGCTTTTATCTTTGTGTTTTTAATGTTGCCTGTCTTTGGTACTTTTGGATGTGTGGCTTTCTATCCCATCATCGTCATTAATAAATATGGTGAAGAGTTGAGGCCCCAACACAGATCCTTGCAGGTCACAGCTAGTCACACATTGCCAATTAGAATACCTGTCCTAACAGGTCAGTAATTTGCCAGTCAATTCAATTTGAGGGTCTGAATTAACAGCATGATCTGAAGATGTATAGGTTGCCATTATAAATGGGATTTGTAATGGAAATACAAAGATAAGGATGGAAAATTTGACTTTTAAAGTGGGATTGAATTAGATCTATACATTTTGACCCGATTATCTCCTACCCTGTAATCCAACTATGCTTGGTGTAAACTCTTCATTGCAGTATCAGAAGCGAATGACTAATACAATTAATTGCTACATTCATGACAGAACCTACATAACTTCTGTATGACTTACACTCATTTAACTCTGGCTTCCTCAGTTCACCAATCGCCAGTTGCTAACGTTAAGTGGAATCGGCGAGACCCATTCTCCAGGGACCTCTTGGAATCTGGGGAAAATGCAAGTCTTTCCACGTACTGCCCTGACTACACTGTGAGAGCACTAAATGACCTCCAGGTTCTGAAGGTAAGGCTGCAACTAGAAATAGCGAGTGAAGCAAAAGCCGAAAATGTTGGAATAACACAGCAGGGTTGGGTGGGGACGCTGGTGTGTGATGGTCAGTCACCTGAAAGGAGAAAACAGCACATTTCGGGTGAAACTTCCTGTCAAAACTGTTTTGTCAGATACTGACCAGCTGGTTATAGAATTATGTCTGAAGCCTGCATCCTTTGTAATGTGGTTTGCGTTATTGGTTGAGAAAAGTTACTGATCCTGCTGCCTCTACCTATTAATTATCATTTGCCACTGTTCAAAAAGGGTAGTCGCGGATGTCACTGTTGCAGACTTTTAGCGTGTGCTTTTTTTTCCCCTCAGGTGACTCGGCTGCAGTATTTAAATGCGATTATGGCCTCGAGAATACACAACTCTTCACCGTCACCAGATAACTTTGAACTCAAAGTGATGCCCAGCAGCCAAGCAAAGTTGCTCAAAGACCAGAACTCTTCCACAAGTGAGTGTTTCTTTTTGGTTTATTTTCATTTGGCGATGTAGCTGGTTAGAGAAGAAGTGAAATCGTGAAAAGTCCAAACTGGCTTGAAACTGAGGACAAAACAAAATGTCAAAAGTCCTGAGTGAAGATTTGATCCAAGAATTCGCAAGTAAAGAATCTGTCCATACACAGACATCCAATCTAAAATTACTGACTGCGAATCAAGAGGTGGACATTGGAGACAAGGTAAAAGGGTTCACAAATCACTTGAGTGCTGAGAGAAACTATGGAGGAGGTCTGTGAGGAACTGGCAATCAGTATGAGGGAGTCATTGGGCTCGGAGGAGTTACCAATAGATTGAAATATGGCACGCATATTCAAAGCTGGCACTGGTAACTCCAGGCCCATTAATTCCGCATCCTTTAAAATAATAGAATTAATTACCTGTAACTGTGAAGGGAGTCTGCACAATAATCAACCAATAAGTGGCAGGGAACCTAGATTCAGTGAGAGGGAGTTACTGCTTCACCAATTTCCCTGACGATTCTGATGGAGTATTAACCCAAGTGGGACAGTTGGACGTCCTCAAATGACATGGATCCCGTTTTCCAAAAGCCTCTTGATAAAGTTTCAGACAAAAACCTATTTACTTAAACTCAGCTGTTGGCATTCAGGGTAAACCCAGAGGGAGCAGGGCTTGCCTTCCCCCTGGATAGTAAGCAACCTGTACTTATTAGAGTGGCTGTGTTGGGTCAAGGGGTATGCACTGAAGAGGGTGCTTCACCCCAGGGTTCAGTATTGGGGAGCATTACTGTAGTTAATTTACCTCTATGGCTTGGATTTCATTGGAAACTGGTCAAATTTGCAGACAATGCCAACCAGAGGAGACTGTTTAGCAAGTGCAGAATATGATGCACAAAGTCTGTGACTGGGCAGAATAGTGGCAGATAGATATTTAACGCAGGCAAGTTGTAAAATGCAAAGCATTTGAAGGGGAAAAGGGTGACAAACGCAATCCATGAACGCTGCAGTATTGGGCACAGTGAAGCTGAACAAGATGTACGAGCTTAAGCAGACTTGACGCTAAATGTATCGCAACAAGTGCAGAAGCAGAAATCAGCAAAGCTAACAGGATGTTGAACACCACAGTGGAAACAGAATAAAAGTCAGAGGAACAGTGTTGCTGGGATCTGACTGTAACTTGAGCATTGTATTTAATTCTTCAGTTACCTGGTTAGATTGGCGAAGCAGGGACGGTTTTCCTCGGAGAAGAGAAGGTTGAGAGGGGATTTGATGGAGGCATTCAATATCATGAGGGGCCTGGACAAAGTAGGTCGGGAGAAACTGTTCCCATTGGCGGAAGGACCAAGAACCAGAGAGCATCAGTTTAAGGTGATTTGTAAAAGAAGCAACGATGTCATGAGGAAAAACCTTTTTATGCAGCAAGTGGTTAGGATGTGGCATGCACTGCCTGAGAGGGGATGGAGGCAGATTCAGTCGAGACCTTCAAAAGAGAATTGGATCATTGTCTGAAGAGGAAAAATTCTTGGCACTGCAGGGAAAAGGCGGGGTAGTGGCACTAGGTGAGTTGCTCTTGCAGAGAGAGTCAGCATAGGCACGACAGGCCGAATGGCCTCCTTCTGTGATTCTGGTCACCAAGATGTGGAAAGACAGTCAGGTCCTGGAGGCAGTGCAGAGAGGAACAATGAGGCTGAAGCTGTTCTCAGGAGTCTGAGTTATGACGAAAGACTGGGAATTATTGGGCTTTTCAGCTGGGAAAGGGAGTATATGAGAGGTAGGGCAATATATGCAAGATTATTATGGAAATGGTAGCTCTGCTATATTATTTCAAATTAAACTGCAAGAAAGAACAAGGGAAGGTAGTAAGAGGCAGATTTTGCAATGATAATCGGGAAATGCTTCATACAGAGAGATGTCTGGAAAAACGTTGAGAGGGAGGAGTGCAAGTGAAAATGCTGGAAGCATTTACGAAGCAAATTGGTGCTACATGTGGGAAATTTTAGCATCTTTCTAGAGGGATGAATTAAAATATAAGATTAAAAAAACCACATCATTCGTAATCCCATGATCCATTCTTTGTGCGTCTTGCCCTTCATAATTTAAGCAGTCAAAGCAAACTTTTAATGAGGGAGGCAGGCCGCCATCTCAGAGGCTCCATTTGTTGTGTATGCTGGTATTCCTTCAGAGCTGTTTCTTTACTCTTGCTTTCCAACAAGAGAGAACCCTGGCAAATCCCTGGATTGGATTTTGGAGAGAGAAATAGAAAGAAAAGAGGAGCAGAAGGGAAAGAAATGAATATTGTTCATCATCTGTTGAACGGAGACTGCTTGCTGCTTTTACCCATGGTTATACTCTTGGCAATGAGTCAGTGTCACAGGCAAACTGCACAATGCTTCAGATCTCACTTCAGATATATCCATTGAAGAAAGGTGAACTTTAAAGCATTTTCTTTTTCTCTTTTTCTTTTTTAATGTTGACAACAGGCACCAGCAGAAGTAAACCGCAAACCAGCGAGGAAGACAGCCCAGAGAGGAATGCTGGTGTTTAGCCTAGGAGAGTGTCTGAGGGTGCTTGACTTCTATGCGTCCAAAGCCACACCACTTCAGTAAGCTGCGAATGTACTGTGCTAGTGCCTGGCTGGAGCTATGGCTATCCATTTGCTGGACAAACTGTAAACTGTTGCAGTGTGGGTTTGGGGAGGGTTGGAGAAAGGACATTCTTATTTTTGTAGACTTTGTGCACTGTGGAAAGACAGTGGAGTATATAATGCTAAGAAGACTAACCGTGACTAATTCCTCAGATAAAACTTGTTCTGTGATTTTTAGACTTGGAAGGATTATAATAGTTTTAATTTGTTGCAGACAAAAAGGCTTATCATCACTTTTCTCCCCATGGCCTATGGGTTCTAATACAGTTACTTGAAGACTACAGAATGAAGACATATTCAAGCAGTATCATATGTGAATATACCACAGTGTTTTTTGTTTTTAACGCCACAACTAAGAGTAATGCCATTTATAGTAAAACCCTGATTCATAAATTCTCTCCTAGCTTCTTGTCAATACAAGCTATTTCAGTCCATGCGAAGCCTCCATTTAAGAAGGAAGAAAGACTTGCATTTCTGCAGTGATTTTCATCACCTCAGGACATCCCAAAGTGCTTTACAGTCAATGACGTGCTTTTGAAGTGTCGTCACTGTTGTAATGCTGGAATTGCGGCAACCAGTGCTCGCACAGCAAGCTCCCACAGACAGCAGTGTAATAATGACCAGATAATCTGCTTTAGTGATGTTGGTTGGGTAATAAAATTGGGTGAAGCCACTGGGGGATCTCCCCCTGCTCTTCCTCGAAATAGTGCCATGGGATCTTTTATGTCCACCCGGGAGGGCAGACGGGGGCTCAGTTTAACATCTCCCTCAGTACTGCACTGGAGTGTTGGCTTAGATCATGCGATAAGGTCTGTACCTGTTTGTATCTGACAACATTTTTAATAATGTGGCATTGAGCCATAAGACTTGGAAGCACACACATTTGATTCTACAACTCTGTTAATCTAAGCAATAGCTTATACTTGGATAATACTGGGCTAAGGATGGGTGCTCTGCTGTGGTATCCTTTGCTCTCAGGTAATGCCCTCTTTTGGCTTTCTCAGTCAGAATGGTCTCTTGGACTAAATACAATAAAGGACCATACACCAACAAGAATCAGTGCCTTCAGGGGACCAGAGGGGAAATTTAACTCGCAAAACAAGAGTCAGTATTTCTACCTTCTGAGATGTTAAAACTTTAGCATGACCCACAGTGGCCTTATTGAAAACCAGAAAAGACGTTTTCCTGACCAGGCAGTATTACGTATTCCAATCAGTGCTCTCATAGTGATTTCAATTCCCATTAATCTGTTTTGAAATGCTACATGGCAGCTGATGAATTCTTAAAATAAAAGGAGGTAAGGAATAGTAAGAATGAGGAAAAATTCTTTGGGCCACCAGGTTCATCTCTCTTGTATTCCCCTGCAATCTGGTATCAGGCTGCAGCTTGTGTCTCCTTCATGTCTTTGAGTTCACTCCCTACCTATCTGGTAGGTTGTTCCAAAGATGAGAGCAGATTCAATCTTTTCATCCAGGGTGGAGCTGAATGAGTACGCTACACAGTCTCGTAACAGGGATTCTTCAGAAATGACTAGCCATGTCCTGCCTCCTCTTTGCTAGACTTGCTGCTCCACCCAGCTCTGGGTCTCCATTCTGGCTGTGGGCTGGTGCAAGAGTTGGTACTATTCTTACTATCGCTGGTGTCTGTAAAAGGAAGGTGAATAAATGTAGCTTGGAGGCAGCACTAGGAAGGAAGGAACTTGCATTTGTATCGCGATCTTAGGATGCTTCAGAATGCTTTATAGACAGTGACATACTTTTTGAAGTGTCATCACTGTTATCATGTAGGAAATGCAGTGGCAAATTGGCACTCGGTAAAATCCCAGAAAGAGGCGATGTGGCAATGACCAGATTGTTTTTGAGGGATAAATCTTGGCCAGGACACCAGGGAGAAGTCCCGACTCTTCAAAATTGTGCATGGGATCTTTTATATCAACTTGAGAGAACAGATGGGCGCTAAGTTTGACAACACCTCCAACAGTGTGATAGAGAACTTCTCAAGTCTGGTTGTGAAGAAGACACTGAAACTAAGATTCTTTTGGTAGAGACTGTTTATTGCAGAGCTTATTTCTCCACTCTTAACACCTTGACACCCAGTGCTGGCTGACTCTTTATATACACATCTGAGTTTAATTAACTAATCAATACCCAACACCTGTTGACCTTACTACCTTTAAACTACTGGATATGTATCATCCATCAACAGAACCTATTAGTTACAAACAGCGTGCAGCACTCCTTTAATGCTGCATTGGCCTAGATTATCAGGCTCAAGTCTCTGGAGTGAGACAGAAACCAACAACCAATCTAAATTCAGGTTCACTATTCCCAGTATACAGGGAGCACATGTGAGAGGATGCTGTTAAAGCAGGTATTTTCATCAAACCATGCATCCCTGTAGTCTACCTTCTTTAACGGGGGGAGGCCCTGAAACCACTCTGCTCAATGTGTTTGTACTGAGGAGTCGTGGACCTGGTTTTGCATTGCTGCGTGCTATAGCATATTGATCCATCACTCCGAAGAAACACACTGCTACTGTTTTGCAGTGAAAAGTCTGGCAGTGCTGTAGTATGGTGGTTATGGTACAGAGTATGCAGCCAAGATGTCACATGTTTGAATCGCACCAGGGCAAGTTGAGAATTTGAATTTGATAAATTTTGTGATTCCAGCAGAATGAATCTTGGAATCTGCCAGGTTGTCATTGACTTGCTAATGTTCTTCAGGGAGGGGTCCATCTCCCCTTCCTGACTCTATTCATGTTTGATTCTTAATATCCCCTGAAGTGATTGCAGCACATTTGATCGAAGGAGAAGACCCAACATTGCGTTGAGTTTGGGTTTAGATGCATCCTTTTGAGTAGTTGCCCACATCTCGAACAAATTTTAAAACAGAATAGGACAGCAAGATAAGATTAGAGTTAATTACACACTGCGTTGTTCAGATGAAACATTTGCTGTGCTGAATTATTTTGTCTTCTGATTGCCAGTGAGCTTTTGACAGCTCTTTTTCTGACACCACCCCCACCGCACCCATTGTTGAATGGTTCAAAAGAAAAGGAAACCCACCAAAAATAAGAGCTCCATTTCAATTTGAGAGTTTGGTGTACTGCATTCCAGAAAAGAAATGACATGATTGAGAGGAAGGAGGAAAGGGCGAATTCAGCTATTCTGCAATAACACGGGCCAGGGATAGGGCTAGAACACTGCAGCGTTTATCCGCTTGACTTGCGCTACCATAAAGTGAGGCTCTTCACTGGAGGAGTTCTGCACCCACCTAGTTGCCTCTTTTGTGTTTTCAGTCCAGAGGCCGACTTTCAAATGTCCCTGTATCCCTTGTTGAGCCCACCCAGCGAGTGGGAATGGGAGGTATTGTTTTAAGTTGTTGCAGACTTGAACCCTGGAGAGCAGGCATTTTACGATGAGTTAGCTTGGTCACTTGCTGCCTGGTTTGCTTTTCTGAGAGTATGTGCCACCTTTTAGGTATTTTAATTCTGCAAGCAGCGTGTTGCCTAGTCAGAGCTAGTGTGTAAACTGCGATGAGTCTTGCTGTTCGAAGCAGTGCCTCTCGAATGCTGGCGAGGTCAGTGTGCCTTCAGTGAAGGGTTTTGCTGCCTCGATAAAGTTACCTCTAAAGCAACTGCCTTCCAGTTTTTCTATTTCTTGAGCCTATTTTCCTGCTGTTACTTGGCCGCATAATGCTCTGCAAATATGACTTTAACATATAACCAGAGGTGATCTAAAATGGCTGGGTTCAAGGTGATGGTGTTTCAAAGTATTGAGACTGTTCTTAATCATGGTGATATCTTTGCAGCCTTTTATCGAGATTTACTGCAGGGTGTGGCATGTATAAACAGTGTGAATTGAGAGCATGGATAGATTGCTGTCTCTGCCTTTTGTGGGTAAATGTGCAACCAAGTGAGCTTCTGGCACACAGGCCAGGATGTTGCCGGTTTCATGCCCACTTTATGCTGATCTCGCTGGCCTCAGACTGGTGACTGAATTGCTACATTCAACCCCAATTATCCAGGATAGGGAGTGAGAAATTCACCCAGCGTTTCCATCTCCTGACTGCTTTGCAGTGATTGCCAATGGAGTGTGTCGATGGGATCTGCCTTTGCAGTGATGCCCCCATGGTCAAACGGCCTTACTGAAGAATGACCACCTGGATGAGGTGCAAGAAGCTGATCCCAGCAATAGTCAAGAGAGATGGAAATCAATTGGACAGAAAAGACGAAAATGTAGATGACAATTGACACCAGACCATGACTATAAAGGCTTAAAGCAGAGTCAGAACGTGGTGAGGCACCTCCAGTCAGCTTTCTTTTCTCCCTCTCCTCTTGATTTGTTTTTCTTTATCACTTGTAATGTGTCTCTTTTCTCTTCCTCTGTGAGGATTTTGTTGCTTGCATTAAGCACACTGTCCAAAATGATGTACTAAAAGCCCATCAGAAGTAATTTAGAAAATTCTGTAGTTTTACCAAAGAGTTTTGGGAACAATGTAAGTGCCAATAATTCAGCCAAAATGACATTTTGTGTTTATTTTAAACTCTTGGTTGTGTTTTCAGTTTCTCTAGGAGCTCCTGAATTGAGAAGCAATCACCAGGTTTCAGATGAATGATTTAGAGGGTTACTTTGTGCACTCGTGTTTTATATACAAACAAATGTATTAAAATTGTGTAACCTCTGGTACATATTTTTAATCACATTCCAGGTAAATATTTTTTAATCATTGCAATTAAAAGGTACCTGTCATTTGTATGTACATTTATATTGTAATATTGCAGATATATATTTAAAAGAGAAAATGGATCTGTATTGTGTTGTACTGTACTGATAAGCTATTGCATTAGATTGCAGGTCAGTTTAATAAATCAAAGAAAAACGCTCTGAACCCAGTGCAATATACTCTGCGGAGGGAGCAGCTTGGAGCCTGAACTCTCCCCCCTCAAAAGCTGTATGATTGTGAGTACAGCTTCTCTCAGAGAATCTGAATTCTAAATCCTTATTCTTGAAGTCTTCTATGCCTAACAGTTTTTTTTTCTTGTGTTCTTTAGAAGGGTACAAAGAGCTGAATGTACCCACATGCATATGTTATTTTACTTTATTGTTTTTGCCCATTTCTTCCCTCTTCTAAAGCTTTATTTAAGGTACCATTTTGCAGGTGCCAGCAGCTCTTTACTCCCTCATCCACGTATAGTTGGCAGGTTATTTGGCTATGTTAAACATTGCATCTATCATGGCTACATCCAATCCTGTACTCACTGAATGTTCACCAATGCACTTCTCTGCGGGAGGAGTGGGGGGCACGGGGGCGGGTGGAGGAATCATTGAGCAATGGGAAGGCAGGCTCATCTCCACCCTCCTTACCTAAGGAGGAGCTGCAGCGCCCGTCACTGCCAACCCACTTAAAGTAAGTTGGCACAATTGAGCCATTGAATTTTGGGCCATGATGTCTGTATGGCTCAGATGCTATCGGTAGCACTGGAGGACTTGCTTGCCATGTGTTTGTTGATTGGAGCTCTCGGAGCACTGAAGCTTGTATCAGCAGACTTCTCAGATTTTACACTTCCTAACTCATTCTACCCTTCAGACTGTGCTCTGCTTGGGTTTACATTATATGTGTGCATTTTCAAACTGCTACCATAGATTTCTCATGCCTCCAAGCTTGTTGTCAATTAACTGCTGCTTCCCAATCTAACTCGCATTTCCTGCTTTCTCAGTCTCTGCAGTGTGTTCTGCACTTAACTTTAGAGTATCCTGAGCTTGTAAAAGGTGATATGGTAAATGCAAGTTTTTTTTTCTCTTACTGTGGGCCTTGTCTCTATGGCTAGCCTTTTCAACATAGAAACATACATCCTTGGTGTAACTGAATTAGCTGTTGCTATAATAATCCGACTGAAATCGGAACTTTGATACACCTTAAAAACCATGTAACAGTGATAACAGTGCAGGATTGCAGCATATTCTTGGGAGGGATGTAGTTAGAGCCTGGACTTTACTCTCCTCACTGTAATATGATTTTGAGTCCAGCACCAGATGCCAAAATCTTTACCCTTTAAGAATTCCAAGCTTTTTTATTTCTTGAGTTTTTAAGCAGGTACAGTTAACAGCAGGAGGAGGCCAGTCGACTTCACGATGCTGTTCCGCCATTCTATATCATGGCTTGATCTGTACTCCATATCTCTCGATACCGCTCCCTAACAAAAATATATTGACATCTTGAAAGTTGCAGCATAACTTCTTCTCCATTGCAGTCCAGCCCCTTGAGATAAAGCCTGACATTACTTTTCAATTACTTTTTGTACCCAGCTTTGTGATTGGTCCACAAGGGCACACACATTCCTTTGCTGCTCCTCAGTTGCTAGTTTCTCCATATTTGGGAAGTATTCCAATTTGTCTTTCTTGAATCTAAAGTAAATGATCTAACGCTTTCCCATAATTAGGCTTGTCTTATATATCGAATAGCTAATTACACTCTAATACTGCTGTAGTTAGCAGTAAGATAACTTGTCCAGTGGAATGTGCGAAAAGGAAAAATATATAATAAAATGGTACTGAGTGCAATGGCACCAGTGAGATGGTCTGAATGGGCACCAGTGCTGTGAATTCTGATAACGCATACAATTTGGACAGTAAAAGGCACACCTGCCTTGAGCTCTGGGGTTTGTGGTAGTCATTTCAGGTAGTTTGGCCAATCCTGAATTATCCACTTTAAGAATGGATAGTGGGGCCCAAGGTAGAAGAAATCAGGTACGGTAAGAATTGCAACTTTTAAAAATAACAAGGTATTTACAAAGCTGAAAGGGCATATTCAATTGCAATAGAGTTTTAAATTAAAACAGAATAGGGAAATAAGCAGATATGGAAGTTCTGTTGCGAAATGTAAGAAGGGAGCATGGCCAAGATTGTCTGTAGATGAGAGACTTAGTGAAGCAACATCGAAGATGGCTGATCCAGAAAGACCAAGATAAATACAGTATCACCATTGGATTAATGTAGCTCAATAGGCTGAGTTCCCTCTCATTCTGAGCAATGTGTTACTAACAGTTGAGAGCAGCAGGAATTGAGGCACTTTGGAGAAGCAACTCTGGGGAATGCAAAGCAAATGTACAAAAAATAATACTGGGCTTAGGAAAAATGCAGATGACCCCCCTTCTATCCTTTAGCCAATTCTGTATCCAAATTTTCGCCATCCCTTTTATGTCATGTGTGCTTCTATTTGTTGAATATATCTGTTAAGTGGTACTTTATCATGTGGCATTTTGAAAGCCCATATATACATATACAATGCTACCTTCATCGGCTCTCACCGTTATTTTGTCAAATGACTCCATCGTTAGTCTCCTTTTAACAAATCTGTGATAGTTGTCCCTTATTCACCTGTGCTTCTCCAAATGAGAATTAATCTTGACCTTGACAATGGTCTCTAATAATTTTCCTATCACTGGCTTTTGACTCACCGACCTTTATTGCTAAGTTTATTCCCTCCCTTTTTTTGAACAGACATGTCTGCAATCTTCCAGTTCTGTGACACCAATCACATATCTAAGAAGGATTGAAAGATTGTGATCAGAGCCTCTGCGATTTCCACCCTTCTCTCCATAACCCAGGATGTGGCCCATACGGAATGGGTAACTTCTTAACCTGGAGTGATTCCCAATCTTTCTATTTTTATCCAATCTAACATCATTATTCCTGCTCCCCCCTCCCCACACTTGGAGAAAAAAATAAAGACTTGCATCTATATAGCACTTTTCATGACAACCAGACATCCCAAAGTACTTTACAAGCAATGAAGTACTTTTTGAAACTGTTGCAATGTAAGAAATGCGGCAACCAGTTTGCACACAGCAAGCTCCCACACACAGCAATGTGATAATGACCAGATAATCTGTATTTTTGTGATGTTGATTGAAGCATCAATATTAGCCAGGACACCAGTTCCTGTTCCTCTTCAAAATAGTGCCAAGGAATCTTTTACGCCTACCCAAGCAGGTAGATGGAGTCCCGGTTTAACGTCACATCCAAAAGCTGGCACCTCCGACAGCACAGCACTCCCTCACTGAAGAGTGCCAGCTTGGATTTTGTGCAACCTGCTGAAATGCCCAGCCAAGAACGCTCACACATAACTCATGTGACTAACTTGCTCAACAGCCACTGTTGTCACTTGTGTAGAATGAATCACCGGGGAGTTGTTGAGCTGACCTCTCCACTATTACAAAACATGCATTACATTGCAGACAGGATTTGGCGTGTTTATCCTTATGCTGTTCCCAAGCATTATGCTGTTGCAAAATTTCAGGATCTGTCATATTGGCAAAATTTCAGGATTTGTCATATTGTCGTGTGCACTGTCTTCGTTACCTCACTTTCCAGTAAAGAAATAAACAACGCCAGGATTATTGGGAATCATCACAAAATGCTGTGCAAAGATGCACTTTTTAAGCCATTCCTTGCAGGCTTATTTGATTGTGGTAATCTGATATGTTTCATTGGTGAGAGATTTGTCAAGAAAGAAAAAACAGAGTATAAACAATATCTTATACAATCATCTGGCATCAATTATCTCACAGCAATAATAATCATTCTGAAGGGCAGTGCTGTTGTAAAATTCATTGTTTGGTAAATATTTGACTTCTCAACGTCGGACAGCATTCATTATTTTTACGCCTTTGAGTACTTGGCTTCAGTTTTCATTTGTAAACTTGGCTGGAGTCTGCAGCTGATCCGATAGCTGATTTTCTGTATAAAATGGCATTTCTCTCTTCAGATAGTAATACAGTTTTATGAGGGAGACTGGAAAACTGCAATAAAAGTGATAATTTAAAAAATTCTTTAATGGGATGATGGTGTCACTGGCAGGGCCAGCATTTGTTGGCCATCTGTAAGTGCCTTCAGGAAGGTGGAAGTGAGCCGGCGCCTTGAACCGCTGTGGTCCATGTGGTGTAGGTGCACCCATGGTGCTGGTAGGAAGGGATCTTGATCCAGCAACAGTGAAGGAACAGTGGTATAGTTTCAAGTCAGGGTGGTGTGTGGCTTGGAGGGGAACTTGCACAAGTGAGAGGAAAATGCACAAAGTGGTCAACTGAAAGAGAAAAGAGGGATGGATATCTTGGGGACAACTCTACATTGGAATTCTGATCGCAGATACAAGGGGACGCATGTCGAGAGTGTGTCATAACTACATAAGCATCTCTAAACCATCTAAACTCCTGTCTGTTTCTAAGGATTAAATTGTAATCCTCATCAAAATTACCTAGGTTTAGTGACTCAGATGGGTAGAGGGGCAGTTGACACTTGCATCATTGTGACAATTACAGGTGCTGGGTAGGGCAGGAGAGACGTGACGAGCCCTGAGTTTGCACTGCGTTGCTCCA
This sequence comes from Cetorhinus maximus, assembly GCF_964194155.1. NCBI lineage: Eukaryota > Metazoa > Chordata > Chondrichthyes > Lamniformes > Cetorhinidae > Cetorhinus > Cetorhinus maximus. The sequence goes on along the minus strand of NC_135898.1, from coordinate 21,360,349 downwards.
CATTGTTCTCTAATTGAAGTGAATGTGGCAGGATTAGTGAAAGATCAGAATTTTGAGGCTTGTTTTCATTAAAGGCAATGAGATTAGATAAAACGCAGTTTTTCAATTGCTGGAGGGAAGGATAATCTCTTTCAAGCAAATTAATTAATTTGGATGCAAATGCCGAACTAGAGCAGACAAGTTTAAAACTAAGCCCCAAGCAAGGAAAGACAAAACATTCCCCTCCACCTGAACAAGCAGTTACTGTGAAGTTATTGCACAGTATATTAAAAAAAAGCTGGAAATTATCTTTTGGCAAACTGTTAGAGAGTTAGAGGGATAACTACAGATATAGAAATATGTAACTTGCATTTATATAACACCTTTCATTGCCTTAACACATTCCAAAGTGCTTTATAGCCAATATATTTGAAATACAGCCAGTGTTGTAATGCAGCAAGTGCAGCAGCCAGTTTGCGCACAGCAAGCTCCCACACATCGCAATGAGATAAATAATCAGATAATGGGTTTTGCTGATGTTGATTGATAGATTAATAGTGGCCAGGGCACTGGGGACAACTCCTTTACTCTTCCTCAAATAATGCCAGGGAATCTTTTGAGTCCACCTTGGTTTAATGTCTCATCTGAAAGATGGTACCTCCGATAGGGCAGTACTCCCTGCACTTGTTTGCCAGCCTGGATTATGTGCTATGATCTAGAGTGCGACTTGAACCCAAAACCTTCCAATCCAGAAGCACAGCCAAAATCTAAGATGGTTGAATGATGCGTGGAACGTAGTGCATTCCTGGCTGCTGGAACCATAGTCATGTCAGTCAAGAAAGGCAACCAGTAATGGATGAAAACTGTAAGGTTAGGAGAGACAACCTGGATCTTGATTTATCTTGGGAGCTAAAAAACTCCAAAGATCTTTTTCCTCAGAGCTTTAAATTTGTTCATTACTGGGGAAAAAATGGCCTTGATGTCTCCTTTCCTAGTTTGTTTGATAATTGTGAGTGTGAGTAATACATTGATGTCATTCAGCTTGCTTTCTTTGACATATACATCACAAGGAGGGAATTGTCGCCTTAGCTTACCTGGCAACGGTGTCAGTAGTAATGGGCATGAGTCACTAGTGTCAGAAATTCTGTTACACTCTTCATCCCCTCAAAGAGATCTTACAATTTTAAAAAGCCAACACTTGTACATTAAATAGAAGAGCTGAATCATTCTGGGACATTTGACCATCATTTACAGAAATGCTTTGGGCATCCGATACTTCAGTGCTGATAGTATATGGACCTCCATAATCATCACCATGCACGTTTTCATAATGATGGTGAGGAGCAGGAGGTCAGTGTAAGGGAAGAAATGTTTCAGAAATTGCACATTCGTTGTCACCATAGCCTTAATGGGGCTGTTGTTCCTTCTATGGCTTTCTTCAAACCTCCCTCAGTCCATGTCTCAATGTTATCCACTCATCTGATTTTGCTTCTCCCTCTTCTGTTTTTACCCTCAATTTCTCCTTCAATTGTTGCCAGGATAAGGCTGGCAGATCTTCATTTCCAATGTCTGAACTTGGCGATCTTTCTCTCTCTAACTGTACTTTGCAACTGTTTTGATTCCTGAATTTTTTTTTCTTGGTCTAACCCACTCATTTGTCTTCCTGTCCATCCAGCTGATTCTGAGCATCCTCCACCATACCCACATTTCAGAAGCTGTTATCCTCGCCTCACCCTTTTTCTTCAGAGTCCAACCCTCGCATCCATTGAGTTCAACACTTCACACTAGTGACTACTAGATGCTTTTTTAGCTTCATGCTGATGCTTTTGGACTTCCAGATACTACTTAAATCACCGGTCATGGCTTTTGAAGTAGCTGATCTAACCTGGATTTCATTCTTCTTTGAGCCAAGGAAGATAACAAGGTAGTCAGTAGTTAATCTTTTCTGATTTCACTTTTCAGTATCAGAAATGCTGACTTGAAATTGATTGAGTAATTAAACTGTAAGAATTTCTGAGGATTTGCAAAAAAGACAGTTCCTCTGGGCAGTGTCCTAGGTCCAACCATCTTCAGCAGCTTCATTAATGACCTTTCCTCCATTGTAAGATTGGAAGCGTGGATGGACAGTTGCACAGTGTTAAGTACCATTCACCACTCTTCAAACACTGAAGCATTCCTTGCCTGCATGCAGCAAGACCTGGACAACATTCAGGCTTGGCTGATGAGTGGCAGTGTTACACAGGTGCCAGGCAATAATCGTCTCCATCGGAAAGAGTCTCATCCTGTGACATCATGATTGTCGTATCCCACCCCCTCCCCACCAACCGCCCCCACCATCAGCATTGCCAGCAACTTAACTTGACCATACACACTGTGGTTACAAGAGCAGGTAGGAAGCTGGGTATTCTAGGGCAAGGATTAACCTCCTGACTGTCAAAAGCATTTCCACCACCTACAAGGCACAAGTCAGGAGTGTGAAGGAATACTGTCCAATTGCCTGGATAGTGCAGCTGCAACGACACTCAAGAAGCTCAACACCATCCAGGACAAAGCAGCCTGCTTGATCGGCACCTATCCGCCACCTTGAACATTCACTCCCTCCACCACAGCAGTGTGTATTGTACACAAGGTGCACAGCAGCAGCTCAGCAAGGCACCTTCGACAGTACCCGCCAAATCCACAACCTCCAGCATCTAGAAGGACGAGGGCAGCAGGCGCATGGAAGCATCGCCACCTGCAAGTTCTCCACTTCACAAACCACCCTGACTTAGAAAAATATCACTTTTTTGCAAACTGCATTTGATGCTAGATCAATTAGTAATTTTAAATCTGAGTTTGATAGATTTTTGCCTTCCAAAGGTATGTAGGGATACGAGGAAAAGGTGGGTATGTGGAGTTAAGTCACAGATTAGCCATGATCTCGTTGAATGGTGGAACAAGCTCGAGGGGCTGAATGGCCGTCTCCTGTTCCTCTGTGAGAGAATAGTGGAAATCTGAAACACTCCTGTAAAAAGCTGCTATGGCTACAGGTCAGTTGAAAATTTCAAAACTAAGATTGATAATTTTTTGTATTAAGAGTTAGAGAACCAAGGCTGGTAGATGAAATTAAGATACAGATCTGCCATTACCTAATTGAATTGCGGAACAGGTTCAAGGGGCTGAATGGGCTACGCCAGTTCCTAAGGAAGCAGCCATTAGAGGGAAAAACAATGCAAAAAAAAAATTGAGCTATTTAAACAGATGATTCCCAGGAGTTAGGGTAGATAGTGGCGTAGTGGTAATATCAATGGACCAGTAATCCAGAGGCCCACGCTAATGCTCAGGGAACGAGGTTTTAAATCCCATCATGGCAGCTAGCAAAATTTAAATTCAATTAATAAATCTGGAATCGAAAACTAGCCTCAGTAATTATGACCATGACAACAATTATTGATTGTTGTAAAAACCCATCTGCTTCACTGATGTCCTTTAGGGAAGGAAACCTGCTGACCTTACCCGGTCTGGCCTACAAGTGACTCTGGACCCACAGCAATGTGGTTGACTCTTCACTGCCCTCTGAAATAGCCGAGCAAGCCACTCAATTCAAGGGCAATTAGGGATCGACAACAACTGCTGCCCTTGCCTGCGACGCCCAACATCCCTTGAAAGAATAAAAAAAAAAATTGAGACATACAGTGAAGAATCCACTAGAATTTGGCAGAGGTTGGTGACTAATCCTCTCCTTGCTGCTTACAATGTCCTGTGTCCCAGACAACATGTACCACTAGAGGGACACCTCACGTTTCCTTTAATAAACTGGCAAGAGCCCATTTTTGTGTGTGAAAGCGTAATGTGTAACTTTCCATAGCAGCCGAGCTCAGCAGTAAAACTAATATCTACAAATAAAATGAAGTAGCCGTTCAGTCTAAGAAATAGTGGCTGACCTGAGCTGCACCAGACTAGGAACTTATATTATGTACAATACTTGCAGACCTGTGTTAGGATCGCTGTCTGGCTCTATATTTTATTCATGTCCTGCCTTGGAAATGCCTTAAAAGCCCCGATCGCACAATAACTCGCTTTGTTTTGTTGGCAAGCTTGACAGCCATTTTGTGCTCAGCAAGATCCCACAAAGCATCAAGAAAATAAATGAAAGGTTGATGGCTGCTTTTGGCCAGAACATCACTGGGAAGCCACTGCACTTCAAATAACGCCATGGAAACTCTGACTTCCGCCTGAACCATGAGAACTGGCAGATGGCAGGCTTTGTTAGATTCCTCAGGAGTTGCACTTTTCTGAATTCTCTAAATTAAGACAACATTTTGAATCCGGAAGCTGACTATTTGACTCTGATCGCGAGTCAGGGGGAGGCAGTGGTGTAGTGGCAATGTCACGACTAGTAATCCAGAGGCCCAGGCCAATACTCTGGGGGCATGGGTTCGAATCCCACCATGACAGCTGGTGGAATTTAAATTCAGTTGATAGATCTGGAATTAAAAAGCCAGTCTTGGTTATAGTGACTTCTCAAAATCAATTCTGGACCCCATGAAAAGTCACGTGGCATTACCTCAAACATGGGCAAGAAAACCTTCTGCTGATTATCACCTAGCGCCCACATCCAGCTGTGAATGGTGGTGGACAGTTAAACAACAAACTGGAGAAGGAGGATCAACACTCGTTACCATCAAGCCAGGGGATCAACCTTGTTTCAATGAAGAGTGCAGGAGGGCATGTCAGGAGCAGCACCAGGCATACCTAAAAATGAGGTGTCAACACAGGACTACTTGCATGCCAAACAACATAAGCAGCAAGTGATAGAGCTAAGTGATCCCACAACCAACAGATCAGATGTAAGCTCTGCAGTCCTGCCACATTCAGTCATGAATGGTGGTGGACAATTAACTCACTGGAGGAGGAGACTCCACAAATATTCTCATCCTAAATGACGGAGCAGCCCAGCACATCAATGTAAAAGATAAGGCTGAAACATTTGCTACGATCTTCAGCCAGAAGTGCTGAGTGGATGATCTCAGCCTCCTTCTGAGGTCCCCAGCAAATTTGGTTCTTCAGCCAATTTGATTCACTCCATGTGATATCAAGAAACGGCTGAAGGCACTGGGTGCTGCAAATGCCTGACAACATTCCAGCAATAGTACTGAAGACTTATGCTCCAGAACTAGCTGCTCCCTTAGCCAAGCTGTTCCAGTACACCTACAACACTGGCATCTACCCAGCAATATGGAAAATTGCCCAAGTATATCCTGCCCACAAAAGCAGGACAAATCTAACCCGGCCAATCACTGCCCCATCTGTCTACTCTTGATCATCAGCAAAGTGATGGAAGAGGTTGTCGACAGCTATCAAGCGGCACTTGTTTAGCAATAACCTGCTCGCTGATGCTCAGTTTGGGTTCTGCCAGGGCCACTCAGCTCCTGACCTCATTATAGCTTGAGCCCAAACATGGACAAAAGAGCTGAACTCTATAGGTGAGGTGAGAGTGACTGCCTTGAAATCAAGGCAGCATTTGACCGAGTGTGGCATCAAGGCACCCCAGCAAAACTAGTCCATGGAAATGAGGGGGGAAACTCTCCACTGATTGGAGTCATACCTTGCACAAATGAAGATGGTTGTGGTTGTTGGAGGTCAGTCATCTCAGTCCCAGGGCATCACTGCAGAAGTTCCTCAGGTAGTGTCCTAGACCCAACCATCTTCAACTGTTTCATCAATGACATTCCCTCCATCATAAGGTCAGAAGTGGGATGTTCGCTGATGATTGCACAATGTTCACCATTCGCGACTCCTCAGATACTGAAGCAGCCCGTGTCCTTATGCAGCAAGACCTGGACAACATTCAGGCTTGGACTGATAAGTGGCAAGTAATATTCGCGTCACTAAGTGCCAGGAAAGACCATCTCCAACAAGAGAGAATCTAACCATCTCTCCTTGACATTCAATGGCATTACCATCGCAGAATCCCCCACTATCAACTTCCTCGGGATTACCATTGACCAGAAATTGAACTGGACCAGCCATATAAATACTGTGGCTACAAGAGCAGGTCAGAGGCTAGGAACCCTGCTGTGAGTAACTCACTCCCTGACTCCCCAAAGCCTGTCCACCATTTACAAGGCACAAGTCAGGAGTGTGATGGAACACTCTCCACTTGCCTGGATGAGTACAGCTCCAACACTCAAGAAGCTCGACACCATCCAGGGCAAAGCCCACTTGATAGGCACCCCATCCACCACCTCTGTCACCAATGCACATTGTCAGCAGTGTGTACCATTTACAAGATGCACTGCAGCAACTCACCAAGGCTCCTTCGACAGCACCTTCCAAACCCCTGACTTCTACCACCTGGAAGGTCAAGGGTGGCATATGCATGGGAACACCACGACCTGCAAGTTCCCCTCCAAGCTACTCACCATCCTGACTTGGAAATATATCGCCCTTCCTTCACTGTCGCTGGGTCAAAATCCTGGAACTCCTTCCCAAACAGCACTGTGGGTGTACCCACACCACATGGACTGCAGTGGTTCAAGAAAGCAGATCACCGCCACCTTAGGGGTGGGCAATAAATGCTGGCCTGACCAGTGACACACACCCCATGAAATATTTAAGAAAAAATTTTAAAACAGTACAGAACCAGGGAGCACATAAGTGTGAATCTGAGGGTGGTTCCCTTTAGCCCACTCTGAGAGAGGAAGTCTTGAGGGAAGATGTGTGAGCTTAAGATGATTAACCTCCTTTAAACATGGGGCTGGAGAAACATCTGACTGGGAGTGGGTAGGTGGTTATAGAGACAATGGAGATGGCATAGTCAATAATCTCCTGGACACGTTCCCTCTGCTGCTGGGGCGCAGGGAATGATGACTTTGGAGGGCCAAAGAGTGTCATTGGCTCAGACTGAAAGAGCCAATCTCAGTAACAGTCCTACCATCAGCTTCAACATCCTTGAGGTGGGGAAGTGGCAAATCAGCCTGATTCAGAACTTGTGTGATTCCTGTTGGAAATTGCACGTGTGAGGACAAAATCGGGCTTTGCTGGGACCCCTAAATTTAATTGGTTTGCTGTTGGTTTGTGTTAAGGGACACACACAAGCAATAACCAGAGGACACAGATTTAAGATAATTGACTAAAAGAACAAGCGGGAAGATGATGAGAATATTTTTAACACAGTGCATTGTTATAATCTGCAGTGCTCTGTCTGACAGGATAGATTGAACAGTAACTTTCAAAAGGGAATTGGATATATACTTATGAAGGAAAAATTTGCAGAATGATGGAGGGAAGGGGGGAGGGCAGAAGATGGAATGGAGCTAATAGAATAACTCTCCCTTAAGAGCCTGCACAGACACAATGGGCTGAATGGCCTCCTGTGCTGTATGATAGTCTTTCTTTGTGGCACACTGCACTCTTGCCTCAATTCAGAAGGTCATGGGTTCGAGTCCCACTCCAGAAGCTTGACTACCACAATCCAGTTTAGTACTGAGGGAATGCGGCCCTTTTGCCTTTCACTTAAGACGTGAAACCATCTTAGGTAAAAGATCCCATGGCACTGTTTGGAAGAGAGGTGAGGATGTTTTTACCAGGTGTCCCAGCCCACCTTTTCACTGAACCAATACCTAAAAGTGATTATCTGGTCATTAAAACATTGCCGTGTGTGGGAGTTTCCTGTGTGCAATTTGACTGCCACATTTCCTACATTGCAACAGTGACTACACTCCAAAAGCCTCCCAAGGTTGTGAAACTCAAATTTGTTCTTCCTTGTCAATAATTATCTCGTAAAATGTATGTTACTAATCAGTGAAGACTGCAGAACCTCCCCCACCGTTCCTTAATCAATGTCAGTGCTGACTGAGACTGCTGAATTACAGAGGTCAAGCACACTACTCACTACTAACAAAGCTGCTGCTGTCTCCTGTACCAGCCATAGATGAGCTCCCAATGGTGTGTATTGATCACACACTTCAACAGCAGTGCAGAGCATGGAGCCACTACCGAGCTGTAAAAGGATAAGAGGGGAACAATGTTCAGCATCTGGGTCTGAAACTTCAAACCTCACTCTTGAGCATCAAGCCCAGACTGACTCTTCAGTGCGGCCCTGAGGGAGTGCTGCATTGTTGGCGGTACCATCTTTCGGGTGGGATGTTAAACTGAAGCCCCGTCTTCCACTTCAGGTGGACGTACAACATCCCCTGGCATTATTGAAAGAAGACCAGGACCTGGTATTGCAGTCGATATTTATCCCTCAACCAACACGTTAAAAGCAGATTACTCGGCCATTGCTGTTTGCTTGAGCTTGCTGTGTGCAAATTGGCTGCTATGTTTCCTACTAGGCAACAGCAACTACACTTCAAAGGTCCTCAGGCTGTAAGCTGCTTTGGGACATCCTGAAGTGGTGAAAAGCTGTAGAAATGCATTTCTTCCCCATTGTTGCTGAAAGTGATTTAGGTTTATGCTGAATTTGCTCTGACCCCGTGCTGACACAGCAGAACTCTGCACTCAAATTATGAAATTATACAGCTCAAAAGCTGGCCACCAGAGGTCCTTGGCGTGTACCCAGCTCTTAAGAGTTATTCAATTATCTCCACTGCTCTTCCTGTCATCCTGCAAATTTTTGCTTATCAGCTATACATCCAATTTCCTTTTGAAAGTTACTATTGAATCTACCCTTTCAGGCAGAATATTGTCAGGAAGTGCTTCGCTTTCATTGAGTCACTTTTGAAGAGCAGCCACTGTGATGCAAGCAAGTACGGCAGCTGATCTGTGCACAGCAAGATCCCACACAGCAGCGGTGAGATGAGAGAGCAGTTTTCAAAGATATTGGCCAAGGGAGGGCCAATATTGGCCCAGGGCCCAGGAGAGCTCCCCTGCTCTTCTTTGAGTCGTTCTACAGCACCTTTTTAATATCCAACTGGGACCTTACATGTGAAGATACGAATTAAGAGCAGGAGTAGGCCACTCAGCCCCTCAGGCCTGCTCCACCATTCAATAAGATCATGGCTGATCTGATTGTAACCTCAACCCCACCTTTCCGTCCACCCCGATAACCTTTCACCCCCATTACTTATTAAGAATCTCTACCTGTGCCTTAAAAATATTCAAAGACTCTGCTCCCACCAACTTTTGAGGAAGAGAGTTCCAAAGACTCACGACCCTCAGAGCAAAAATTTCCCCTCACCTCAACCTCTCCTGCAGAAGATTAGGAAATTGAAAGCTCGCAACTGGCTGAATTGGAGTTCAGGCTTCAAGTTTCCAGGAGATCTGTTCATCCTTAATTCTGTGCTGCATTAGATTATGAGTTTAATGTGTTGCTGCTTTATTATTACAAAGGTGCCAAAGGCATCGAGTTTAAAGCTTTATTCAATTTATGTAATAACAGACACATGGCTGTTCTCTAGCAGGGAATGGAGAATAAGCAGTTCAATTAAATTCAGCTACCATGGCTGTAATCATTTCAATTTACTATCCTCCGTTTTCTGGTATAATTCAGACAGCTTTTGTTATTACTTAAATCAAATCAGCCTAAAGGGTCTTGGCGCTTTTGTAATGATAGATCATCCTTTTTCTAAACTTCAATTGAACAGAATAATTTGACGCATGATGAATTTGCCCATTTGGGCAACCATAGCAGAAATTCTTTAAAAAAAAAATCAGAATCAAATGGCAGCAAGTGTTCGTAGGCTGATTGACTGCAGGGACATTGCAATCTTGATTTTAACATCCATACACACTTTGCTGTAAAGGGTTCATTGGATGGCAATCGCCACGGAAACACTGGCTGAGTTTGCTCCTCTTGATTTTAAAATTCTCATCCTTGTTTTCATATCCCTCCATAACCATCCTGCCTCATCTCTGTAAACTCCTCCAGCTCCGCAATCCTCCAAAATATCTGCATTCGTCCAATTCTGGCCTGTTGAGCATCCCCGATTTTCATCACTCCACCATTGTTGGCCGTTCCTTCAGCAGTCTGAGTTCTAAGCTCTGAAATTCCCTTCCTAAACCCCTCTACCTCCCTCTCTTCCTCTCGGATGCTCCTCAAAACCAATTCTTTGACTAAATTTATGGTCATCTACCCTAATATCTCCTTGCGTGGTTCAGTCTAAATTTTTTTGACAACATTCCTCTGTCAACATATTTGAACATTATATTACTAGAATGAAAAGAAAGACTTGCATTTAGATAGCATTTTTCATGGCCACCAAAGCGCTTTACGGACAACGCAGCACTTTCGAAGTGTAGTCCCTATTGGGATACAGGAAACGCAGCAGCCAATTTGTGCACTCCCACAGGCAGCAATGTGCTAATGACCAGTTAGTTTGTTTTGGTGATGTTGATTGAAGGGTAAATATTGGCCAGGACACTGGGGAAAACTTGCCCTGCTTAACTTCGAAAAAGTGCCATTGGATCTTTTACTTCCACTGCAAGAGTGCTACCAACTGAGCCATAGTAATAAATGTGACGTTGTTGTCGTAAAAGTTATTGTAATACCTGCACTGTCACCCCTTACTGATATCAATCAGTCCACAAAGACTCGCTGCCAGACTAGATATGGCATTGAGCCATCACTGCACAATGGAGCGCTTGGAGGGGAGTGGGAGGGGGAGGGGTGGTGCCTGTTTGGGTCTCTTATTTGTGTTTCCTTCAAAGTTTTTAGTTGGCACTTTCCTTGCTTTTGTGCAGGTGTGGCTTGCAGGAATAGTGAAAGTTTTCTACATAACTGCCACATTTGCCAATGAATGCTATACCTCAACTGGATGCAGGAGATTTGCTTGGGGAGGGGAGAATCAGCCAATGAGCCAGTGAGCTATTTAGTTTCTGCTGCAGAGAAGGGTTACTTCCCTGTAATTGACAGTCTTCCATCTCTGGCTGCCCACACTCGCCTGTGATTCAAGGCCATGAGCAAGGCGTCCATGAACCCCAGCAAGAGTCAGTGCCTTTTTAGCTAGTGGCACCAAGGAAAGCTGGGTTTGGGGGGGGGGCGTGGAAAAATTGCTATTGATGTGCCTTGAAAATTTCTTCATTTTCTGATAGACTTTCCAGTGCCTATCATGACCCTTCAGGATGTCTCAAGATGCTTTACAGCCAATGAAGTACTTTTGAAGTGCAGTCACTGTTGTAATCTAGGAAATATTGCAGCCAATTTGCATACAGCAAGCTCCCTCAAGCAGCAATGTGACAATGATCAGATATTCTTTTTCTGCTGAACGATAAATATTAACACAGAGCTGGATGGAGCGATGGGTGAATGTAATTTTCTGACTTGTGTTCAACCTTAAGTCACAGGGAGCCCTGAATAATTGGTTGAATTCCTGACACTTTGCGCTTCCCCTAATGTAATTGTCATTCAGATGACTGTATCATTTCCAGGACAGTGCATGTAAGTGCGCACTTTAACCCAATTTCCAATGACGTAGGAGTCTGTGTTTTTTTATTATAAGCATTGATGGAGATAATCTTCGGCTTGGTAAACAGTGGAACAGTTTGATTCAGTATGTCCCCCTGGGAGTAATAGTTAGAAAGCCAGCAGATCTGATGTAATGTTGTGAATTGAGTCAGATGTGAAGGAAACAGTGAGAAAATGAGGATGCACGACTAGATATCAATAATTTCTCCCTCTCTGTCTCCATGTGTCTCCGAACTGACCGTCATCTTGTTTCACCGATCTGAGTAAAACCAAGACAAAGAGAGATACTCTGACCTGTGACTGAAATACAGCACTGCATCAGCTTCTAAAACTGATTCTATTTTTGTCATTTCAAAGTCAGGTCAAATAAACTTGTCACGTCTTGGGGAAATAAAGGTTACTTTATGACACTAAAAGCACAGAGCTATTGTATGGGCCTGATTTATTCATCTCAAGAAACATTCCTTTGTGTCAGGCCCTTCTCGAGATTATAATGCAGGATACATTCTCCCAAAGGTATATTGTTGACTTCTTGTGCTCTTGCAACTGTACTCTTTTGTTTCCTTGTTGTTTAAAATTCTTTCACAGGATGTGAGCATCATTGGCAAACCCAGCGTTTGTTGCTCATCCCTAACTTCCCTTGACAAGGTGGTGGTGAGCTGCCTTCATGAACTGCTGCAGTCCATGTGGTGTAGGTACACCCACAGTGGTGGCAGGGAGGGAGTTTCAGGAATTTGACCCAGTGACAATGAAGGAACGGTGATATAGTTCCAGGTCAGGATAGTGTGTGGTTTGGAGGGGAACCTGTAGAGGGTGGTGTTCCCATGTGCCTGCTGCCTTTGTCCTTCTAGATGGTAAAGGTCACAGGTTTGGAAGGTGCTGGTGAAGGAGCCTTGGTGGCTTGTTGCAGTGCACTGTAGATGATACACACTGCTGCCACTATGTGTTGGCGGTGGAGAGAGTGAATGTTAGCGGATGGGGTGCCAAACTTTGTCCTGGATGGTGTTGAGCTTCTTGAGCGTTGAAGGAGCTACACACATCCAGGCAAGCAAAGAATATTCCATCACACTCTTGACTTGTGCCTGTAGATGGTAGACTTGGGCAACACATAACTTGGCTTCTGACTCATTGTTACTCGCCGCAGTTTCTGTTGTGAGACACACAAAGTTATTTGTCACGTAGATAAATTGGGATGCTGTGGACACTGAATTACTTTTGGAGTATTGGTGTGTGTCAAAGGGGGCATCTAATAGGTTTACTCAGACTGTGTGCGTGCGCACAGAGGGCATTTTGGGCTGAAGTACTGGAAGTGGACAAGGCTGCCACTGGAGGGGAGTAGGGAGAGTTGGCAGTTTTGGTCTCTTTATTTAAGGAGGAATATATGTGGAGGCAGTTCAGAGTAGGTTCTTTGGGTGACGGGTTTGTCATATGAGGAGAGGTTGAGCAGGTTGGGCCTGTACTCGTTGGAGTTTAGAATAATAAGATGTGATCTTATTGAAACATACAAAATTCTTAGGGGGCTTGACAGGGTAGATGCTGAAAGGATGTGTCCCTTTCTGAAAGAATCTAGGGGGCATAGTTTCAGAATATGGGATTGCTTATTTAAGATGGAGATGAGGAGGAATTTCTTCTCTCAGAGAGTCGTGAATCTTTGGAATTCTCTTCCCCAGAGACAGATGGAGGCTGGGTCATTGAATATATCCAAGGCTGAGATAGGCAGATTTTTACAAGGAAGCCAAGGGTTATGGGGGACAGGCTGGAAAGTGGAGTTGATGCCATGGTCAGATCAGCCAAGATCTGATTACTGCATGGCAGAGTAGGCTCAAGGGGCCAAATGGCCCCCTACTCCTGTTGCTATTTCTTATGTTCTGTGGTGGGAGGCATTTCTGGAGGTTTGACCATGTGATGTCTGATAATGTGACATCTGATTATGAACCACCCCCATTCCTCATTTTGTAGGGATCAATGGGACTTGGTGCAAATTATACAGGTGGCAGAGTTTTGGAGGAGTGGACTTTACAGGGGGTTTGCCAGATGGGAGACCAGCCAAGAGAGCTTTGGAATAGCCATGTCTGGAGGTAACAAAAGGATGCATGAGGGTTAGAGTCAGAGTCTTTAATGCACAGAAGGAAACTATTTGGCCCATCGATTCCATGCCAGCTCTCTGCAGAGCAATCCAGTCAGCCCCATTCCCCTGCTCTATCCCTGTAACCCTGTGAGTTTATTTCCCTCAAGTGCCCATCCAATTTCCTTTTGAAATCATTCATCGTCTCCGCTTCCACCCCCCTCATGGGCAGCGAGTTCCAGCTCGCTGTGTAAAAACGTTTTTCCCCACATTTCTCCCTGCATCCCTCACCCAAAACCTGTGTCCCCCTAGTCCTTGCACCGTCAGCCAATGGGAACAGCTTTTCTTTGTCTACCTTATCCAAACCTGTCAGAATCTTGTCCACCTCTATCAAATCTCCCCTCAATCTCCTTTGCTCCAAGGAGAACAACCCTAGCTTCACCGACCTAACCTTGTAGCTAAAACCCCTCATCCCTGGAACCATTTGGATAAATCCCCCCTCGAAGACCCTTACGTTCTTCCTTTTACTCAGTGACACATCTTTGGGTCACCCCCTTTGTTTATTTGTCAGACAAGGTTTGCAAGAAACACTTCGCTGCGAAGAGTGTTGAAACTCTGGAGCATAGTGGGGTGAGACGCCAAGTCTAAAAGGCAATCTTACTGGATGGACGGGAATTATATCATTTGCAAAGGCGTTCTTTCATGTGGGAAGTTGTGAATCATTGAATCAGCGATAAGATTATATAAAGAGGTAATCTGAGGTAGTTTAGAGATTTGAACAGAGTGGGAGAAGGACCCTGTTTGGAAAATTCCTTCTGGTCGCCAGCTAGCATCAGTAGCAGTCTGCACAGAGAGAGAGAGACACGTTTACTGTGTCGAGTTGGAGTTTCTCTGCCGGCTTGGCTAGCTTCCCAAGTCCCTCTCAGCTGATTAATGGCAGCTTGAGCTTTGCAAAAGGGGGCTGAGCATTGCCACTGTCCCGCCCCTGGACCTCACTCACTCTCCACCTCCTGCATCTCCCCCAATCTCTGGGTTTTCTCCCCCCTCCCCTCTGATTCTCCCTTCCTCGTTATTCTGTGTGTTTCTCTGTGTCTCCTGCGCCCAGACCCAAGCTAAACGCTGCACCCCGGGTGATGGCTCTGGCCAGACTCGCTCTTCTTTGCTTGGCTCTCCACCGGGCTACCCCCATCGACTACGACGACAATCTGTACGAATATTTTCCCGACCAAGACGACCCGACAGATGTCGACTATAAAGATCCCTGCAAAGCTGGTGAGTAGCAAGCTGAGCCGCGTCTCAATGTGTAATCAGGGTGGACTTTTTAAAAAATATATATCTGGGATTTGCAGCTAGTTTGGAACAGTGAAGTTAGCACTGATGGTTAACTTCTGCAAAACATTTGGGGAAGCTTTACAGGAAGGAGACTTGGTAGAGGGAGTGGGATTTCTGTTTCGGCATAAAATGTGCAAATTACACACACACACACACACACACAGCAACCTCCTGATTTGAGAGGACAATAAACGAGGGTGAAGTGTTTCAATGGGGTTGGAGTTTTTATCTGTCGCAGGACCTATTAAGAGAGTTGGGGGCAGAGGGAGCCACGAGAGGTAACGGGCTCCAGGTCTGGGGGTGATCCAGACATCCTCACCGCCGCATCCCCCCCGCCCCAAATCCGTGGCGGGAGCTCAATCACCACCGCCCCTCAAGTGTCACTTTCTGCTCGGGTGAGTGAGAAAGTTTCCAAAGTTTTGGGGACTGGCAGCGGACGCCTGACGCTAGGACGCCTGGAAGAAGGGAGCGGGAAATCTGAATTTTGGGGGGGTGGGGGGTGGAATAAGGGATGAGGGAGAGGGAATGAGAGAGAGACTGCGAGAGTTGGGGAATGGAAAGAGATGGGGATAGAAAGAGAGAACGCGCGAGAGTTGGGGAATAGACAATGAGAGGTGGGAATAAAGCGAGAGAATGACAGATAGGAATAGTGAAAAATGTAAATGAAAATAGAGAGGGGGAATAAGATATGGGAATAGAGAGAGGGGTGGAAAATAAGAGGGAGAGATGGGAATAGAGAGAATGAGACATGGGCCCAGAGAATGAGAGAAATGGAAGTAGGGCGGATGGGGAATAGAGAATACATATAGAGAGAAAAGGACAGAATGAGAGAGAGTGATGGGAATAGAGAGCATGAAAATAGAGAAATGGGGAATAACCAGAACGAGAGAGATGAGAAAATAGAGAGAGTAACCAGATAGGTGAATAGAAAATAGCAAAAAGGGAATTAAATTGAATCTCAAGGAGAAAAACGTGGAAATGGAGAAAAGATGATTAAGACAGGGCAAAATAGGGAATGGGGTGAAACACCGACTGGGAGAAACCGAGAACAGGATGTAAGTGTTACAGGTAGAGGGAATGTTGTCGACAGAGTCATTTCTGCTCTGATCAACGTCGGCCTGCTGCTGGGAGGGAGCACACCGATCGGTGTAGGCCTGTGGGAATCCTTTGGCACCTTTCATAGGTGCCTTACTTGCATCATGCCAGTGCTTGTCAGTGCTCCGATTACTTGAGAAGGAAAAAACCACAGAACAGATAATCCTTTTGTTGTTTCACTGTTTTGGGATGTAAAGAAAGGTTTGCCTTTGATAACCTGTACTGTGAAGATGTTGCTTGGTTGTGGGGTGGCGTGATCCATTGCTGTTCTGTTCCCAGAATGATGATGACTCCATTTAGCTTGCAAGCAGCTGGCAAGGACTAGTTATTTTTGAAGTTTGCAAGCAATATCCTTGATTTGCAGTGCTATCAAACACATTCGCTTAAATTAAAACTTTGTAACACACTGCTAACCTCTTGCTATCCCTGTATTAACTCTCTGTCATGTTCTTGCTTCACATCTGTATTACAGTTGTAGGTG
The DNA here is from genome assembly GCF_964194155.1 of Cetorhinus maximus. Lineage (NCBI taxonomy): Eukaryota > Metazoa > Chordata > Chondrichthyes > Lamniformes > Cetorhinidae > Cetorhinus > Cetorhinus maximus. The sequence continues at coordinate 21,344,008 of NC_135898.1, read as the reverse complement.
GCAGATGTGGCTCATTGGGGAGAAGATGCATCTCTGAGTCAGGATGTTGTGGGTTCGAGTCCCACTCCAGAAACTTCAGCATGTAATGCAGGCTGACGCTCCAGTGGAGTGCTGCCCTGTCAGAGGTGCCATCTTTCAGATGAGGCCCTGCCTGAGGTGCCATCTTTCAGATGAGGCCCTGCCTGTCCTCTCGGGCATATATAAAAGATCCCATGGTACTACTTTAAATTGGTACTATTTTGAAGGTGAGCAGGTACTGCAAATGATTAAGGCGGCAAATGGAATGTTGGTGTTTATTGCAAGAGGAATGGAAAATAAAAATAAGGAAGGTTTACAGCAGCTGTACAGGATCTTGGTGAGGCTACATCTGGAGTATTGTGTACAGTTGAAAAAGGATATAATTGCATTAGAAGCAGTTCAGAGAAGGTTCACTCAACTCATTCCTAGGATTAAAGGGCTTATTTTATGAAGAAAGAATAACAGATTGGGACTTTACCAATTGGAGTTTAGAAGAATGAGAGATAACCTTATTGAAACATGTAAAATCCTGAGGGGACTTGATAGGGTGGATACTGGGAGGATATTTCCACTTGTGGAGGAGAATAGAACTGGAGGACATCATTTAAGAATTAGAGGTCTCTCCTTTAAGACAGAGATGAGGAGAAATTTCATCTCTCAGACGCTGAGAGATCATCTGGTCGCAGATTCTAAAACACGGGTGCACAGTGTCAGAATAAGGGGCCGACCATTTAGGACTGAGATGAGGAGCAATTACTTCACTCAAAGGGTTGTGAAGCTTTGGAATTCTGTACCCCAGAGGGCTGTGGATGCTCTATCATTGAATAAATTTAAGGCTAGGATAGACAGATTTATGGTCTCTTAGGGAATAAAGGAATATGGGGAGCGGGCGGGAAAATGGAGTTGAAGCCCAAGATCAACCATGATCATATTAAATGGCCGAGCAGGCCCGATGGGCCAAATGGCCTACTCCTGCTCCTATTTCTTGTTTTCTTGTGTGTTAGTCTGTGGGGTTCTCTTCCGCAGAAAGCAGTGGAGGCAAGGTCATTGAATTTATTCCAGGCTGAATTAGATAGATATTTGATAGACAAGGGAGCGTCAAGGGTCATGGGGGGCAGACAGGAAAGTGAAGTTGAGACCACAACCAGATCAGCCATGTTCTCATTGTAAGGCAGAGCAGGCTCAGAGGGGAGAATGGCCTCCTCCTGCTCCTAAGTCCTGTGTTCTCCCTGCTGTCCTGCTCGATTTTTATCCCCCAACCAAACTCAGTGAAACAGATTATGTGGTCATTATTGCATTGCTGTTTGTGGGAGCTTGCTGTGCATATTGGCTGCTGCGATTTCTACATTACAAGAGTGAGTACACTTCAAAAGTACTTAATTGGCTGTAAAGTGTTAAAGGACATCCTGAGGTGATGAAACACACTATTTAAAAGCAAGTGAAACATGCCACTGGTATATAATTGTAAATGTTCCCTTCATGCTGTGTCACATTGCGTGGCTGAGAAGCTGAATGATGGCCTTTCGCTTCAGTTACTCCAGACTGTAACAGCCACTATTGCTGTCAATCAAGACTCCATTATATTTTGCTTTTTTTCCCCTCTAGCTACATTTACACCCCTGTCTTTCCTTAAACATTTCCCTATTCCATACTCAGATTTCCTCCCACATGTGCATCTGGTACCAGACAATCCCTACCACAGACCTGAGGTTTAGAAACATTTTTTGAGGTGGTATGTGGATACCCCCGAGCTCCACAGATCCTCCGTTCAGCACACGTACCTTTTCTAGCAATTAGATAGCCAGGAGGGCTGGTCTCCCACATTTTACCCTCTGTAAACGTGAGGTCATCCAAAACTCTGCTGCCTATATCCCAACTCACACAAGTTCTGTGCACCCATTTTATTCCTGTGCTCGCTGACCTAAACTGGCTCCTCATCAAGCAACGTCTTGATATTGAAAGCCTCCTCTTGTTTTCAAATCCCTCCATGTCCTCCTCCCTCCCTATCTCTGTAATCTCCTCTAGCCCCACAACCCTCCAAGGTAGCTGCGCTCCTCGAATTCTGGCCTCCTTTGCATCCCCAGTTTTAATCGCTCATAGCCATAATTAACCATTGGTGGCTGTGCCTTCAGGTGCCTGGGCTTCAAGCGCTGGAATTCCCTCCCTATACCTCTCCGAGTCTCTACCTCACTCCTTTAAGACACTTGAATCTTGCTGAAAAGAGAGAAAAGTTGCTGACATTTTTCATCTTGCACTCATCAGGAGAAACACAAGAATGCCAAATTTCAAACAATCACAACAATTTATACTACGGGAGAAAAGGTGCTGATTGGTTGGCAAGTCGATTCTGATTGGCTAAAGCCTTGTCATGGAGAAAACAGTGGGGAACTATAGGCTCCCCAAGCTTTTGGGTAATTCAAAGAAGGCACAAGGCTTGAATGTATTTCTTTTATTTGTAGAGAATGAGTCCCTACGTACAAATGTATGTCGCTTCTAGCAAAGTGTAATTTTAAAAATTAATTAAAATTAAAAATTATTCTTAAGTCACTCCTTAAAACCTGCCTGTTTGAAGAAGCTTTTAGCCATCTGACCTAATATCTCCTTATGTAGCTCGGTATCATACTTTGTTTTATAATGCTCCTGTGAAGTGCTGGGGACGTTTATGACTTTAAATGCTGTTGTCGAGTATGCTGATGGAAACCATAGTCTGCTCTGAAGCATGTCAATGGGAGTTCCTGGACTCTCCAAAATTCCTGTCGACGACATGAATTGGCTGGAATCACTTCTATCGGCAGTGCGGCTTGCATAAGAAAATTACCAGTCCAGCAAACACTGAATGCAGATTTGGCTTCTACTTCTCTGATGTTTGCATAGCAGTTCTTCCCTCACTCTGCATTGTCACTCTGGTAGTAAGGCTTTTCCACACATTTTCCCCCATTCCACCTACATGTTTTTCTGCGGGAAGCCCCTCAACATCTGAGGGTAAATAGTTGCAACTGTACTAAAGTGTGAAATCCAGTATTTAAGTTGAATAGTTTGATACTCTTCTGCTACATGGGGACAGTGAGGTGCTTATGCATTGACCAATGCACAGGTCCATGTGAGATGTGACTTTAATTGAGGATCAGTTAAGACAGGAACAAATGGGAAAAGACCATTTTTAGTTGATTCATCCAGCTGTAGAATTTCCAAACAGTGAGCTACTATTATCCCACAATTAATTTTCTCACCGATGTTTTCTTAAAATTGCGGATATTGTGATCTTCAGTTGCCTCATTTCCCCATTCTGTGTGCAAAGTCATTGTATCTTACCTTTTCTACCTCTTCCCTCTTCTGAGCATGTCATTCTTGAGGCCAATGGCATCCCTGCCTCAGTCTTTAGCTTGTTGCTACCTTTAAGGAGCTTGAATATTTCAGCAAGATCCTCTGTAAATCTTTTTTCTCTACTGTAATCAAACTGCTCCCCCCCCCCTCCCATCTCTACATTGCTTGGCAGTCTGACTCCAGGTACTTTAGTAGTGTCTCTACGCTGCTCGTATTCCAGTGTTAAGATGTTATTCCTGTAATAGTGTGACCAGAACTCCACGTGATGCACCAGATAGGGGGGAACCAGTTTCGTGTATGGGCTCAGTTCACTCTGCAATTTGCATTCTGTTCCCTGCACTGTACAGTACAAATTCTTATTGTTAGAGAAGTTTTACAGATTTATTAAAGAACTGTAAGTGCTTAAGAAGTAGGAGCTAGAGTGGGCGATTTGGCTGATCTGATTGTGGCCAGCAGGGAGCTGAGGAGAATTTTTAAAAATGGCACAGAAAATTGCTATGATCTGGAATGCGGTGCCTGAAAGGGTGCTGGAAGCAAATTCAATAATAACTTTCACATGGGAGTTGGATTAAATAATTCAATGAAAAAAACTTGCAGGGCTCTGGGGAGTGGAGAGCTCTCCCAAAGAGCTGGCACAGGCACAACGGGCTGAATCGCCTCCTTCTGTGCTGTGTGATTCTATGAAACACCCAGCTAGTCAGGCGCACAGTGTTCTGTTTTTTTTTGCCCTGTTTACCTTCTTGACTTTCTGGGCGCATGACAAGGGTCCCTGAGCCATGCTATGACTGTTGGCTGTGCTGGTAAATATACAGTCAGCTTCACACGACAATATCTAGCTAAATTACAGAGGAATGGTGTGCGGTTTTGTATCTTTTTCTTGCAATTTGGGTTATTTTTGGAGCCCGATTTCAGAATTGAATTGAATTGTGGGATCGCAGTTAGCTGTAAATGAAGGGTTGGGCAGAATGTGCGAAGATTATGGGGAATTATTGTGAATTATGCTCAACAGAGAGAAGGGAAGAATTAGAGTTTGAATAAGAACCAATTTGTTCTTTTGTGCAGCGAGTGAGGCTATGGAAGTTTGCCTGTTAGAATTTACAAATCTAAATGGGGTGCAGTAGCAGAGGGACCTTGTTGTATTTGTGCATAAATCATTGAAGGTGGCAGGACGGGTTGAAAGAGCGGTTAATAAAGCATCCTAGGCTTTATTAATAGGGGCATAGGGTATAAAAGCAAGAAAATTATGTTAAACTTATATAGAACATTGTTTCAGCCTCAACTGGAGTGTTGTGTCCAGTTCTGGGCGCCACACTTTAGGAAGTATGTGAAGGCATTTGAGAGTGCAGAAAAGATTCATGAGAATGGTTCCAGAGCTGCAGCTCTTCAGTTACTTAGATTGGAGAAGTTGAGACTGTTTTCCTTGGAGAAGAGGATGTTGAGAGGAGATTTGATAGAGGAGTTCAAAATCATGAGGGGTCTGGACAGAGTAGATAAGGGAAAATTGTTCCCATTGGTGGAAGGATCATGAACAAGAGGGCACAGACTTAAGATAATTAGGAAAAGGAACAATGGCGACATGAGGAAAATCTTTTTCACGTAGCGAGTGGTTAGGATTTGGACTGCCTGAGAGTGTAGTGGAGACAGATTCAATCGAATTCAGAAGGGATTTGGATTATTATCTTAAAAGGAAGAATATGCAGGGCTACAGGGAGAAGCCGGAGGAGTGGCACCAGCCCAAGTGAATTGCTCCTTTGGTGAGCCAGCACAGACAAGATGGGCTGAATGGCCTACTTCTGTGCTGTAACCATTCTGTGATTCTGTGAATTGAAGTCTCCCACCAGGTCACGGGATTCGTGTGCAAACTCATGTAGTTTTGTCCAGATGATGCTTTATCCGTAGGGTGATGAGTCTTTTCTGATTTTGCTCAGGGTGTTACCAGGCATTCTCCAGGTGAGACACCTGGCGTGTTGTTACTCTTTTTCTGCTGAGTCTAGAGGCAGTACCTTGAAAAAAATTCCATGACTTGCAATTGGTCTGTGAATGGGAATGGTTGGACCATCCATTTTCTACAAGCACATGCAAGCGGGCAGGGGCATGAGGAGAAGTGAGGAATTTTCTTTGTTCCTCTGAATAAATCCCACTTTTAAAAGTATTTTTATGGTCATTTCAGCCAAGGGTTGACAGGAAAAATCAGCTGCTCATTCCTTTCAAATCTCCCTGTTGAAAATATTTATCGTTTTAGTGATGTGACTGGGATTTCAGTGTAGTGTAACACCTTGAGTATGAAATCTGTACACTGTGTGAACTTGAATTGTGGTAAACAGTCAGCAGGACAGGTCTAGCTTGTATCATTCCAAACTTGGGCTGTGTATGTATGTGGAGAGAGTGTTATCCAGCTCAAAACACAGGGCGAAGTACTGGTGGAGATGAGGCTGTACTGGAATGGAAGCAATTTGAGAGGATGAATGACGAGCTAAAATCGTAGTGATTTCCCCGACAACATATTGGCACCAATGCACCGAACATGTCCATACCTCCCTTGTCTGCTCAAAGGTCGGAAGCAATAAATCCCCAGGAGTATATGCTGCAAATCCCAAGTTGCTAAGCAACACCAAGCACCAAACCACCAAAGTGCTGACACGCATGGAACTAAGCCCATGATATAGCTATCTTCAAGAAAGACTGCCAAACAAATCTGAAGTCCTGTGAAAATGTCAAAATAACCAAAATAAGCATTAGGAGTGAAGTTGAGCACTTGCGTGATAATAACCCATTCACAGATTCAGAAAAAAAACTTGTATTTATACAGCATCTTTCACAACCACAAGATGTCCCAAAGTGCTTTACAACCAATGAAGCACTTTTTGAAGTGCATTCACGGTTGTAATGTTGGATACGTGGCAACTAATTGCACGCAGTAATCTCCCACAAATAACAATATGATAATGACCAGATTATCTGTTTTAATATTGACTGAGGCATACATATTGGCCAGGACACCAGAGATTACTCTTTGCTTGCTCTTCTTCAGAAGAGTGGCCTGGAATCTTTTGTGTCCACCTGAGAGAGCAGACAGGGGTCTTGGTTTAACATCTCAGTACCACACTAGAGCACCAGCCTACAATTTTGTGCTCAAATCCTACAGTGGGACTTGATCCCATGACCTTCTGATGCAGTGACAAGAGTGTTACCAACTGAGTTGATACTGATAGCTGACTGAAGGGCTAATCTTGTCTGCCTTGTGTCATTGATGTTTTTCCGAGGAAGTGGCATTCCAAGTGGACAGCAGAGAGTTCTGTGGAAGGTGTATTCCAAGCCTTCCAGCATGCTTGCCATAAAATTCACCTTCTGTTTAATGCCGAAAGAGGTGCAGTAGCGGAAATGTTAAAGAATAGTCAGTGGGTTGGTTGCCTCCTTTGAAGGAGCCACATGTGCTGTGGATAAAGGAGAACCAGTGGATGTACTGTACTTAGATTTCCAGAAGGCATTTGATGAAGTGCCACATCAAAGGCTTATTGTGGAAAATAAAAGCTCATGGTGTAGGGGGTAACATATTGGCAAGGATAGAAGGTTGGCTGGCTAACAGGAAGCAGAGAGTTGACATATATGGGTCTTTTTCTGGTTGGCAGAATATGACAGGTAGTGTGCCACAGGGATCGGTGCTGAGGCCTCAACTTTTTACTATTTATATAAATGGCTTGAATGAAGGGACTGAAGGAATAGTTGCTAAATTTGCTGACAACACAAAGATAGGTAGGAAAGTAAATTGTGAAGAGGATATAAGGAGGCTGCAAAGTGACATAGGTAGGTTAAGTGAGTGGGCAAAGATCTAGCAAATGGAGTATAATATGGGCAAATATGAAATTGTTCATTTTGGCAGGAAAGAAAAAAAGAAGCTTATTATCTAAATGGTGAGAGATTGCAGAGCTCGGAGATTCAGTGGAATCTGGGTGTCCTAGTGTATGAATCACAAAAGGCTAGCATGCAGGCATAGCAGGTAATTAGGAAAGCTAATAGAATTTTATCATTTATTGTGAGCGGAATTGATTCCAAAAGTAGGGAGATTATGCTTCAATTGTACAGGGCATTGGTGAGACCACATCTAGAATACTGTGTACAATATTTGTCTCCTTATTTAAGGAAAGATGTAAATGCATTAGAAGCAGTTCAGAGAAGGTTTACTAGACTAATACCAGGAATGGTTGGGTCATCTTATGAGGAAAAGTTGGACAGGTTAGACTTGTACCCACTGGAATTTAGAAGAGTAAGAGGTGAATTGATTAAAACCTTTGAGATCCTAAGGGCTCTTGACAGGGTGGATGCGGCGAGGATGTTTTCTCTTGTGGGAGCATCTAGAACTAGGGGTGACTGTTTTAAGAATAAAAGGTCATTCGTTTAAGACAGAGATAAGGGGAATTTTTTTCTGAGGGCTGTGAGCCTTTGAAACTCACTTCCTGAAAAGGCAGTGGAAGCAGAGTCTTTGAATATTTTTAAGGAACAGCTAGGTAGATCTTTGATTAACAGAGGAGTGAAAGGTATCAGGGGTAGGTACGAATGCGGGGTTGAGGTTACAATCTGATCAGCGGTGATCTTATTTAATGGCAGAGCAGGCTCAAGGGACCGAGTGGCCTACTCCTCCTCCTAATTCATATGTTGTGGCACCCAGTATCACAGCAAGAATGGCCCATCACCACCCCCCCCAGCTTTTTGCTTAAACCAAATCTGGGACTAAATCTCGGGATAATTGGGAGTTAAGGGAGTTTCTGGTGAATGCCAGATTAGCTGCAAATGTGAGCTGGGAGTTCCTGCATCCCGGCTTTGTTTCTTCATTTTGTTTATATTTTGCATGTGCTCTCTTAAACTGGCTAAATGTGAATTGCTTATCTCTGTAATTGCTGACTGAGTCATTGAGTATTTAAATTAGGGTTCACCCCAAAAGCCCTCTCATTTCCCCCCCACAAGGCAAACAACGCTATCAAAACTCATTCCATTTGAAACTTTCATCCCAACAAGTCAGAATCTAGGTCCCCAGAGACAAATTTTTTAAAATTAATTTATGGGATGTGGGTGTCGCTGGCTGGGCCAGCATTTATTGCCCATCTGTAATTGCCCTTGAGAAGGTGGTGGTGAGCTGCCTTCTTGAACCGCTGCAGTGAATGACCTCATTGCCACGCAGTCTGCATATAGTTTCTCAGTCAAATACATATACACTGCAGCAAATGTTTTTTTTCAGTATTTCATTTTTCCTTCTAACTTTGAACAAACTTTACTGCATTTTAGCGTGGGACTCAGCTAAAGCTGCTGATTTGCTTTATCCCTGGCTATAATCATGATGTACCTGGCTTGCCGAGGGTGAGAACTGAATGCTGTGTGTTGTTTAAACTCCCTCCCTTGCTGTTATGCTGTTAAGAAGCTTATAGATGTGCCCAGGATTCGAATTCACCAGTTGCGGAATCCAATTGTTTGGAACACAGGTTCAGCAAATATTAACTGCATCAAATTTCTATAGATTCAGTTCTCTTTGTTTACCTTAATGGAGCAGTTAATGATTACCAGCTTTACAGACAACTTGGGGTAAGGGGTTAAAAGGAGGGAATAAGCTGTGAGTATGTATACTTAGAAAAAACAATTTCGGTTCACACAGATTTTAATTTGGAGATGTTTCAAATTCCTTCACCTGCTGCTTCCTTTGCTGTATACTCATCCCATAAGCAGTAAAACTTGGCGAACTTCACCCCTGTCACCATACAGATATTCAAAACTTTTATTCAACCAGTGGAAGCAATCAATTACTGGAGTCTTGCCCACTCTGTCTCCTTTAAACTGTGCACAATCCTTGAACTCTTGAGCATTTTTTTCATGTCATTGGTAATCTATCCTGGTGCCCTTCCCTGCTGCACTCTGTCCCCTTTGCACTAGCAACAGTTGTTCCTCTCGACTCCAGTTGTCTCAAGAATCCCACCATTCTCCCGCCAAACCTACTGTGCGTGTCTGAGCATTTCATTCCCCCAGTCTTTGTATTTCAGCAACTTCTTTCCCCCAAGGGACTCGTGCCATATACATCCTTTCTTTTTTTCCAGTCTTCAGCTTGGTGCTGATTATCTGTGTTGGAGAGGGCCGTGGTTCCCTGAGTTGTGCAGTCAGCTCCTGGCATTTTTACCAACAAATAATTCACCGTCTTCTCTCTTCTTCCTCCCACTCTTCAGCTACTCCTCACAAGCTCACTCGTTCCCTTGCTTTTTCCACCATCTGCTCCAAACCCTTTAATATCTTTGTAGATTATTTCAACTAAATGTTTATCAAATTTTGAGATTGTGATAGATGCCAAAGAAATCCAGATGCCTGTTCTTCGGTTTTTTAAAATCACGGTGTCTATTGCACAGCTTAAAATTTGGGGAAGCTATTCACACACAAATGTCAAAGAAAGAGACTAATTTATACAATTTTACCCCATCTCTCAGGAGATTTTGTGGCGCAGTGGGTAGCGTCCCTGCCTCTGGGCTAGAAACTCCGGGTTTGATTCCCATTCCAGGACTTGATGGCCAAGGAATTCATAACAGTGCCAAACAGGTTGGCTATCAACCTGCAAACCCTTCCAAAACATCCCAATGACAGAATAGATTCCTGGTCAGCCATGTAATGGAATGAAAGTTAGAGACTCTACAATCACTATCCATTGCTCCAGACTACAACGTGCCTGTAAAAGTGAATGTTGCCACAGCAACTCGGACTCCCTGAGTGAACTGTACCGCCACCATTACCCATCTCTTTAAAACATTCAAAGCATTTGGTGCACAGTTAATTATGGACTGCAGTTTGATATTCATATTCCTTTGATTCAGAATGGTATTTTAAGGTAATCAAGTTGAGGCACATTTGTTTGCCCCATCTCTTTGTTGTCAGTGTCTCCCATTATCCACAGTTTGGGTCAACACCGGTTAGTTTGAGCTGCAGCTTGGATCTTTGCTGCGCAGTTTATCCTAGTCTATACCTGCGTTAGGTTTTGTGAGCATTGGAGTTGGCTTGATTGTGCCTTTCAGCTGTGTCAGATAGGTTCAAGATTAGGTGATGCACATCTTTGAGCATGCTTGGTTATTTGTGGGGAGAGGAGTCAATTCCATTTCGGCAGATAATTGGGGTTCCATTAGAATTAAAAGAAGCACCAGCTACTCTCTTCTGGGACATGATAGCACATATTGACGGCATGAAAGTCTCACCTGACTGTTGACTGCAAGAGCTCCACATCAAAAGGTGATTATTACACTTATGTCTGTCTGGCGCACAGGATTTCTCCAAAGACACTGAAACACTTTTTTATTCTTTCATGGGCTGTGGATGTCACTGGCTAGGCCAGCATTTGTTGCCCATTCCAAATTACCCCTGAGAAGGTGATGTTGAGCTGCCTTCTTGGACCTCTGTAGTCTATGTGGTGCAGGTATACCCACAGTACTGTTAGGAAGGGAGTTGAGTGCAGTGTTGTACTGTGCATGCCATTTATTTAAACAGTCTGCTTTGCGTACGAATTGCCCACAACTTGTTGACAGGATTCACAGGTAGTAGTTGAGGTGTGGGCAGTCGGAAGTGGTTGATTTGAACTAGGTGTTGCCACATGCAAACACCCAACAAGACGAATGGCAGAAAATGGCTGAGTGAGGGAGCAGACTTAAGTCGAGATCTGTTCAGCCATGGAAAGGCTTTTTTTTCGCTTTCGGTCCAAAAGAGAAAAGGGCTAGATGAATTCAAAGTCAAACTGGCATGAAATGTACTTTTGAGATTTGCTCAGTATGTCCGCTGCCATGCTTCCTGGCGAAGCATACCTGCAGGATTAGTTAGCAGATTCCATGTTAATGGGGAGAGCTGACGGCTGAATGGATAGGAACCAAATGAGCAGTCTTCAGGAAAAGCACAGTAGTATCAGGTTACTCTGTGTGTATGAAATATGATGTTCAAGCAGGCTGGCGTATTCTGTGAATTAACGGGCAAGAGTTAGCTGTCAAAACATTGGCAAGGCTAACGACACACTGTTATTTATGAGTAAATAGTACAGCAGTTTAAGCAAGGCACTGATGTGCGGTTAAACGTGAATATCTAAAATTTGTTATCCAAGATCCATCATTCTATTGTTAGTTTTGTGAAAACTGCAGCTCGCCCTTAGCTTCTTCTTGCATTTGCCCATTAGACTCACCGCAGAAAGTCAAACTTGTCATTACAAGTATAAGTACTTTTTTAATGAAGTGATGTGTTAATGATTAACAATCGACCTCTCTGGCCCTGAAAACTGACCCTTACAAGCATGAATTCTCATTCCTTTAGGTTCTGAACTTTTCAAGGAGATTTTAAAAATGTCACAGTTTCATTTCTTTTCTTACTTTTCCTCTGTCTCTTTGTTTTTCTCACTCTCGTAATCCAGTTTTTAATTTTCTTTCTGTACCTGCTCCCTTGATCTGACATTGAATTCACCCTGTTTAGTTCACCCCCTGCTCAGTCCTTCCCATGTTTATTTCTCAAGACTTAAGGAGATGCCAGTTTCTTGTCCAGGTCATTCAGGACCTAGCTGCTTGGCTGTTCTCACTGTGCCGATACCAGCTCAAAATTTCAGAAATTTTTGGGCAAGAATATTTTGAGCTAAGGCTGTAGGGGCAAGGCTAGCTATCAGTAAATACCATTAGATGCCCTTCTGAAGCAAATACATCAATGACCTTCCCTCCAATCATAAGGTCAGAAGGGAATGTTCACTAATGATTGCTCAATATTCACTGTCATTTGCTACTCCTCAGATACTGAAGCAGATCGTGTCCATAAGCAGCAAGACTTGGACAACATTTAGGCTTGGGCTGATAAGTGGCAAGCAACATTCACCGCACACAGGTGCCAGGCAATAACCATCTCCAACAAGAATGGATATAACCATCTCCCCATGATATTCAACGGCACTACCATTGCTAAATCCCCACTATCAACAGCCTGGGGTTTACCATTGACCAGAAATTGAACTGGACTAGCCATATAAATACTGTGGCTACAAGAGCATATCAGAGGCTGGGAATTCTGTGAGGAATAACTCACCACCTAACTCCCCAAAGCCTGTCTACCATCTACAAGGCACAAGTCAGGAGTGTGATGGAACACTCTCCACTTGCCTGAATGAGTGCAGCTCCAAAGACATTCAAGAAGCTTGACACCATCCAGGACAAAGCAGCCCGCTTGATTGACACCCCATCCACCACCTTCAATATTCACTCCCTCCACCACTGATGTACAGTGGCAGCAGTGTGTACCATATGCAAGTTGCACTGCAGCAACTCACCAGGCCTCCTTTGACAGCACCTTCCAAACCTGTGGAACCTACCACGTAGAAGGACAAAGAAAGCAAGAGCATGGGACCACCACCAGCAGCAAGTTCCCCTCAAAGCCACACACCATCCTGGCTTGGAACTATATCGCCATTCCTTCACTGTCACTGGGTTAAATTCTGGAACTTCCTCTCTAACAGCACTGTGGGCATACCTATAGCACATGAACTGCAGTGATTCAAGGAGTTGGCTCACCCCCCACCTTCTCAAGGGCAATTAGGGATGGACAATAAATGCTGGAACAAATAAAAAGAAAAATTCCAGCCTGATATATCTGTGAATCTATTGCACTTAATTGCTAACTCTTTTTCTTTCTTTCCCTTGTGCCTTCCTTCCTTCCTTTTAGTTCAGTTAATGCCTAAGCTTTACACGCTCTCTGGGGAACTCGTTATCTTACGTCCTCTCTGGGGATGATCCTTCAACAAACCTGAACCTTGTATTAATGAGCAGTTGGTCTTTGAACGAGCTGTGTTGTTTTTGTTGATTATAGTGACAGGTTTTTCTGCACCTTTTTAACAGCTAAGAAAGATTCTCTCCTGCTGTCTCCCCAGCTTAAGCACGTAAACCGAAGTGTCACACAAATGGGAATTGCATCCATCAATTCTTGGCAGTGTGAATGTGCTTGGGGTTAAGACAAGTACGTTTGCTGTTTGATGGACATGGGTGAATGGGTCTTGTCAGCATTCTGTTTGCTCTGACATGTCTGTGATTTTTCTTTAAGCACCTTCTGTTGCTTCAAACCTGCCAGTCTCGATTTTGTACTTTGAAGTTAAATGCCAAGAGCTCCCAAGAGTGCAGCACAGTTTTGACAGCATTTGTTTCCCTGAGCTAGCTGAAGGTCATTGAGTAATTTTGAAGCTTTAAACAGTGAATTCAGCAGATAAATCGAACATTTGTAGACAAGTGTAAGCCACAGTATGGACTTACAGAATGCGACCTCAGTGGGATTTGAACAGAGATTGGAACACCTCTGCTCCCCATCTCTCTTGGTGGGTCAGATTAAGCTTTACACCAGTAGAGTCATTCTGCTAATTGTGTAATTGATCAGATAATCCGCAGTGTGTCCTGGAAAGTTTGCTTTGCTTAAGGCCTCGCATTCACTGCCACTGTGTATCTTTAACAAGGTATTGTGGTGCAGTGGGTGGCATCCCTGTCTCTGAATCAGAAGCACCAAGTTCAATTCCTACCCCAGGACTTGATGGCCAAGGAAGGTGCATGAATAACACGGCCAAACAGGATGAGTATCAACCTGTTAATCTTTCCAATACGTGCCAATGGCATATGGTAAGAGCATGAGAGATTCCTGGTCAGCCATGTGATGGAAAGAATGTTGGAGTCTCTACCATCATTATCCATAGCTCCAGACAAGAACACAAATGTAAAAGTGTGTGTTGGCATAGCAATTGGAACTCTTTGAGTGAATTGTCAACACACCACCACACATCTACAGCTTTTCACTGATGTAATTTCTTCACTTTCCTCCGTGCCACCCTGCAGTCAGTGAAACAACCATGCTGCAAAATATGGCAAGCTCTTCCAGAATCTCAGTCCTGCCATCTTCCCAGTATTATATCCACCTGTCTCTTAAATGGGCTTTTATTCTCATTCCTTGACAGGATGTGTGCATTACTGGTAAGGCCAGCATTTGTTGCTCATCCTCATTGCCCTTGAGTAGCCATCTTGAATACAATTATATTGAGTGGCTTGCAAGGCCATTTCGGAGGGCAGTTAAGAGTCAACCTCATTGATGTGGATCTGGAGTCACTTGTAGGCCAGACTGGGGAAGTAAGGATGGCAGATTTCCTTACCTAAAGAGCATTAGTGAACCCTTTGGGCTCTTACAGCGATCCAGGCATTTCATGGCAACAATTATTGACACCAGTTTTTTATTCCAGACTAATTTAATTAATTGAATTTAAATTCCCCTGCTGCCATGGTGGAATTTTAAGTCATGTCTCAGGATCATTAGCCCAGACTGCTGGATTATCAATCCAGTAACATAACCAGTATGCTCGCGGGTGTTAAGCATCCTAGCTGCAACAGCCGTTCCCTCTAAACCTCTCCAGCTGCTGATTAGCCCTCTATGCAGTTGATTGAAGAGAGTCAGCATGAATTTGGAAAGGGTAGGTCATGTCTGATGAACCTGATTGGATTTTTTGAAGAGGTGACTGACTAAAGCAGTGGTGAAGGGAATGTTTGTGGATGTTATTTGCATGGACTTCCAGAAGGCATTTAATAAAGTCCCTCAAAAGAGACTTAACTAAAGTTGAAACCCATGGGATTGAAGGCAATTTATTGACCTGCTTAGGAAATTGGTTGAGTGACAAGAGACAGAGAGTAGAGATAAAGGGCAGGTACTTTAATTAGCAGGATGTGACTAGTGGTGTCCCACAGGGAACTGTGGCAGGGACTCAACTATCCACCATATTTATTCATGACTTTGATTATGGGATAGGAAGCCACATATCCAGGTTTACCGATGATGTAAGGCTAGATGGAAGCATAAAATTTCAAAGAGATGTTGACAGATTGTGAATGGGCAAAATTAGCAAATGTATTTCGATATGAGGAAGTGGACCGATAAAGGATAGAACAGTACTTTCTAAATGGTGAAAAGCTAGAAACATTGAGGGCCGAAGAGACTGGGGAGGGGGGAATG
Source organism: Cetorhinus maximus (assembly GCF_964194155.1). NCBI lineage: Eukaryota > Metazoa > Chordata > Chondrichthyes > Lamniformes > Cetorhinidae > Cetorhinus > Cetorhinus maximus. The sequence continues at coordinate 21,328,654 of NC_135898.1, read as the reverse complement.
GGTCCAGATACATAGCTCATTAAAATGTCATGAACAAGTACAGAAAATAATCAAAAACGCTAATGGAATGCTGGCCTTTATATCTGGAAGACTAGAATACGAGGGGGTTGAAGTCATACTTCAGCTATACAAAGCCCTGGTTGGCCATACCTGGAGTTACTGTGAGCAGTTCTGGGTGCTACTCTTTAGGAGGGATATATTGGCCTTGGAGAGAGTGCAATGGAGATATATTACAATGAAAGCTGGAATCCAAGGATTAAATTACGAGGAGAGATTACACAAACTAGGGTTGTGTTCCCTGGAATTTAGAAGGTTAAGGGATGATTTGATTGAAGTTTTCAAGATATTAAGGGGACCAAATAAGGTAGATAGAGAGAAACCACTTGCACTGGTTGGGGAGTCTAGGACTGGGAGCATAGTCTAACCATTAGAGCCACACCTTTCAGGAGTGAAATTATGAAACACTTAACACAAAAAGGGCGGTAGAACTTTGGAACTCTTCCGCAATTGACCCTAGATCGATTTTTAATTTTGAATCTGAAATTGACAGAATTTTGTTAGCCAAAGGTGTTAAGGGAGAGAGGTCAATAAATGGAGTTAGGTTGTAGATCAGCCATGATCTCATTTGAGTAGTGGAACAGGCTTGAGGGGCTGAATGGTCTACTTCTGCTCCTGTGTTCCTACTGAGCCAGATAAGGAAATATCAGGACTGATAACCTTTAGTAAAAGACACAAAAACAAAAATAGCTGGAAAAACTCAGCAGGTCTGACAGCATCTGTGGAGAGGAATACAGTTAACGTTTCGAGTCGGTATGACTCCATCAGAAGAATGAGTCAGAATGAATAGTAAAAGACGTCAGCTTTAAGGAGCATCTTAAAGGAGGTAAGGGAGGAAAACAACTGTTGTTCAATTTGACATGCTTTGCTATTCTTAGTATCTCTCCCATTCATCAGGGTCTGTGCTTTTTTTTTTGCATTGGATATTGTGTTACTTGGTGAGGTGATGAGTCTGTACTGATCTGTCTGTCTCTTTGCAGAGAACAGCTTCATATTGATTGCGAATAGCTGAAGTAATAGTGTTCAAAAATTCCTCATGGCCAGCAGTTCAAATGAATTGTACAAAACCGTCACTCATCAAATTGCAGACTTGAGTCAGGCTTTGAGTAGTTCTGTTCTGTTCTGTCCTGTGTCTTTTTTTTAAATGACGCAAGTTTTGTCTGGAACTGAAAAAGTTCACATTTAAGGCAATAGTGTCAGCTGGATCAAATAGAGCATGGGCCAGTGAAGCTACATGATCGTTAACAAAAACTCCGAGGGCAGGTACAACAGAGGGTTAGATACAGAGTCAAGCTCCCTCTACACTGTCCCATCAAACACAGGACAGGTGCAGCACGGGGTTAGCTACAGAATAGAGTTATCTGTACACTTTCCCATCAAACGCTCCTAGGACAGGTACAGCACAGTGTTAGATACAGAGTCCAGCTCACTCTGCACTGTCCCCATCAAACACTCCCAAGGCAGGTAGCACAAGTTAAATACCGAGCACCCCCTTCCTTCATAGTTTGACATTTTTCCATTTTCTTAAGTTTTTCAGTTCTAGGGTACCTCAGGTCATCCTACAATTATGGAAGGTGTAGAATAAATGTTATTTGATAATGGTTGAGTGGAAGTGGTGCAGGAAGAAGAGGTCTGAGGGCTGTACCTGATCCTGCCCAGCAAAGTTCATTAAGGATGGTCAGGATAATGCTCCCCTTAACCCATTGCAATCCCAGAATTTATTGTGTGTCCCTCATTGGCAGCAACTCCCTCGACACAGACTGGGATAGAACTGTGGAGTGGCCCAGATTCCACCGTGCCCCTAACATTTATCTGCCCTTATGAATTGTGCCTTCATCTAGTGATGTATAGAAGCTGTGCAATATGGAAGAACTTCCAAGAGCAACAATGCTAAGTTCACACAGCAGGGAATTCAGTATTGGCCATATTCCACAACAAGTCTGCTGGTATAAATGCTGCTCTCCCCGCTTTCTCCTTCACTTTAAGCTAATATTAGCACAAAAACCTGTGCCCCCACCCCGGCACACCCACTCCCCCTACCCCCAACCCCCATCCAGAGACAGTTTCTAAAATCTCTTCTCTCTCTCTCTCTCTGCTGAGCAGGTGACATTTTAACTGGCAGGCAATCTGTATTCTGTATCCTGGCATCGGCTCACATTGCCAAGCAACTGGGGAAAGCTGGTTGACATCAGCTGTGTGTTCAGCTGCTTCTCCTGAAGAATAAGCTGTCCAGCTAGCGGAGAGTGTTGGCTGCGCCGTCTCTGCACAGTTTGTTTGCTCTCAACCCACCGCCGTGGCTGCGGTTATAAAACTCCCTGGGGCTCAGATGGGTTCACAGAGAAACTGTTAAAGGGAACGACAGCGCAGTATCAACTTGTATGCAGAGTGTGACGATCGCACAATTAATGTTTTTCAAAAGCTATTTGCAAGGGGAAAATAAAAACTCCTTTCACTGTGACATTACATCAGACTATTGGACATAAATAGAGGAATTGCTAAATGATAAAAGCCCATCGTGTTCAGCTTCTACAATCCTTGTAGACACATAATGCAATGATAATGGAGTTATTTACTAATTCTAGGATTAAATTAGTCCACAACAAATGCAAACATGAGGGGAGGAAAACCCCAGTGGCGGAGAGCTATGGGAACCATAGCTCTGAAGTCATCTGTTCCTCTCGAGCACACCAAGCTCACCAGATGCCATGTCTTAAATTACTTGAATGCTGTGACTCACTATTAAACTTCATCTGCCACCTGCCTGCTCAAAAGTAATTGGTCTTCCTCGGATTCAGTCCTTAAATATCAGCAGCTGGCGTGGATGTTTCAGTAGGAGTGAGATCCGAGAAGGGTCTCGTTTCACCTCATGTTCTGAATTAGCTGCTGCTACCAGCCTAGGTAACCACTTGGTTTAGAGAGGGGAAAAAGTGAGGCAGAGTCCCCTTTGCTCCTGACTTCTCCACACCTACTCCTACAAACGCTAGCGAGGACAGCAATCAGTTTGGCCGTGATGCTCCTTGTGGTCGAATCGTCAACTGACCCTCATCTATCCTGGCTCTGGCTTAAAGCTCAATCGTAGGGACACGGTTACCTTGGTCTGCCGGCCTTTCGTGCAAGGTACGCCATCGCGAGTCACACGTTCAGGAGGGAGGATTAAAAAAATAATAAATATTTTGCTTTTAGGAGCAGGAGGGGCACCCTCCAGGTAAAGATTTTTTTTTTACTGTTTTGGCTGAAGTGGTTCAGTTTAGCTCTTTTTCTGTTCCATGGAGGGACTGCCCCCCCCTGCTTTTCAAAATAGTGCCATGGGACCTTTTACATTCATCTGAAAGGGGCAGAAGGCCTCAGTCTAAGTGGACTATAATGTGGGAAAACGTGAGGTTGTCCACTTGGGCGGGAAGAATAGAAAAGCAGAATATTATTTAAATGAAGAGAGACTGCGGAATGCAGTACAGAGGGATCCGGGTGTCCTTGTACATGAAACACAAAAAGTCAGCATGTGAGTAATTAGGAGGGCAAATGGATGTTGGTCTTTATTGCAAGGGGGATGGAGTATACAAGTAGGGAAATCTTGCTACAACTGTACTGGGCATTGGCGAGACCACACTTAGAGTACAATATACAGCTTTGGTCTCCTCACTTAAGGAGGGATATATTTGCATTGGGGTTGTTTCAGAGATGATTCACTCAGCTGATTCCTGGGATGAAGAAAAGTTAAGCAAGCTGGGCGAAAACTTAATGGAGTTTAGAAGAATGAGAGTGATCTTATTGAAACACATAAGACTCTGAGGGGGCTTGACAGGGTAGATGTTAGAAAGACGTTTCCTCTCATGGGAAAATCTAGAACTAGGGAGCACTAAATAAGGGGTCTCCCATTTAAGACTAAGATGAGGAAGAATTTCTTCTCTGAGGGTCATTAGTCTTTGGAATTCTCTTCCATGGAGCGCAGTGAAGGCTGGGTCATTGAATATATTCAAGAATCACAGTGCAGAAGAGGCCCTTCGGCCCATCAAGTCTACACCGACACGTGAGAAACACCTGACCTACCTACCTAATCCCATTTACCAGCATTTGGCCCATAGCCTTGAATATTATGACCTGCCAAGTGCTCAACCAGGTACCTTTTAAAGGATGTGAGGCAACCCGCTTCCACCACCCTCCCAGGCATTCCAGACCGTCACCACCCTCTGGGTAAAAACGTTTTTCCTCACATCCCCCTAAACCTCCTGCCCCTCACCTTGAACTTATGTCCCCTTGTGACTGACCCTTCAACTAAGGGGAACAGCTGTTCCCTGTCCATGCCCCTCATAATCTTGTACAACTCGATCAAAGAATTAGATAGATTTTTGATCGACAGGAGAGTTATGGGAGATGGGCAAGAAAGTGGAATCCAGGCCACAGTCAGATCAGCTATGATCTCGTTGACTGGCGGAGCAGTCTCAAGGGGCCAAATGACCTTCTCCTGCTCCTATTTATGTAAGCTCTTATCCCAAAGATGGCACTTCCTCAGGACTGTACTGGAGCGTCAGCCCTAATTATTATAAAACTCTCAGGACTAGGACTTGAACCTATAAGCTTCTGACTTAGAGGCTATCTATTTATCCATCTTATTCAGCCACCCATCAATTGAAAAGAGCCAATGGAAATACATTTCCCATTGATCCTGGCAGCAGTGAAGACCCAACACTGCCATCCCGATGTCTCTAGATGCCCAGTATTGCTTCATGCTGCCAATCCCCCTTTTAGGCTTTGTCAAGTGAAAACAATGACTCCTTTTCAAAAGTTGGCAGCAAAGAATGAGTAACAGGCGATTGACACCATGCTAATGTTTCTCAGACAACGCAATTTACTGGAAGAGCTGGCGCATTGTCCTTCTCCAAGTGCTGGGCAGTAGCAGCAGCGGCATGCACCCACCACGAGTGTATTGCAAATTATTTGGTTTTACAATTGAGCCACGCAAGGATTTGCACTCTTCCAATCACGGCCACGGTTGAGTTGGGGGGTGAACTGTGTGCATGCACGCTCACAGGTGATTGCAGGCACATGGAGGTCTCGTATGTTTCACCTGCCAGTGGCATCTCAGGTTGGCAGGGCTGAAGTTTTGCCTTGCCAGGGGTACCTCACTGTTTGGTGGTGTGGCTAGCCGGGTGGGGGGAGGGGTGGGACATGGTGTGGGAGGAGAATGAGGGGCTTTTATCGGTATTGGGCTGGAGCAGCACATGCTATCTTTAGGCAGTGAGCCGGACTCATTTCAGTCTTCTTTTCCGTGCTGTCTGCCGTTTGGCTTCAACAGGTTGTTATAAATGGCAGTATTTTTTTTATACGGAACAAGGTGTATCTGGTGCAGAATAAGTGTTGAACCAATTTACACAGGGGCTCACAGAGGATGTGGGGAGCTGACAGCAATGTGGGATGTGGCACCATACGAATTTGCTATGGTCACATCCCCATAGACTGTGGGTTACCAAATTTGATGAAGCTTAGTCCATTTGAATCTGTTAACCTAATGGGTCGTTTTGTAGAGGCAGAAACTTTCATCACATTTTAAAAGTGCTTGAAGTGCTGTAACCTACAGGGCTAGGTACCAAGAACTGGAAAATGGGATTAGAGCTGGGTAGCTCTTTTGCAGCCAGTACAGACACAATGGGCCAAATTGTCGCTTCCTGCAATGTAACCTTCCTTTGTTTCTATCTCCTCTCCTTCACTCTCCTCTGTGAACATATTTTTGGATAATTTTGACGTCGCTCCCATCATCTCACTGACAGTCTTTTCTATCCCCTACCATTTTCTGTTTATAAGTAAGTTCAAAAGTCTTCAGTTCATAAGTCTTTTAAACCATTTACTTTCTCTGTCTGATGAGTGTCTTTATTCTCTCCCTGTCCCCCTATCCCCATCTCTCAGTCATCAAACAGTCATTCCCCTATGCTTTCTCTTTGAAATGCTGTTCGAGTTATTGTATATTTCCAACGTTTTCGGTTTTTATTTCACGTGTTCAGCATTAGCAGTTTTTTTCTTGTACGCATTTTTTTCGTATACATTCATGGAATGTAGGGGCCATTGCCAAGGCCAGCATTTTTTGCCCATCCCTAATTTCTCTTGAGAAGGTGATGGTGAGTTGCCTTCTTGAACCCCTGCAGTCTGTGTGGTGTAGATTGGGCCTAGGATACTATTCAGAGGAACTCCTACAGAAATGTCCTGGAGCTCTGATATGCCTCCAACAACCACTACCATCTTCCCTAATGCTAGGTATGACTCCAACCAGTTGCGAGTTTTCCCCCTTATTCCCATTGACTTCAATTTTGCTAGGGCTCCTTGATGCCACACTTGGTCAAATGCTGCCTTGATGTCAAGGGCAGTCACTCTCACCTCATCCTTGGCAGTCAGCTCTTTTGTCCATGTTTGGACCAAGGCAGTAATGAGGCCTGGAGCCAAGTGGTCCTGGTGCAACCTAAACTGAACATCCAAGAGTGGCAAGTCAGTGCAGCTTGATAGCACTGTCAACGATCTCTTCCATCATTTTGCTGATGATCAAGGGTAAACTGATGGGGCGGTAATTGGCCAGATTGGATTTGTCCTGCCTTTTGTGGACAGTACATAGTGGACAATTTTCCACATTGCTGGTGTTGTAGTTGTACTGGAACAGCTTTGCTGGAGGTGCATTTAGTTCAGGAGCACCAGCACTACCCCAGCACTACAGCCGGGATGTTGTCGGGGCCCATAATACACTGTACAAATCTCTGGTGCAGTAGGCAGCCATTGGTAGCTGAGGGATAGTTTAGCTTTTCCCTCCATCAGATGTCTCCCATTCCTCTTTCTCCTTCCCTGAAGACAATCGCTATCCTCTTGTACCTTGCTCAAGTTGCCATTTCATCGTGAGTGATTTCTACTGAAGTAACAAAAGTGTTGAAAGAACACAGCTGCCACTCAGAACAGAACTATCACTGTTCGCTGTATCAGTAACACGGAGTGACCAGAAAGAATCTCCCCATCCCACTCCCATTAAAAAGAATATATTGAATTTGATACGTAACCACACATCTTTTATTTGTTTACCCTGGGAGTGAGATTAATTCAGCTTCGTTGCATCAGATGTTTTGGGAAGAGTGACAGTTCTCTGGCTACGGTTTGCACTGCTTCTGTCATTGTAAAAATTCCAAAGTGTTTTGGCTCATAAGGAAGTATATATATTATACTTTTGTGTATCAGCCACAATTCTGTGGAACGTTTTCAAGGAGAAATACAGAACAGATTGGTGTGATGAAAGAAAGAATAGAGGCCCTTAACTCCCTTCCAGAATAGGAATTACACAACACAGGACTCTTAGGGACAAGGCAAGTCTTCTTCCCAAAAGTCTTATCTCTTTATAATGGATTATCCCCACCATATCCCTCAATCTCACCTATCTACCTTCTCAGTACATCCCTTAACCAGCTACCCACTGCTCCCTAAATCCCTTCATCCCACTTTCTCTCCTTATTCCTCAATCCCACCTACCCATCTTCTCTCCATATTGCTCAGTGTGGTTGCCTCTTAAATGCCCTCTGAACAAGGGCAATTAGGGATGGGCAATAAATGCTTGCCTAGCCAGTGATGCCCACATCCCGTGAACGAATAATAAAAAAAAATCTTTATTGTCATGTCTTTCAACCTGAGCTTCTACCTTCTCACCATATTTCTAAATTTTAAAAATTCTTTTATGGGATGTGGGTGTTGCTGGCAAGGCCAGCATTTGTTGCCCATCCCTAATTGCCCTCAAGAAGGTGGTGCTGAGCCATTTTCTTGAATCGCTGCAGTCCGTGTCGTGTAGGTACACCCACAATGTGTTATGAAGGGAGTGATGTTGTAAGAGACAACAGTCTCTTATGTCTGGAACCTTATCAAATGCCTTCTGGAAGTCCCTACATATATCCATAGACTTTTCCATCTACTACTTTAGCTACTTCTCAAAATAATCGATTGCGTTCATTAGACATGGCCTACCCTTTTGACCCGTCAAAAATGAAGGAACAGTGATATAGCTCCATGTCAGGATGGTGTGTGGCTTAGAGGAGAACTTGCAAGTGGTGATATTTCCATTTTTCTGCTACCCTTGCCCTTCTCCTCGAGTCTGTAATACAGGTGGTCCTGTCTTGTGAGCCTAGGCCCCTTCTGAAAGATAAAAACTATGGTACAGCAATGCTAACCTGGTGACCCACATGGTGGATGATTACCAATCAGCTTCTAATATGGGATCAATGCCAATTTAAAGCGATTAGGCTTCATGTAAAATATCATAAGGTTATGTTGTAAATTAATTGTTTCAGACTCACGAAGTTGCCTTCCCTTTCAACACACTGTTAACATCCACTGGCTCTGGGTGATGTTTGGGGATCTGTGTTCAAATTGTGACTGCTAGTGTAGGGACTGCATGTGCGCTTCTTGGGTTTGGCTTTTCTCCGTGCACTTTGAACCTGATAGAAGATTGAAGTTGAACAAACAGGTTCAGAATTCCTGAACATATTTTGCACAATCTATATCCTAATTCCGTCCACTCACCTTGCCTCCATATCTCAGATTTAGAATTATTAATCTATCTGCTTCTCTTTGTAATTTTACATTCCTGTCTAACAGGATTTACTGTGCCACCAATCTTTGTCATCAGCAAATTTGGATCTGTGAATCTCGATCACATGACTAAGTGATGAATAAATATAGTGACTATAAACAGCACATTTGCTTGTGGGACACCACTAGTCACTTCATCCAATTCCTGTGCAAACCCTATTCTGTCTTCTGCCGGCTAACCAATCTTTTAACCAATTCATTAATTTGCTTTCAATTCCATGAGCTTTAATTTTAGATAAAAATCTCTTACGGAGTTAGGATATAGAGCAGCCATGATCTAGTTGAATAGTGGAATAGACTCGAGGAGCTGAATGGCCTACTCCTGTTCCTTTGTTCCCATTGAATGGTGATCAGGAGTGACAATGCTGACTGACCTTCCACTCCTTAGCCCAAAGGAGCTGAAGTGCCTTTGTTGGCATTCCCAGTAGAGAGAAGCTAACTCGGCACAGGCCAAGAAGCAAGTTTTCTGCGATCTTGGAACCTCAGGGTTGTGTTTTTTTTTTATTCGTTCATGGGCCAGCATTTATTGCCCATTCCTAATTGCCCTTGAGAAGTTGGTGGTGAGGTGCTGTCTTGAACTATTGCAACCCCTGTGGTGTAAGTACACCCATAGCACGGTTAGGGAGGGAGTTCAAGGATTTTGACCCAGTGACAGTGAAGGAGCGGCAATATATTTCCAAGTCAGGAGGGTTTGTGGCTTGGAGGGGAACTTGCAGCTGGTGGTGTTCCCATGCATCTGCTGCCCTTACCCTTCTAGATGGTAGAGGGCACAGGTTTGGAAGGTGCTGTCTAAGGAGGCTTGGTGAGTTGCTGCAGTGTATCGTGTAGATGGTACACATTGCTGCGTCTAGGCACTGGTAGTGTTGGGAGTGAATGTTTAAGGAGATGGGGTGCCAGTCAATTGGGCTGTTTTGTCCTGGATGGTGTCAAGTTTCTTGAGTGTTGTTGGAGTTGCAGTCCTCCAGGCAAGTGGAGAGTATTCCATTACACCCCTGACTTGTGCCTTAGTAGATGGTGGACAGGCTTTGGGGAGTCAGGAGGTCAGTTACTCACCTCAGGATTCCTAGCCTCTGACCTGCTCTTGTAACCACAGTATTTATATGGCTAGATCAGTTCAATTTCTGGTCATCCAGATGTTGAGAGTGGGTGATTCAGTGCTGGTAATGCCATTGAACACCAAGTGGCAATGGTTAGATTCTCTTTTGTTGGAGATGGTAATTGCCTGGCACTTATGTGGTGCGAACATTACTTGTCACTTGTCAGCCCAAGCCTGGATATTGTCCAGGTCTTGCTGCATTTGGACATGGACTGCTTTAGTATCTGAGGAGTCGCGAATGGTGCTGGACATTGTGCAATCAGCGAGCATCCCCACTTCTGACCTTATGATGGAAGGAAGGTCACTGATGAAGCAGCTGAAGATGGTTGGGGCGAGGACACTACCCTGAGGAACTCCTGTAGTGATGTCCTGGAGCTGAGATGATTGACATCCGATAACCACAACTGCCTTCCTTTGTGCTAGATATGACTCCAACCAGCGGAGAGTTTTCCCCCTAATTTCCATTGACCCCAGTTTTGCTCAGTCTCCTTGATGCCACACTCGGTCAAATGCTGCCTTGATGTCACGGGTAGTCACTCTCACCTCTTCTTTGGAGTTCAGCTCTTTTGACCTAGCTTGGCTAGGGGCACGGCAAGTTCTGGAGCACAAGTCTTCAGTACTATTGCCAGAATATTTTCAGGACCCATAGCCTTTGCAATATCCAGTGCCTTCAGCCATTTATTGATATCACATGGAGTGAATTGAATTGGCTGAAGACTTGCAACTGTGATGCAGGGAAGCTCTGGAGGAGGCCGAGATGGATCATCCACTCGGCACTTCTGGCTGAAGATTGTAGCAAATGCTTCAGCCTTATCTTTTGCTCCCCCATCATTGAGGATGGGGATATTTGTGGAGCCGCCTCCTCCAGTGAGTTGTTTAATTGCCCACCACTGTTCACGACTGGACGTGGCAGAACTGCAGAGCTTAGATCTGATCCATCGGTTGCGTAATCGCATAGCTCCATCTCTTCCTGCTTATGCTATTTGGCACGCAAGTAGTCCTGTGTTGTAGCTTCACCAGGTTGACACCTCATTTTTAGATGCTGCGCCTGGCATGCCCTCCGGCACTCTTCATTGAACCAGGGTTGATCCTTTGGTGTGATGGTAATGGTAGATTGGGGGATATGCCAGGCCTTGAAGCTACAGATTGTGATTGAGTACAATTCTGCTGCTGCTGATGGCCCAGAGTGCCTTATGGTTGCTCAGTCTTGAATTGCTAGATTGTTCGAAATCTATCCCATTTAGCATGGTGGTAGCATGTTGGAGAGTATCCTAAATGTGGAATTGAAGTTCTCCCACCTAGAGTATATTCTGCGCCCATGCCACTCTCAGCGACTCCTCCAAGTGGTGTTCAACATGGAAGAGCACTGATTCATCAGCTGAGGCGGGGACAGTATGTGGTAATTAACAGGAGGTTTTCTTGCATATGTTTGACCTGGAGCCATGAGACTTCATGGGGTCCAGAGTCGATGTTGAGGACTCCCAGGGCAACTCTCTCCCAACTGTATACCGCCGTGCCGCCACCGCTGCTGGGTCTGTCCTGCTGGTGGGACAGGACGTACCCAGGGAAGGTGATGGTGGTGTCTGGGACATTAACTGTAAGGTATTATTCCGTAGGTATGACTATATCAGGCTGTTGCTTGACTAGTCTATGAGACAACTCTCCCAATTTTGGCACAAGCCCCCAGATGTTAGTAAGGAGGACTTTGCAGGGTCAACAGGGCTGAGATTGCCCTTGTTATGGCCATCAAGGGAGCTACGTAAATTTTACTAATAAAATTGTGCAGATGGGGATATAGTTCAGAAAAAAAACCTTCTCTCTCTACAGCTTTTCTGTGACTTTTAATTACAGATTTCTCACAAAACATGCATGAAAACATTCTTTTAAATGGTCAGTGCATTTTGTTTAATTCATGGCCCGGTTTTGATTTGGAGACCACAGTATGTTTTAGGCCTACGCTCCCTTTTGACAAGGTTCTAGTGCTCCTCCCGTATTCACTGAATTACAGAAGGAAGGATTAAACAGTCTGGGGTACAAAGATTTGAAAACAATTCATTTACATCTATAGCTTATGGGAATCTACATTCCACAGTCTGTGTTCCTCAGCCAAGCTATTATATGTTCTGCTTTAATGATCTCCTTCATTTTTCATTCCTTGAGTTCAAATCCCACTATGGCAACTAGGGGAATTTAAATTTAGTTGATTAAATAAATCTGAAATTAAAAAGCTAGCATCAGTGATGGTGTCTGAAACTACCTCATTGTTGTAAAAACCCATTTGGTGCATGAATGTCCTTTAAGCAAAGATACCTACTGTCCATACCCAGCCTACACCTGGCTCCAGACCTTCAGCAATGTGGCTGACTCTTAACTGCCCTCTGAAATGAGCCACTCAATAGCTGTGAATTCCCATGAATAAAAAATGAGTTTCTACGTCTATACTGTATCTATCAGGATGTGAATGTCGCTGGCTAGGCCAGCATTTATTGCCCCTACCTAATTTCCCTTGAGAAGGTGGCCATGAGCCGCCACCTTGAGTTGCTGTAGCCCATGTGGCATAGGTACACCCACACTGCTGTTAGGAAGGGAGTTCCAGAGATTGTGACAGTGAAGGAACGACGATATAGTTCCAAGTCAGGATGGTGTGTGGTTTGGAGGAGAACTTGTGACTGGTGAAGTTCCCATGCGTCTGCTGCCCTTGTCCTTCTAGGTGGTAGAGGTCATGGCTTTGGAAGCTGCTATGGAAGGAGCCTTAGCAAGTTGCTGCAGTGCATCTTGTAGATAGTGCACATTGCAGCCACTGCACATTGGTGGTGGAAGGAGTGAATGTTTAAGGTGGTGGGTGGGGTGCCAATCAAGCAGGTTTCTGTGTCCTGGATGGTGTCGATCAGAATTCCCAGCCACTGACCTGCTGTTGTAGCCACAGTATTTATATGGCTGGTTTAGTTGAGTAACTGCCAGGAGGTTAACAGTGGGGGATTTGGTGATGGTAAAGCCATTGAATGATAAGGGAAGATGGCTGGATTCTCTCTTGTTGGAGATGGTCATTTCCTGGTACTTGTGTGGCATGAATGTCACTTGCCACTTATCAGCCTAAGCCTGAATGTTGTCCAAGTCTTGTTGCTGTCAGGCATGGACTGCTTCAGTATCTGAGGAGTTGCAAATGGAACGGAATGCTGTGCAATCATCAGTATTATGCCCACTTCAGATCTTATGGAGGGAAAGTCATTGATGAAGCAGCTGAAGATAGTTGGGCCTAGGACACTACCTAGGACTCTACCCTGAGGCACTCCTGCAGCGATATCCTGGCTGGGATGGTTGGTCTCCAACAGCTACAACCATCTTCTTTTGTGCTAGGTCTGACTCCAACCAGTGGAGGGATTCCCATTCATTTCAATTTTGCTAGGGCTTCTTGATGCTGCACTCAGTGAATTGCTACCTTGATGTCAAGGGCAGTCACTCTCACCTCATCTTTGGAATTCAGCCCTTGTATCCATTTTGGACCAACGCTGTAATGAGGTCTGGAGCCAAATGGAACCCAAACTGAGCGTCAGTGAGCAGCTTATTGGTGTGTAAGTGCCATTTGGTAGCACTGTCAGTGACCCCTTCCATCACTTTGCTGATGATCGAGTGCAGACTGATGGAGTGGCAATTGGCCAGATTGGATTTGCCCTGGTTTTTGTGGACAGGTCTTACTTAGGTAACTGGATATGGCAGGACTGCAGAGCTTAGATCTGACCTGTTGGTTGTGTGCTCGTTTATTTCTGTCTATAGTGCGCTGCTTCTACTGTTTGGCATGTATGCAGTCCTGTGTTGAAGCTTCACCTGATTGGCATCTCATTTTACGTACGCCTGCTGCTGTTCCCTCATGCCGTTCTGAACCCCTCATTGAACCAGGGTTGATTCCCTGGCTTGATGGTAATGGTTGAGTGAGGGATACTCCAGGCCATGAGATTACAGTTTGTAGTGGAAGACAATTCTGCTGCTGCCGATGGCTCACAGTGCCTCAAAGATGCCCAGTTTTGAATTGCTAGATCTGTCCTGAATCTCTCCCACTTTATGGGGTGATAGTGCCACACAGCCACTCACCACCACCTTCTCAAGGGCAGTTAGGGATGGGCAATAAATGCTGGCCCAGCCAGCGATGCCCACATCCTGTGAATGAATTAAAAAAAAGCATGATGGAGTGTGTCCTCAGTGTGGAGACTTGTACAAGAACTGTGTGGTAGTCACTCCTATCACTAATGGGGTAGGATAGATGACTCTGTGTGTGTGTGTGTGTGTGTGTGCATGCATGTGAGTGATTATGCGCATGTCCATTCCCACATTAATCTACCATTGTTTCTTTGAGTCAGATTGTTAATTTAGTATTGCATTAGTGCGGTCTCTCATGTTAGGAATTGAACTAAGATTCAAACTAATTTTGCATTGGAAACTTAGTCTACAGTGGAGACCTTTGCACATTCCACCTGGTCATATATGTTACATTTATGTAATTTTTCTTTGAATTGATGCGATTGTGACACTATAGATTTTTTGTACACAATTTGTCTGTTCCTCACCATCCACTATGGAAGAGTATCTCCCCACCTTCTATCTGTTCTAGCATGTTCGAATATGAGTTATTACAATCCTGGAATTCAGGGATTGTTTCTTTTGATGACACTTCAAAGGAGGGCTTGTGCCCTTTGTTCTGGAATGCGCAAAGTTCAATGCTGTTAATTCCTAATCAGAATTACTAGATGTGGTTGAGAAGAAATGTTGTCTTCAAAATAATTGGCAGCTTAAAGGAAACCCATCACATCAAATTAGAGAAACTAGCTATCGAACTTCGAACCATCTGCAAAACGTTAGTGGCTGGGCAAGTGAAAGCTTCAGGTGTTTTTCAGCTTTGTGTGTGTGGCAAGCCCCTGCTTTGGAAAGCCTCAACACAGCTACCAGCTCTTGGAGGCCATTCAGCCCCTCGAGTCTGCTCTGCCATCCTATTCGATCATGACTGATGTGCATTTCAACTCCATTTTCCTGGCTTTGCCCCTTGTCCTTTCTGTCATATCAGTTGCCATGGAGTGCCCAAGTCTGCCGTAGATCATGAAGACTTAGATACAGATGAGCGTTAAATGTAGATTGGAAGAAAAATACCTTTGAGTAGCAATTCCTTTCTCTTGTTCCTCTTAAACTGTGAATATCTCTTCCTGCAGACACTTTTGTCTTTGCTCATTCATTGTTTAAATCTAATCTCAGCCTGCTATCTTTTACTTTTATTCACCATCTTAGACCTAGTCTCCACTTTGCCCCACAATCTTCATGCTTCTGAAACCCAAGTTTACCGTAATCTAATCACTGCTTCTAGACTTAGCCCAACTTTTCAAGAACACCTTAGATTGTATGGCATGTACAATGTAATTAAAAGTTCACAACGGGAACTAGGGCCAGGCAGGAGGGCTGGGGCGGTGGGTGCTGTGTGAGGGTTTGTTTTTGATGAAGCTTCAAAGGTTGAGAGAGATGCCAAGACAGAGTTCCAGACTGCAGGGCTATAACAAATGAAAATTGTGATGCTGATAATGGAATATGGGGGTGGGGGGGTGGGAACACTCACGGGATCTTGCTGTGCACAAATTGGCTTTCCTGCTTAATAGAGTAAGTACGGCACAGAAGGAGGCCAGTCAGTCCATCATGTCCATGTCTGCTCTCTGTAGATCAATCCAGCCAGTCCCACTCCCTGCTCTATCCCTGTAGCTCTGCAAGTTTATTTCCCTAAAGTGCCCATCCAATTCCCTTTTGAAATTCATTGTCTCTGTTTCCAACACTCTCGTAGGCAGCGAGTTCCAGGTCATTACCACTCACTGTGTAAAAATAAAAGTCCTTCCTTAAATACACTGCACAACCCCCACCCACTCCCCAGGCATCTTTTGTCCAAAACCATAAACCTGTGTCCCCCTAGTCCTTGTACCCTCGTAATGGGAACAGCTTTTCTTTGTCTACCTTATCTAAACCTGTCATCATCTTGTACACCTCTGTCAAATTTTCCCTCAGCCTCACTTGTTAGGTGGTCGAGGAGAGTTTGGAATTGGACCAATCCTCAGTACTGGTGAATTGATTTTAGTTGCTCCTGGCTGTGCGGTTGGGTGGTTTACGCTCTTACGTGAGTGGACTGTGCCAGTAGTATGCCAAGGCTCACAAGGTACAAGGTGAACATTTGGTTTAGCAAATACAAGTCAATGGCCCTGGTTTCTTCATCCTCGTTTTGTTTGTTTACCCCTCACTGCAGCAGTTATGTTTCTTTAATCTATCATCATGACAGAAACTGCTCTCCAATGAGGGGAGTGAGAGAGAGGTACATGCTGCGTGTTTTGACTTTGTTTTCACTGAATTTTCTCTTGCTGTCTGCAGCTGCCTTTCTGGGGGATATTGCACTGGACGAAGAAGACCTGAAATCATTTAAGGTCGACTGGATTGTAGATTTAAAGAAACATAGAATCCAGAAGTTCGGGCATTCTGCAGGTATGCTCATTTCCATTGCTGTTTGAATCATGGTGGCCTTGGATTCTTTCCTATGTAAATACACTGAGAATATTAATAAACTTGCTGAATGGACAAATAATTGCCAACTGAAGTTCAACACACATAAATGTGAGGTTGTACATTTTGATCGGAAGAATAGGGAGCTCACTTATTACTTGGAGGGTGCAAGTCTAGGTGGGGAAGAGGAAAGGGAGGTTGGGGATGGAATGGTAGTTTGTAAGGAGCTGGTTCACAATAAAACAAAAGCCTTGATTTTATATAGCACCCTTCACAACCTCAGGATGCCCCAAAGTGCTTTACAGCCAATGACCTAATTTTGAAGTGTGGTCACTTTTGTAATGGAGGAAACCTGGCAGCCAACTTGCAGATAGCAATGAGATTACCCAAAAGACGCTATCTCTGACATTGCAGCACTCCCTCGGTACTGCACTGGACTGTCAGTGTAGATTTTGTGCCCGAGTCTCTGGAGTGGGATTTGAACCTACAGTATTCTGACTCAGAGTTAACAATGCTAAGAATAATGATAATAATAATACTAAGAATGATCAAAAGGCCCATTCAGCCTGAGATTTGAACCAACTGGTTCTGTTGCACAGAAGTACAGTTTAGAGTTGGTCCAGTAGATGGGTGTAATCTTTTACAGATCAAACTTGGCGTTAGAAGTTGCTTTTAATTTAAATTCAGTTGTAAACTCATCTGATATACAAATAATACCGATCAGCAACCTTCATTAAAAAATCATTTTACTGGTATCTGGCCCTAACTGCAAATGCTTTTGGCAAGCAGATATCAAAGTTGGTCGAGCTGATGAGTTAAGTTGAGCAGTGAAGCAACAATAACTCCCTGCGTTTAAAATAAAAACACACTTTCCTCATCTTTCCTGATTCATTTGACAGTATTTTTAAATCCATGTCCTCTGATTACTGACCCTCCGGCCAATGGAAACAATTTCTCCCTACTTAACCTATCAAAACTCATCATGATGTTGGAAATCTCAATTAAATCTCCCCAATTCAGCAACAAGGAAAACAACCCCAGCTAGTCTCTTCTCTTCATGTAACTGAAGTCCCTCATTCCTGGTGGGTGTGTGTTAAAGTTCACCCAGGGAGTTTGAGTTGCTGTGGCAACATGCACTTTTTCTATGCATGTTGTAGTCTGAAGCTATGGATAGTGATGGTAGAGGCTGCAATGTTCCTTCCATCACATGGCTGACCAGGAATCTCTCCTGCTCTTACCATTGGCACGTGTTGAAACACAACCTGTTTGGCTGCATGATGAACATTCCTTCCTTGGCCGTCAAGTCCTGGGGTGGGACTTGAATCTGGAGATTCTGACTGAGAGGCAGGAACCTACCCACTGCGCCACAAGACCCCCCACCACATCTACCATTCTAGTAGATCTCCTTCGCATCCTGTCCAAAACCCTTGACATCCTTTCTATGCAGCTAACTGATTCAGAGTGGGCAGGATACAGTTTTCTTTCTGGATGAAATTCTCGTCACTGCATGTCTGTGGATGTCTCTGTAAATGAAAAGAAAAAACTGATTTCAGAAGATCACATACCGAGTGCTGGCTGCTCTCAGAAGAATGAGTTCTTTGCTTTGAAAACAAAGTATAGCCCAAGGCTGCAGATGTAATGGTAATTGAATAACATGAAGGAATGTTAAATGACCAGATAATGAGGGGTTGCTTATTGATTGATGGCCACATTTGTGTTTGCACATGTAGGGAAACATTAGGATTAAGTGGGGTTGGTGTAGAGTAGACTGAAACTAGAAGCAGTGAACCAATGTATCTGAGTGTGTATCTGTGTGAGCAGTTTTCCTATTAATACAGCAGGATGAGCACCCTCAGATTGGCCTTAAAAGAAGAGATTTGCAAGGCTACAGGGGAAAAACAGGGGACTGGGACTAGCTTTGTTGCCCTTGCAGAGAGCTGGCACAGACACAATGTGCCAAATGGCCCCCTTCTATGCTGTAACCATTCTATGGTAGTTTATTAAGAAGGTCAACCTGCTGCAATAAATAAAGGGGGGGAATCATTGAAAACAAAAGCAGAGATAGTGAAGTTAGGATATTGGTTGGGCCCCAACTGGAGTATTGTGTCATGTTCTAGGAAGCACATTATCTGAACAGCATTGGAGTTACTGAAAGGACAAAATGAAGATTATTAGGAGGAAGTTAGAATTTTTTTCACACAGTTTTAGAATGTGGAATGCTTCATCGGTTGTTGTCATTGAGACAGAACCTGTAACATCATAACTCACCTCCTTACTACCCAGAGCCTTTCCACCATCTACAAGGCACAAGTCAGGAGTGTGATGGAATACTTTCCACTTGCCTGGATGAGTGCAGCTCCAACAACACAAGAAGCTTGACACCATCCAGGATAAATCAGCCTGCTTGATTGGGACCCCATCCACTTTAAATATTCACTCCATCCACCACTGATGCACAGTGGTAGTAGTGCGCACCATCTATAAGATTACTGCAGCAGCTTGTCAAGGCTCCTTTGACAGAACCTTACAAACACTCAAGTTCTACTACCTAGCAAGACAAGTGCAGCCCTATATCCCTTGATTCTCTGCGAGACCAAAAATCTGTCTATCTCAGCTTTAAATGTATTCAACGATGGAGGATCCACAACCCCCTGGGGTAGAAAATTCCAAAGATTCACAATCCTCTGAGTGAAGAAATTTCTCCTCTCAGACCTAAATGAACCCCTTATCCTGAGATTGTGCCCCGTGTTCTAGATTCCCCAACCAGGGAAACAACCTCTCAATGTCTACCCTGCCAAACCCCTTCAGAATCTTGTATATCTCAATGAGATCACCTCTCATTCTCAAGATCAAACAAAACCTCAGAATCTCAGTGTTAACATGTGCCTTCCCTAATGCCATTTCCAATACTTCGTTTCTTGAAGGAAATCTCCAACTTGCTTGCTGGTAGGATTGCTTCGAGCTCATGTATGACTGAATACGCAGTAACAGCCCCACCAATGCAAGATTTTAAAACCAACTTAAGCTGCATAGTGTGGCCTTTATCTCTCAGTAAACGGGTCACCTGACTAAACGTCCCTGAGGATCCTTAAGCAGTGGTTGGATTTTTTTTTAAGAAGCCAAGTTTTCAGCACAGTGTTTGGAAGTGAATCTCTAAGAAGTATGTCAAATATAAACAGTCATCATGTTGCATTGAGTAGTCTATTTACAGCGTGTTACACAACTCAAGGAATCCAAAATTGCGGGAGAATTGCTTTCATTACCACTGCTCTGCTCTTCGCATTGCACAGTAAACTGGCTGCCCCCCAGTACTGTGACCAAGTGGCTGTTCTTCTGTGAGCCTTGACAATAAGTGGCACGGGCTATACTGTCATGCATCGTTTTACAGCCAAATCCAGAACCTGTTTCCACCTGACATCCAAATCTAGCTGGGATCTCTGGAGGCAGCGCATCAATAGGGACCTTGCTCAATATTTCCCCTTTTTGTTTCCATTTCTAGGCAACTGAGAGCAGTTGTCACAACTCTGGTATCCCCCTATTCCTTCAAGCAACTTTTTAAAAGTCTATATATGGGCTTACTAACCTGTGCTGCTACCTCCAGTGATATGTGCACCTGTGTCCCTAGATGCCTTTGCCCTCCACCCAAACCAACATTTAATGTCACAAAACCTCTTAACTCTTCCAGCTAAAATGCACCACTTCATTTATCTATATGGAAATTCATTCAACTGCACACCTACTCATTATTAATGTCTTCAAATATAACAGGTAACCTACAGAAATGAATATTACAGAAGCAAATCCCATAAGCCTACCAGGTGCTGTAGAAAGAGCAGAGAGAGTAGGCAGATCATTTGGATCCAAGATGGTCAACAAACAATAGAGGAAAAAATATTGCGTTTAGACAGCGCTCACCGGATGTCTCAAAGATCTTTACAGCTTATGATGTACATTAGAGTAGTTGTTGTTGTAATGTAGGAAACGCAGCAGCCAATTTACACCCCGCAAGCTCCCACAAACAAATAATGACCAGATAATCATTTTTTTTCTTTCCTTATTCTTTCTTGAGATGTGGGCGTTGCCAGCAAGGTCAGCATTTGTTGCCCATCCCTAATAGCCCTTAAACTGAGCTGCTTGCTCAGCCATTTCAGAGGGTAGATAAGAGTCAACCATACTGCCGTGGGTCTGGAATCGCATGTAGACCAGACCAGGCAAGATATCAGAATTCCTTCCCTAAAGGACATTGGACCAGGTGGGTTTTTACGAGAATCGATGATAGTTGTCATGGTCACCAATACCGATACTAGCTTTATACTCCAGATTTATTAACTGAATTCAAATTCCACCGTCTGCCAAGGTGTCCCAGAACGTTAGCTGGGTTTCTGGATTGCTAGTCCAGCCACATTACCACTACACCACCCTGATAATCCCCCTGCTCTTCTTTGAAATTGTGGCATGCATCATTTACATCCACCCAAGCAGGCAGACGATGCCTCTGCTGAATGTCTCACCTGAGACACAGCACCTCTGACAGTGTAGTACTCCCTCACTGTAGTGTCAGCTCAAGTCCTGGAGTAGGACATGAACCCAGAACCTTGCAAGTGTACTACCAACTGACTCACTGATGACACACTTCAATAGGAGGAATCTGGAGCTCTGGAACCTAAGTATTCAGAAGAGGGGGTTGAGAGGAGATTTGATTGAGGTATTCAAAATCATGAGCAGTCTGAAGAGAGTGGATAGGGGAAACTGTTCCCATTCAGAACCAAAGGACACTAATTTAAGGTGATTGGCAAAAGAACCAGAGGCAATATGAGGAAAGACTTGTTTACGCAGCGGATAGTTAGGATCTGGAATTCACTGCCTGAGAGAGTGGTGGAGGTAGGTTCAATTGTGACTTCCAAAAGAGAATTGGATTATTATCTGAAGAAAGGAAAAGGCAGGAGAATGGGACTAGCTGACTTGATCTTGCAGAGAGCCAGTACAGACACCAGGGGCCAAATGGCCTCTTGTGCTTGGTTGCCATTCTATGATTCTATTGCTACTAACTTAAACTAGTGTCACCATACGCATACCCCTGTGGTGTAACTTTAAGTTGTCAGTCACAGAGTTTACATCACTCAGTTATAGATTTCTAAAAATGTTGTGATCTGTGGATGCCACATAACAGGCTCTGGCATTATGAAGACTCTTTTGTGACCGAGAGAAGTTGGCGGTGGATTTAACTGAATGGTACATAATTGTCTGCAATATTCAAGTGAGTTTGTCAATTTTTGTGTAACTTACTACTTAAACAAGAAACTGCTGGAGATTCCAAGGCCATGAATCATTCTTTTCCTAATTCATGCATTTAAGGAGAAATTAGGTAAGCAAATGAGGGAGAAGGCAATAGAGGTTATGCTAGCAGAGTTAGATAAGGAAGGATGGGAGGAGGCTCGAGTGGAGCATAAACAGCCGAATAGCCTGTTTCTGTGTTGTATTCATGCATCAATTTGGTAATTGAGCGGCAATTAGCCTGCCTCTCCATAGTCCAACTATCAACTGCATTGTTGGATGTGTAGCTAGCTCTATTTAATTGTGCAACTTGAGGTCAGTGAAGGATCAACTGGTGCTGGCAACTGAAGCTTGCAGATTGGCGGGTGCTCGTGAATTCAAGATGACAGGCCGAATGAATGGAGTGCCCCTTTGTTTTTTTTGATATTCAGAAATCAGGATGTTAAAGGTAGTTTAAGAAATTGAGCATTCACTTAGTACTTTTTAGTTTTTGACCTAGAGCCAGGGCTACTTAAAAAAAAAACCCTTTCCATCTGAATTGGAAGCATAGGGAGATAGCCATCTGTCTCCCTAGCTATCTCCCAATTTCCAGAATACTCAATTTTGTTCTCTCTCTTTCTCTGGCGCATATACCTGCGGAAAACTGGCAAGATGCATTGGCCGAGCTTTCAGGCTGGACTGGCTGATGTAGCAATTAATGGGATAAAGTTTGCACACACACTGGAGCACTGAGTCGAAGCCAGGTATTCCAGGAAGGTGACTGGGGTCAAAAGTCTACACATTCCTCAATGATGCATTCATTAACATGCTCAGAAATGTTCTATGTCCGTTCCGAAGCTGTGTGCAAACAGAGCAACAGCCAGGGCCGCAGCCTCTGTAGAGCTCAGAGATCCACAATGATACAAGAATTAGGAGCAGGAGTAGGCCCCTCAAACATGTTCCACCATTCAATAAGATCGTGACTGATTTGGTTGTGGTCTCAAGTTCACTTTCCTGTCTGCCCCTATAACCCTTGACTCCCTTGTCGATCAAAAATCTATCTAACTCAGCCTTGAAGAAATTCAGTGACTCCACTGCTCTCTCTGGAACAGAATTCCACAAACTAACAACCCTCTGAGAGGAAAACAAAATCATCTTAGTCTTAAATGCAAGACCCCTAATTTATAAATGTGTCTCCTCATTCTAGACCCACCAAAAGGGAAACATCCTCTCACCATCCACCCTGTCAAGTACTCTCGGATCTTATAATAAGATCTTTCAATAAGATCACCTCTCATTCTTCTAAACTCCAACGAGTATAGGTCCCACCTGCTCAACCTTTCCTCATAAAACAACCCTTGCATCTCAGGAATTGGTCAAGTGAACCTTTTCTGAACTGTTTCTAATGCAATTATACCCTTTCTTAAGTAAGGAGACCAAAAGCACACGCAAGTACTCCAGATGCGGTCTGAGGCCCTGCATAGCTGTAGCAACACTTCCCTACTTTTTCCCCTTGCAATAAATGCTGACGTTAATCACCAGGACTTGCTGCTAAGCTTGAGTCCCCATCTTGTGATCCAAGAGATGAGGGTACTGTTGGGGTGAAAGGATTTGAAATATGTTGAGCTGCAGTATGGTGGGTCCTGTCTGGTACTGTTGTGGCAGCACAGGAATTGCTAGATGAGAAAGACCAAAATCTAGTTCTCCTTAACCATGCTGGTAGTAGTGTGATAACTTGTTGGCTAAACCTAGCAATGAAGCTGGACAGAGAAAGATTTTGCCCTTAAATGGAATGGTAATTGAGGTAGAGAGCAGATAACCATTATTTAAAGTTGGGGTGGGGAAGGAAGGCTGAATAGGCAGAGAACACCAGGTAGACTCCTGTGCCATTCTTTGTAAAATTTATAACTGCATAGAAGGATTTCGTATTCATCCATCAAAGTGAATGTAAGTGTCATTATCTAAAATGGAACTCAATGGCTAGTTGGTGATAATGTTGAAACCAATGAAGTGGTCTGAGTTATTACATGTAGCCTCTGGCTGGACTGTCACACAGGATCACGACAAGAGAAGCATACTGTGCGGTAAAGGGCAGCCTTCATCATTTGAACTCTGAATGGCTTCACAAACCTTGTGTCGATTGGCTTCAGTTAAGGATAATTGAATTATAGCTGGTTAACTGGGCCTGGGCCTATATTCTCCAGAGTTTAGAAGAATGAGAGGTGATCTCATTGAAACATAGAGGATTCTTACTGGGCTCGACAGGGTAGATGCGGGATGCTTCCGCTGGCTGGTGGGGTGGTGGGAGTCTCTAGAACCAGGGGGCACAGTCTCAGAATAAGAGGCAGGCCATTTCGGACTGAGATGAGGAGAAATTTCTTTACTCATAGGGTGGTAAATCTTTAGAATTCTCGATCCCAGAGGGCTGTGGAGACCCAGTCATTAAATGTATTCAAGACAGAGATCAATAGTTTTCTAGATATTAAAGATATCAAGGGCATAGTGTTGGATAGTGTGGGAAAGCAGCAGGCTTGAAGGGCCAAATGGTCCTATTTCCTGTGTTCCTATGTTAACGTTAAATGACTATTGAGAGGAGCCCCTCTTGAGAAAGGATTTACAAGTGGAAGCCTGAGGCCTTCTCTGCAAGGAGAGAGGGAAGATTAGGAGAAAGGTTAGTCAAGGCCAGGCTTGAGTATCGCATAGCAGCCAGCCCAAGAGTGTCAGCCATGGATCAGTGGTAATTCAGTCACGTGAGTCAGAAGTTTGTGTTTCAAGTTCCGATCTGGAGACTTCAGCACAAAAGTTTTCAGTGATTTCCCCAGTGCAGTACTGAGGGAATGCTGCACTGTCAAACGGGCAATACTGAGGGAGTGCTGCACTTTCAGAAAGGCAATATAGAGGGAGCACTGCACTGTTGGAGGGGCAATACTGAGGGAGTGCTGTACTTTTGGAGGGCCAATACTGAGGGATCGCACTGTTGTCGGAGGATTAGTACTGAGGGAGTGCTGCACCGTCAGAGGGGCAATAAGAGGAAATGTTGCACTGTCGGAGTGGTAGTACTGAGGGAGTGCTACACTGTTGGAGGGGCAGTACTGAGGGAGCGCTGCACTGTTGGAGGGGCAGTACTGAGGGAGCACTGCAGTTGGAGGGGCAGTACTGAGGGAGCACTGCACTGTTGGAGGGGCAGTACTGAGGGAGCGCTGCACTGTTGGAGGGGCAGTACTGAGAGAGCGCTGCACTGTTGGAGGGGCAGTACTGAGGGAGCACTGCACTGTTGAAGGGGCAGTACTGAGGGAGTGCTGCACTGTTGAAGCTCTTTTTGGGGGTGTGGGGGGCATTTAACCGAGACCCCGTCTGCCGTTTCAGCCAGGTGTAAGAGATCGCATGGCACTATTTAGAAGAAGAGGAGGGGAGTTCTTACCTGTGACATGGGGTCAATGTTTATCCCTTAACCCCACATGACTATCGTCATTATCGTGTTGTTGGAGCTTGCTGTCTGCAAATTGGCTCCATGACAACAGTGACTGCACTTCAAAAGTACTTCATTGGGTTCAGATTTTTTTTTTATTCTTTCACAGGACCTCGGAGTTGCTGGCAAGGCTAGCAGTTTTGAGTTGCTGGATTAGTTTGAAATCTATCCCATTTAGCACAGTGGTAGTGCCATATAACTCAATGGAGCGTGTCCTCAAAGTGAAGACGGGACTTCGTCACTACAAGGCTTATATTGCGGTCCTACTGATGTTGTCATGGACAGGTGTATCTGTGACAGGTACATTGGTGAGGACTAGGTCAAGTACGTTTTTCCCTCTTGTTAGTTCCCTCACCACCTTGACTCGGCCAGCTTAGTCAGTAATGGTGCTACCAAGCCACTCTTGGTAATGGCCATTGAAGTCCCCGACCCAGAGTACATTGTGTGTCATTGTCACCCTCAGCACTTTATGCAAGTGGTGTTCAACGTGGAGAAGAGCAACTGATCCATCAGCTGAGGGGGGGTGGGTGGTGCTGTGTGGGGTAATCAATGGGAGGTTTCCTTGCTCATGTTTGATGACATGAGACTTCAGAGTCAGTGTTGAGGACTCCCAGGGCAACTCCCTACTGACTGTATGCAGTGACCCCTGTAGGCCTGTCCTGTTGGTGGTACCTTAAATCTGTAAGGTATGATTCTGTGAGTATGACTATGTCAGGCTGTTGCTTGGCTAGACTGTGGGACAACCCAAGCCCCCAGATGTTAGTAAGGAGAACCTCGCAAGGTCAACAGGGCTGGGTGTACTTTTGTTGTTTCCGATGCCGGGTAGTCCGTCCAGTTTCATTCCTTATTGACTTTTCTGACTTGTCAACCACATCTGGAGTCACATATAATAAGGATGACACATTTCCTTTGGTTAATGAACCGGATGTTAATTGATGGTAGGTTGGCTAGCTTTATAATTCCAGATTTTAATTAACTGAATTTAAATTCCACCAGTTGCCATGGTAGGATTTGAACCATGTCTCCAGAGCATTAGCCTGGGCCTCTAGATTACAGGTGCAGTGACATTGCCACTATGCTACCGCCATTCCCATGATGGCTGTGAGAGGCACTACGTATGCAAGTATTTCTTCATTGCAGAGGTCTGGGAATGAGTGTACTGCCATCACTCATGCCAGATTAAAAGCTTTTATTGTGAGAGAGAGAGAGTCAGTGGATTCTGTATTTTTGGGAGCTTCCCATTTAAGCCAGTTATTTAGTTTTGGCAAGCAACGCAATTACTTGCGTTGATGCTGTTTATCACAGTGACCAAAATTACATCAATATCTCCTTGGAGTGCTGTGACCACAGGTTGGTAAAATATCAGCACTGTCCACTCTATCTATTCCACAGCATGTGAAAGAGATTGGTGCTGGTGCTTTTCACAAAGATTCGTGACAACAGTGCTCTCATTGATACAGACCATGAACAGGACAAAATCTTAAGGTGCTGCATGAAAAGGGGAGTGGAAAGCAGCCTGAACAGGATTCGAGAGAAGCTTTAGGGGGACTGAATTAACATGTGGATCGTGAGATAGGTTTTGAGAAGGCTTTACAAGATGTAAGAGGTGGAAGGATTTTGTAAGAGAATTCTAGAGCCTAAGGAGCCCAATAATTGAGTCAGTTCATGAGGAAAGATCTTCTCACTTCTATTCTCTTTATTTCATTTTGTGCTGCAGAATCTTGAGAGTTGAGTTGCCAAATACAGTGGTGCCTTGTTGACTTTGAGGTGAACAACATCTGGTTCACGAATGTCCTTCAGGGAAGGAAATCCACCATCCTTAGCCCGCCTGGCCTACATGTGACTCCAGATCCACAGCAATGTGATTGACTCTGAGCTGCCATCTGAAATGACCGAGCGTGCCTTCTCGAGGGGAATTGGGGATGGACAACAGCAACAAACAGTGACAGTCACCACCCTCTGAATGAATTTAAAAATGATGTAGCGCCTTTCATGTAATAAAACGTAGCAAGGTGCTTCACAGGAGAGTTAAAAAACAAAATATGACAATGAGCTGCAGAAGGCGACATTAGGCCTGATGACTAAAAGCTTGATCAACGAGTTAGCTTTTCAGCATGTTAAAGGAGGAAAGCGAGGTAGAGATGTAGGGAGGGAATTCTAGAACTTAGGCCCATGACGACTGAAGGCTGAGCCACCAATGGTGGAGCAATTAAAATCGAGAATGCTCAAGAGGCCAGAATTGGAGGAGAGGCCAGAATTGCAGGTATCTGAAATGGAGGGGGTCTAGAGAGGACTCACAGGTCTGACTCCTGGAAATAGAGGACTACAATGACTACACTTCGAAATTACTACAATTCTGAGACTGTGAAAGGATCTATAGAAATGCAAGCCTTTCCTCCGTTCTTGGTTGAGAAGGGCCAATACAATAAATACTTGCATTTCTATAGCAGCTTTTCCATAGTGGAAAGCATTGGAATCAGTTGAGAACCAGTTGGGTGTCGCAGTGTCAGAGAGTCATTACAGCGCAGAAAGACACCATTCTGCCCGAGTCCATGCTGGCTCTCGGCAGGGCAATGCAGTCAATCCCATTCCCCTGCTCTAACCCCGTAGCCCTGCAAGTTTATTTCCCTCAAGTGGCCATCCAATTTCCTTTTGAAATCATTGATTGTCTCCGCTCCCACAACACTTGTAGGTGGCAAGTTCCAGGACTCCAGGAGTGGCAGTGCCCCTGGATGAGTGAGGCAGAAGTGGGTTGAATGGCCTCTCTTCTCTGTATATAAGTTGTGACCTTGTGAAAGCTCCATGTCTGCTTTCCCATGAAGGATGGCTTCGTGGCAGAGATACCCCTGGGATACACCACAGGATGAGTCACTGCCTTCAGAGTAGCAGGGCAGGAAGTAGGACAAAAGCAAAAGCCCTTTAACTGTAACCTTCTATAGCTAAAGGGAAGAAATGATGAGGCCCCAGCAGACAGCTTCTAATATTTTCCCCACCACAACCCGTCTGATGCTTTTTGTCTCTTCTATTTAACTCCCTGTGGGCTGTAGACCCTGAGTCAACTGTGGGTTGCAGCCAGATTGTCTATTGTTTCCCGCAGCTGATTCTATTGGCTGCACACTGTTAGGTATGTCACTTGGGAATTGGAGACCGTCAGTGGGGTCATGCTGTTACCTGGTGGGTCCCTACTTACTCATCTTCGTATGCGAACACTCAAACAGCCTGTGTGGAGCACAGCAAGCCTGCAGTTGTTTGAAAAGACAGCAATTCTGCAATTAGAGCCTTTTCCAATAAGTAAATACCCCATTTGTCTCTTTGGAGGGGGCTTGCCAGTGTAATTGATACTTTATATAGCCTGCAAGTGTATTTAATTAAACCTGTGTGGATGTTATTTGAATGAAGGAATTAGCTACTAATTACAGCTGCAGAGATGTAACACTATAAAGTAGTTCTTGAGGATGCTTAGTGTGTTGTTAGGTTCTATGGGTGGAATTTTGGGGCCGTAAAGTACGGCGAACTGTTCAAAAATCCATTGAATTTGGCAGGACTGTAAAATCTCGCTGGCGTAAAATTCCACCCTATGTAATTGAAATTATCCCAGGTACTTGTCGTGGCTTGCCTCAGAAGGACGATGTGCTACTTTGCTGTGAGGAGCTGGCTTAGATTTGATTTAGCCTTAAAATGAGCAGACTCCTCAGATTCGGAAGCAATCCTTGCCCACATTGCAGTGCATCCTGGGCAACATTCAGGCTAGGGCTGATAGGTGGCAAGAGACACTTTGGCCACACAAGTGCCAGGCAATGACCATCTCCAACAAGAGAGAATCCAGCCATCTTCCCTTATCATTCAATGGCTTTACCATCTCCAACAAGAGGGAATCTAACCAGCTCGTCTTGACTTTCAACAGCATTACCACTTCTGAATTCCCCACTATCAACATCCTGGGGGTCACCATTGACCAGACACTTAACTGGACCTGCCGCATAAATACTGCAGCTACAAGAGTAGGTTAGATGTTGGGATTTCTGCAGTGGGTAACTCAATCTGATTCCCCAAAGCCTGTCCACCATCTACAAGGTACAAGTCAGGAGTGTGATGGAATGCTCTCCACTCGCCTGGATGAGTACAGCTCCAACAGCACTAAAGAAGCTCAACACAGGACAAAGCAGCCCGTTCAATCTGTATCCTGTCCACCATCTTAACATGCACTCCTTCTACCACTGGTACACAGCTGGTAGCGGTGTGTACCATCTACAAGATGCACTGCAGCAACTCGCCAAGGCTCCTTAGACAGCACCTTCCAAACCCACGACCGCTACCATCTAGAAGGACAAGGGCAGCAGATACATGGGAGCACCACCACCTGAGAGTTCCCCCTCCGAGCCGCACACCATCCTTACTTGGAGCTATACCGCTGTTCGTTCACTGTCACTGGGTCAGAATCTTGGAACTCCCTTCCTAACAGCACTGTGGTGTACCTACACCATAAAGACTGCAGCAGTGTAAGAAGGCGACTCACCACCATCTTCTTGCGGACAATCGGAGATGGACAAATTCTGGAATTTCGAGTGATGCCCACATTCCATTAATTAATTTTTTTTTAAAAGACAGTTTTGCTCTTGAACCATAGAATGGTAGAAATTCTGGAATAGGCCATTTGGCTCACTCTGCTGCCGCAACCTTCACTGGCGTGGAAACACTTATTATAGATTAATGCCGTACAGCAAAGAAGCAGCCATTCTGTTAGCAGCTGTTGGCATTAGCCACACCAGAGAGTACTATAGCTTAATGGTTTTAAAAAATTTATTCATAGAATGTGGGCTTCACTGGCTGGGCCAGCATTTATTGCCCATCCCTAGTTGCCCTTGAGAAGGTGGTGGTGAGCTGCCTTCTTGAACCGTTGCAGTCCATGTGGTGTAGGTACACCCACAGTGCTGTTACGAAGGGAGTTCCAGGATTTTAACCCAGCGACAGTGAAGGAACAGCAATATATTTCCAAGTCAGGATGGTGAGTGATTTGGAGTGGAACTTCCAGGCGGTGGTGTTCCTATCTATCTGCTGCCCTTGTCCTTCTAGATGATAGTGGTCATGGTTATGGTGCTAAACTAGTAACCCATTGGTTTGGAGTTCAAATCCCACCAAGGCTGGTTGTGAAACTGACTCAGTAAATCTGGTCATACGCCTGGGCTGTCTGATTCACTGATATTCTTCAAGGATTCTTCACATATGCAGTCTAGCTGACCTGTGACTCCACTATGTTGTTGAATCTGGGATTGGAAAACCATTGCACTTCTGAGTCGCTTCATTGGGGCAGTCCAGAGAGAGCTTTCCTCTGTATTTGACAACTTGCCTTTATTAGCATCTTTAATGTAGTAAAACATCCCAAGGAATGTCCTCAAATAGACATTGACATCAAACCACATAATGAGATATTAGGGCAGATGACCAAAAGCTTGGTCAAAGGAATACCTCAAATGATGAAAGAGAGGCAGAGGGTTTTAGGGAGGGAGTTCTGGAGCTTGGGGCCCAGACAGCTGAAGGCCGGGTCACCAATGCTACATCCGAGCATACGAAATAGGAGCAGAAGTAGGCCATTCAGCCCCTCGAGCCTACTGCCACACTCAATAAGATCATGGCTGACCTGTTTGTTTTTCGAATTCCATATTGCTATCTACCCTGATAACATTTGATTCCCTTGCTGAATCTATGTATCTCCGCCTTAAAAATATTCAATAACCCCACCCCATCTGCCACCTTCTGAGGTAGAGAGTTCTAAAGTAGCACAACGCTCAGAGAAAGAATTTCTCCTCATCTCTGTTCTATAAGGGCGACCCCTAATTTTAAAACAGTGCCCCCTAGTTCTGGACTCACCCACAAGAAGAAACATCCTTTCTATGTCCACCTTATCAAGACGTTTCAGGATCTTATACACTTCAATCCATCCCCCACTCTTCTAAACTCCATTGGAAACAAGCCAGTCTGTCCAACCTATCCTCATAAGACAACCGGCTCATTCTAGGTATCAATCTAGTAAACCTCCTCTGAACCGCTTCCAACGTATTTACATCCTTCTGATGGAGCAATTAAAACCTGGCTTGCACACGAGGGCAGAACTGTAAGAACGCAGAGATCTTGGCAGGTTGTGGGACTGGAGGGGATTGCAGAGATAGAGACGGGCAAGGCCATGGAATGATTTGAAAGCAAGGATGAGAATTTGAGGCTTGACCAGGAGCCAATGTAGGTCAACACAGGCACAAGGTTCATGGCTGAATGGGTCTTGGTGTGAGTTAGACTGCAAGGAGGAAAATTACGGATGAGATTAAATTTACGGAGGGTGGAGGATTGGAGGCCAGCCAGGGGAGCATTGAAATAGTCAGTTCTAGAGGTTACAAAGGCGTGAATGAGAGTTTAACCAGAGTTAAAATGATTAAATTATGAGGGCAGGTTGCCTAGCCTCGGCTTGTGTTCCCTCAGGTAAAGCAGATTAAAAGGGGATTTAATTGCGGTGTTTTAGATGATTAGAGCAGTTGATAGGGTAGATAGAGGGAAACTATTACTTCTGGTTGGATGAGTCTAGAACAAGGAGGCATAATCTTAAAATTAGAGCCAGGCCATTCAGGGGCGATGTCAGGCAGCACTTCTTGAAACACAGAGTATAAATCTGGAACTCCAAAAACAGTTGAGACTGATGGGGGCTCAACTGAAAATTTCAAAGCTGAGATTGATTTGATTTTTATTAGATAGTTGCCATAAGAGATGTGGAAGTAGGGCAGGCAGATGAAATTAAGGTACAGATCAGCCATGATCTAAATGGATAGTAGAGCGGGCTGAATAGCCTCCTCCTGTCCTTGTGCTTCCTCCAGTGTCTGGCTTCACAGCAACAGAGGTGACAGTGTAAAATGAACTGTCAGAGGCGCAGAGGTGTTGCGTTTTACTGCTGCCTCTTCACATCTCAATTCAAAGCAGTTAATAGAGTTCAGCTGTACGTGCTTCACCTCAAACTGTCTGGCCTCACCGTGGAAACGGAAAATGCCACAAGAGGCACAGCAGCTCCATCAAGGTCCGAAGCAAGAAGGGCGAGTTAACAATGTTCCGAAACATTAGCCTGCCTGTCTTCCAGTCAAACCCCCGCCCCCAGACCTTTTGAACAGCTACAGCACTTCTGTTTCCATCGCAAATGTGTTGTGTTCATAGCTGCAGTTCCATTTTATTCCCCTTACTTCTAATCTGTGCTGTTTTTAAATTGTGGGTGAAACGTGGCAGTGGCTCACTGTTACAAACATGCTGAGCATTTGAAACTGGAGAACGGGGGAGTTCTTGTTTGGGTCTGGACAGTTGTGAGTGTGTGGGATGTAAGCCTACATTGCTTGCATTAACTTTTGTGAAACATGTTTAGTCATGGCTGAGGTTGAATTGCATGTGTATCCATGTCTACTTCTTAATCTTGTGCTCCTTAGCAGTTTATCTAGCTGTTGGCTCTCCCTCAGTTACTCGGGAGCAGGCTTGGTTTTGTATATCCTGTGAGCATTGGGAACTTGCCAAGGCTTAGACAACCCCCACCTAAAGCAGTTGAGGAACCTGGAATTCCAATTGAGTAAAGGGACTCCCACAGTTTGTATTGTGCTAGATTCCTGGAGCCAGCGGATGTTAAATGAGAGATTAAGTGGATTCCACAGCTACATTAATACTTTGGCAAACTGTTTCTTATCAGAAATGTTTTGAGAAGTGTCAAAACTTTTTTGTAACTGTCCATTAATTGCTGTTCAGCCAATCCTGTTTGAAGATGTCCACTGTGGCTCAGGAAGTGGTACTCTTGCCCCTGAGTCACAGGGTTGTGAGTTCAAGCCCACTCCAGGACTTTTTTTTATTCATTCACGGGATGTGGGTTTCGTGGCTAGGCCAGCATTTATTGCCCATCCCTAGTTGCCCTTGAGAAGGTGGTGGTGAGCTGCTTTCTTGAACCGCTGCAGTCCATGTGGTGTAGGTACACCCACAGTGCTGTTAGGGAGGGAGTTCCAGGATTTTGACCCAGCGACAGTGAAGGAACAGCGATATATTTCCAAGTCAGGATGGTGAGTTACTTTGAGGTGGTGGTGTTCTCATCTATTTGCTGCCCTTGTCCTTCTAAATGGTAGTGGTCGTGAGTTTGGAAGGTGCTGCCTAAGGAGCCTTGGTGAGTTTCTGCAGTGCATCTTGTAGATGGTACACACCGCTGCCACTGTGTGAAGGTGGTGGAGGGAGTGAATGTTTGTGGATGTGGTGCCAATAAAGCGGGCTGCTTTGTCCTGGACTGTGTCAGGCTTCTTGAGTGTTGAGCACAAAAGTCTTGGCTGACGTTTCCAGTGTACTACTGAGGGAGTGCTGTACTGTTGTGATGTAATGTTAAACCGAGGCCCCATTTTCCCGCTTGGGTGGTCACATAAAGATCACACAGCACTATTTAATAGAAGAGTTCTCACCAATGCCCTGGCCAACATTTATCCTGGATTATCAGATTATATGATCATTATTGCATTGCTGTTTGTAGGAGCTTGCTGTGTGGAAGTTGGTTGTTGCATTTCCTACATTGCAACAGTGACTATACTTCAAAAATACTTCATTGGCTGCCTGTGATTGTGAAAGGCATTATAGAAATGCAAGATTTAAAAAAAATACTTGTTCCCATTTTTCCATTTTATTAAGTGACAATAGTGCTGGCTTAAATATTGACTGACACTTCTCAAAGCATTTTATCAGAACTGGCAAATTTCCCATTGCCTTGTCGGCAAATAGTTCATACTTCCATTGTGTTTGTTGTAGTAGGTTGATGAGTGGTTACAACACCATGCTTAGGGTAAATAAGAATAACTGTTGTTACCAATAATGTTACCCATTTATTTCAAAATGCTGGAGTGTGACAGCATTACAAATTCAAGGATTCTACACATCAACTATTAAACTGTGAAAAGTATCAAAATCTACACTTCCTACCACCTATCTCACATAATTTCTAATTGGAATTGCCTCTGCAAACATGTCTCACTCTAATCACATTGTCTCAACAGTGCTGATTACATAGAATTAGAAAACAGTACAGCACAAAAGGAGGTAATTCGGCCCATCGAGTCTGCGCCAGCTCCTTGGAAGAATAATCCCATTAGTCTCTCAAATCGTTCCCCATGTCCCTGCATTTTTTTCTCCTTCAAGTTTTTATCCAGTTCATTTTTGAAGCTACTACTGAATCTGTACCCACACCCCTATCAGGCAGTGCATTCCAAATCCAAAAAAACATCTGCATAATAAGTTTTTCTTGTGTCACCTCTGGTTCTTTTGCCAATCGCCTTAAATATGTACCCTCAAGTTATCACAATTGGCAACCGTTCTTCTATATTTACTCTGTCTAAACCCTTCACGAGCTTGAACACCTTTATCAAATCTCCTCTTAGCCTTCTTTAAGGAGAACGACCTAAGCTTCTCTACGTAACTGTAATCTCTCACACCAGGAACCAATCTCTTCCTGAAAAAAAAGACATGCTATCAAAGCTTTTCATCTTGCGCTCATCAGGATCATTCACAATAGTTTTCCAACAGTAAAGGGGGAGCAACAATTTATACTGCATGACAAGAGAGTGCTGATTGGTTGGCAAATGGACTCTGATTTGTGGAGGCATTCAATTGGAGAATGCAGCATGGAATAGTTAACTGCCCAGTTTTGTTCAAATTCAAAGTGGGCAGGTTGACTCTGGTCAAAGCATTGCCCTGGGGAATGGACCAGCGAATGACTGTTCCCTGAGTTTTTGTTTAGTTAAGAAAAGGTGCAATGTATGGACCTGATCCTTTTGTCTGCAAAGGACAGGGCCCTGTGCGCGAATATATGTGGCAATCCTGATTGTGCTAAGAATTACATTGAAGAATAGTTCTTGCATGCGTAAGTGTGCCACATTGTGAGCTTGGCTGACAATCTTAAATTGGTCATCAGTGTAAGCATAACCTGGGTTTTGGACTCTGTGCCTCTATTTATAAAGCCCAGGATCCCGTATGCTTTATCAACTAACTAACTGACAGCATGACAAGTTCAATACTCTTGGTCTCCATTCCTTGGGGATAAAACTCAACTTCAGCAGGGACATGGCGGGGGCTGGGGGTGGTGGTTGGGGGTCGGATCACAAAACAGACAGTAACAGATCAGCTGCCTAATAAGTAGAAAATAAATTATTTATCAGTAGACATGCAAATTAAGCAATTCAAGGACATAGAAGCTTCAAGGACCATTAGGGATGAACACCAAATGCTGGCCTTGCCAGCCAAGCTCGCATTCCATGAAAGAATTTTTAAAAATTTGGAAAATCGGACCTGTTGAGATGATTTTACAGTAAGGTTGATGGATATGCTGAAGTGAATTATAGAGCATTAGCCTTACATGAAGTCTTGAACCATCATCATGGCTTAACGACTGATGCCCTGACCCTACACTGAGATTGCAGCCTTCAAACCACTCCTGTGACACCTATTATTATGTATAATTTGGACCGCGGAGTTTCTTTTTTTAATCCCCTTAGAAGATTCCGATGGCATCCAGCGCCATGGTCTAAACTCAAGCTGTTTCTGAATGTTATCAAAGCCCCAGTTGAAGGAGGTTAGTTATATCTTTGGATTGAAGTGAAGGAATGAATTCTTGGCCTCTCTAAATCTTCCAGCAGCAGACTGAAGCCTACTTTTTAACCAGCAACACCCACCCCCCCCCACTCCATCAATATCTCATCACCAACTCCATCACCCTCGTCAGACATTCACACTTGTCACAGCACAGCGAGTTGTTAGTTTGGTGGCCTGACCTCCGCTTCAAATCCGATGGTTGTAATTAATACTGCTTATTTTTGATTGGTTAGCTTTGCCCACACCCGTTCCTAACTCGGCCCTGAATCCATGCTTTTTTATCACCCTTAGGTTTGCCTATTCCACTGCCATCATTTCAGACTTCCACAAAGGTTGTGGGTTCAAGTCCCACTGCAGAGACATGAGCATAGAAATCAAGTCTGACACTCCCAGTGCAGTACTGATAGTGCTGCACTGTTAAAGGGGTCCCCTTTCACACGAGGCATTAAACCGAGGCCCCGTCTGCCCTCTCAGGTGGACATAAAAGATCTCCTGGGACTATTTTGACAAGAGCAAGGGAGTTATCCCCCGTGTCCTGGCCAAAAAAAAAATCATCCCTCAACCAAAAATAGATGATCCGGTCATTGTCTTGTTGCGATGTGTGGGAGCTTGCTGTGCACAAATTGGTTACTATATTCCCTACGTTATAACAGTGAGTACAGTTCAAAAAGTGCTTCATTGGCTGTAAAACACTTTGGGATGACCTGAGATTGTGAAAGGCGCTCTAGAAATGCAAGTCTTTTTTCAACTAAGCTTCCTGTATGTCATGCTAACCTATCCGTGCCTACTTTCTCACATATTTCTATTTGCATATCACTTTGGGATTTGCTTTTAACATGGAAGGTTATAGAAATGCAAGTTGTTTTGATTCACAGTGCTCTGTTTGTTTAAAGCTCAGTGTTTTACTTGTGTTGCCAAAAGAGCCTCGTAACAAAGGAAAGCAGTTATTACCAATTTTGAGTTATCACCGAGGTTATTGTATTGTGTGAGGGGAGCTGCAGCGTTGCCTAGGTATTTTTAAATTTACAGGAAATGTTCCTGCCTTGTAAATATTGGGTGTGTTTAAATAACTCCTTGATGGTTTGTTTTGGAAGCTGCGCAGTTGGACTCTGGCTCCCAGCTTTCTCTATTTAGTTCAGTGTGTACTGATGTTTGATGAGGAGCTGTTTAACACATCAACCATATATCAGGGGAAGATGTTCTAATATCTCTCTCATCGTTTTAAACAGGACAGCATGAAATTTGTGTGACCAGTGATCGCTCTCAATCCCTGAGCCAAAACACCTGCCTTTGGTGAAACCTTCTTACATGCGTGCTCTGTGCCTGTCTGTCTGTCTCTCTCTCACTCATTCGCATTGTCTCTCTCTCTCACACACTCTCTGTTTCTCTCTCATCCTCACACTCTCTGCCTCTCATACTCTCTCTGTCTCACTCTCACTCCCACACCACTTTATCTCTCTGCCTGCCTGCCTGTCTCTCTCTCTCTCTCTCACACTCTAACTCTATCTGATATAATTATGATCATTGCTTCAATTTCCCAACTTCCCACTCCTGTTTCCTGGATGGCATTACAACAGCTACTACTTCATAAAGCACTTTGGGATGTCCTGAGGTTGTGAAAAGTGCTATATAAATGCAAGACTTTCTTTTTAAACCTTGTTCTTCCCGCTACATTCTCACGGTGTTGAAGGAAAGGTTATTGCACCATCTTGCACTGCAACTTGTTCTACACCAGGGTCTCAGACTGTGGGACACTTATCTACATTTTATATTCTTCAAACTAGGATCTGTAAGCAGTCTGTCAGGGGTATGGTGGTTTAGTGGTTATGTCACTGGATTAGTAAGCCAGAGGGCTGGACTAATGATTCAGAGACATGAGTTCAAATCCCGCCATGGCAACTTGGAAAATTAAATTCAATTAATTAATAAATCTGGAATAAAAAACTAATCTTATTAATAATAATTATGAAACTATGTGGTTGTCATCCCAATCTGATGCACTAACATGCTTCAGGGAGGAAACCTGCTGTCCTTACCTGGTCTGGCCTACTCCAGACCCACTGCAATGTGGTTGACTCTGACCTACCCTCTGAAATGGCCTAGCAATTCACTCAGTTGTATTGAAGTAGATGGCTTATCACCACCTGAAGGGTATTAGGGATGGGCAATAAATGCTGGCCTTGCCAATGATGCCCACATCCCATTGATAAATAATAAATGTTTTGAAACCATTCTCTGTGACTGTGGTTCCGAATGATGGCTTTTGGAGAAGATGAGAAATCTGTATCGCCAGGCAAGTACTGCCACATCCCAGAGCCAAGAGTATTCCATTTGTGAAACTATGGGATTTATTTCGTCCCTCAGGTTCCATTTCATGGAAATTTGTGCATCAGGAACTTGCCAAGTGAGCTGGAAGCTTTCATGTCTGTCTGTCTTTTTCAAGATATGCCACAGAGAGCAGCCCTGTCAACCAGGAACTCTGAAAAATTTACCTTGTAGTTTTGATTAATTGAGAGACTTTAATTATGTGGAAAGACTGGAGAAGCTGGTGTTGTTCTCGTTGGAGTAGAGAGGATTATGGGGAGATTAAATAGAGGTGTTGTGAAATATAAAGGTTTTAATAGCGTAAATAAAAATTCTGTTCCACTGGCAGGAGGGTCGGTAACCAGGGGACACAGGTTTATGATAACTGGCAAAAGAACTTGGGGCGAGATGAGAATTGTTTTCAAGTGTGAGTTGTTGTGATCTGGAATGTGCTTTGCCTGAAAGGGTGGAGGAAGCAGATTCAATAATAACTTTTAAAGTGAATTTGGATAAACACGTGAAAAGGAAAGATTTTCAGAGCTATTGGGGAAAAAGCAAGAGAATGGGACACACTGTTTAGCTTTCTCAAAGAGTCAGCACTGCTCTCTTCAATAAATGACAGTTGATGCTATGTCAGTTGCTAACTTGAGGTTGGTATCCCAATTGAAATTTGAGATTGGTAGTATTTTTGTTAGCCTAAAGTATTAAGGGATCACAGATCATCCATGATCTCTTTGAATGGTATTCAGGTTCAAGAGGACGGAATGGCCTCCTCCTGTTCCTATGTTCCAATGATGGGCTGAATGGCCTCCTCCTGTTCCTATGTTCCAATGATGGGCTGAATGGCCTCCTCTTGCTCCTATGTTCCAATGATAGGCTAAATGGCCTCCTCCACTGTTTCCATCATTGTATCTGCTTAACAGTAAAGAAAAAAGTGAATATTGCTACACCGCCATGTTGGCAATTGAGCTTCTCCAACTTCCCTCTTCTTGTATTGCTATGAAAATTGAAAGCTATAGTGGTTTTATAAAAATGAAATCCATTTTATCGTGGATGTGCAGTGGAAATTACAAAAATTACTGCTATTCGCTTGGTAGTACAAACCTTGAATATTGCTGAGCAGAGAGGCATATTGGTGAAGCTTTTCAGCTTGCACTCATCAGGACAAATGCAAGAATGCCAAATTTCAAGTGTCACAACAATTTACACTGCAGGAGAAAAGGGATTTAAGTGGTTGGCAAGTTGACTAATTAGTTGAGGCATTGCCATGGGGATAGCGACAGGGAACTATAATCTCCCCAAGCTCCAAGGTAATTCAAAAAATGTGCAAGGCTTGAGCATATTTCTTTTGTTTGCAGAGAATGGGTCCCTGCTTATGAATGTATGTTGCTTCTAGCAAACGTAAATGAATCACAGATTACCTTGAATTGGTTGTTAGTGTAGCTATTAGCACACTCAGGATTGTTCAGCAAGTGCTCCCCAATCACAGTTCTCATCTAACTATAGACATTTTGTTTTGGGCTTTGCAAGCATGGGTTGCTTGAGTACGGTCTGCACTATGCCTTTCACAAACAACCAGAGGAATGTGCTGTTTGATTTGATCAACCAATTGCTGGGACGTACAGATCAAACAGCCTTTGGTTGTTCATAATAGGCAGGGTACAGCCTGCACTTGCAAAACTCAAAACTAAAAGTATTTTGTTAGGTGTGATTTCACTTTTGGGCAGCACTTGCTGAACCATCTTGAGTGCGCTAATAGCTACACCAACAACCAATTTAAGATAATCAGTCGAGTTGGTAATGTTGCTAATGTGGCTTGCTAGAAGCAACATATATTCATACAAGGGACCCGTTCTCTGAAAACAAAAAAAAAATACTGCGGAGAACAACACTATCCAGGAAATTAGTCTTTAATTCCTGGAAACTTCAGGACGATTCTGGTGGGTTGGAAACCCTCACTGTTTCCAGTGTATGTACCAATTCGCCCGCGTCATGAAAGGCCTCAGGTACTTCGTGGATAAGGCCATATTTCTGATCCTGGATCTACAGAGGCCATTTCTTTAATGCATTCTTGGCATATGAGCATTGCTGGCAAGGCCAGCATTTATTGCCCACCCCTTATTGCCCTCAAAAAGGTGGTGGTGAGCCACCCCTTCTTGAACTGCTGCAGTCCATGTTCTGTATCTCCACCCATAGTGCTTTTTCTCTGTAGCGCTTTGATATAACCAAATGGCTTGCAAGGCCATTTCAGAGGGCAGTTAAGAGTCAACCACATTGCTGTTTGCCCGGAGTAAGGCAGATTTCACCCCCTGAAGGGCATTAGTGAATCATGATATGCCGGTAATGAGACTGACATTTTATTCCAGACTTAGTAATTAATTTAATTTAAA
Source organism: Cetorhinus maximus (assembly GCF_964194155.1). Lineage (NCBI taxonomy): Eukaryota > Metazoa > Chordata > Chondrichthyes > Lamniformes > Cetorhinidae > Cetorhinus > Cetorhinus maximus. The sequence goes on along the minus strand of NC_135898.1, from coordinate 21,288,330 downwards.
TTCCCCTAGCTACCATGGTGGGATTTGAACTCATGTCTCCACAGCATTAGTCCAGACTTCTGGATTATTAATCCAGTAACATTACCACTATGCTACTGTCCCTCTAACTAACTGTGTTGAGTTTAAGCAGAAAGTATTGGAAGACCCTGAATTGTAACGCTTCTTAGCTCCCACGGTCTTTCCTTCATCTTATATATTTTTAAAACCCAGACTTGTTGCCTGCCCTACTCTTTGCAAACTTGGTGGAGTCTTGCACCTCAGATTCTTCTCCTAGATTTGATGATCCCTGCGATGGAATGACTTTAGGAAGTAAAGCGTGCTCATGCCTTGAGTGGGAAATGAAGCCCCTTGTTTTACTGTGACTTAATCCATTTGGAGCTTGGCACAGATACAGCTTGTGTTGGAGGACTGTAGCTGCAGATGGCTGTCTCAGGGATTAGAGAGGTGACTGGGTCCATTTCAATATCTTGGCACATCCAGGCCACTGCGATAACCCAAGGGTCAGTTACGTATTTTACAGATGTAACGTGCTGCCAATAGTTGTGGTGATATACTTCAGCAAAGTTTTTTTTATAAAAATATTAAAGTGTCGAACCAATTTTGCACCATCTAAAATTTGTGCTTTGTGATCTTGTCTGTGGTCTGCTGTATCCACTCCTGTAAAGCCTGTTTCATTTTTCCCTTCTTGTCTTGAAGGTGCTAACCATCATTGAGAACAGTTTGACATTTCCACTCTCACTGCGATCCCTCACACAACTGGCTGTTCAACACTTGGGGGGATAGGTGTTGAGTGTACACGGACTATCACCTTTGGATCCTTTCCATGCACACACATGCAGTGGGAACACACTCACATACAGATACTTAGCTACACCTAAGCACACTCAAACCTACACATATACAGTCACACATGTACGTAAGCACACTGTTGCACGCATGTACAAATATACAGCTGCACACATGCACTCATGTACACACTTGTGCACGCAAACACAATCTCTCACACACATACACGTTATTGCACATACTCTCATTTACATACACACACAGTCGCACATACACACATTGTCACATACTCATTTCTATACATACGTACACGTACACGCACTCACACAAGTGCACTCGCATACACATACGTACGCATAAACAGACTGTTCGCACACATCTCTCACAGTCACACATATACACACACCCCCACTCAAATACACACTTAGGTATACAAATGCACTCTTTCTCATGTACATATACACATATTATTGCACATAACACACACACGTACACGCACTGCTTGCACATGCACTCATACACATACTTACGCACCTATAAACACACATTGTCGTACACATATATATGAATGCGTGTCTGTTGCGCATACACACATGCACATACACATATACTATCATAAACACGACACACGTGCAAACACAAACACGCTCATGCACAAACACTCTCAATCACTACTTGCTAGGTTTGGGATTAGCTAACTCATTTGGATTGAACCTTTACCCATTGATGGAGCTGGGGTGCTTGGACCTATTGTACAATTGTGTGACAGTGACAGTAATTATTATGGAGCAAACTGAGACAATTCTGCATGAGCTTAGCATCTCACTTTAAATTCTCATGGCGATGTCTGTTCGACTAAAACAAAATATGAACAGCCTCTTTTTTTTCTCTCTCTCTCAGATCTGCTAAATGGTCTGCACTCGAATGGAACAAGCCCCCCGAAGGACAGTAGAACTGGCCAACCCAGCAGCAACACGCGGAGAGGTAAAACCCCAAGCAGTCTGTGCTATGTTAACTAAACTTCATTAGCTTAATTGGAGAATGTAAATGGGCAGGAATCCCATTCCTGCTGATCACTGTCCAGTGAGCTGTTTGGGAAGTAAACATTCCTGGGTATTGGGTTCACCTTGGCCCCTCAAATGAATACTCACTGACACCCACCGAATGCTCATGTGAGTAAAGTATCAGAGCATCTGGTTCCTTATTCCTAATGAGAATTGGTGTGGTCAGCAGAGCTCACTTGATCTCTGACAGTGCTCTAACACAGCTGATACATCAAAGGAAGCAATTTTAAAATCATATTCTTTCTTCGGTGAGACCACATTTGGAGTATCCTTGATGTTTTTTTTTATTCATTCACGGGATGTGGGCTTCGCTGGCTGGGCCAGCGTTTATTGCCCATCCCTAGTTGCCCTTGAAAAGGTGGTGGTGAGATGCCTTCTTGAACTGCTGCAGCCCATGTGGTGTAGGTACACCCACAGTGCTGTTAAGAAGACAGTTTCAGGATTTTGACCCAGCGACAGTGAAGGAACAGCAATATGTTTCTAAGTCAGGATGGTGTGTGGCTTGGAGAGGAGCTTCTAGGTGGTGGTGTTCCATCTATCTGCTGCCCTTGTCCTTCTAGGTGGTAGTGGTCATGGGTTTGGAAGGTGCTGTCTAAGGAGCCTTGGTGAATTCCTGCAGTGCATCTTGTAGATGGTACATACTGCTGCCACTGTGTGTCAGTGGTGGAGGGAGTGAATGTTTGTGGATATGGTGCCAATCAAGCGGACTGCTTTGTCCTGGACAGTGTTTAGCTTCTACAGTGTTGTGGGAGCTGTACTCGTCCAGGTAAGCGGGGAGTATTCTATCACATTTGGCATTTGTGCTCTTGCCATGTTCTCAGACTTCCTCCTGATTATGTGTAGGTGACAGACTCCGGAATGGCAGAGGAAAGTCCGCTCAGCGGAGAGGGAGAAAGGTCCGGAAGAATGAGACTCGCAGTCGAACGCGACGAGCCTCCACCTCCCGGCCCGAGCGAGTCTGGCCTGAGGGTGTGATTCCTTATGTGATTGGAGGAAATTTCACTGGTGAGTGCTACTGTTTCCTCAAATGGGAGCTACCCAACCTTTCTGGACCAATCAGCTCACTGAGCAAAAATATTCTTGAATATTGCGGAAAAGAGAGACATGTTAGCGAAGCTTTTCATCTTGCACTCATCAGGACAAATGCAAGAATGCCAAATTTCAAATAATCACAACAATTTATGCAACAGGAGAAAAGGGTCCCGTTTGGTTGGCAGGTTGATTCTGATTGGCCACAGTGTTGCCATGGAGAAAGTCAGTGCACCAATAGCTACACTGACAACAAATTTAATACAATCAGTCGCGCTCATTACTCAGCTCATTTATCCTTGCTAGAAGTGACATACGTTCATACACCCATTCTCTGCAAACAGAAGTAATATGTTCAAGCCATGTACCTTTTTTTGAATTAAAAAGCTTGGGGAACCTATTGTTCCTTACTTTCTCCATGGCAACGCCTTGGCCAGTCAGAGTCGACTTGCCAACCAATCAGTACCCTTTTCTCCTGTAGAATAAATTGTTGTGATTGTTTGAAATTTGGAATTCTTGCATTTGCTCTGGTGAGTGCAAGATAAAAAGCTTCATCAACATGTCACTGTTTTCAGTAAAGGTATTCTTATTGTAGTTGTAAATGATTCCTCTGTGTTCATTATCCATTTTATAAAAATGAGATATAGGGGCACTGGCTAATGCTCCCTTCAACAAATGCTTAGAAAATTGGATTTGGAAAAGCAAATTGGCACAATAACAATTGAATAACATGATGGGATGTCAAGTGAGCAGCCAAGGTGGGGGTACATAATCAGTGTGTCTCTTGTGTGTCTAGTTGCCTCCATAAGAAAGAAAAGCAAACAAACCCAGTCCAGCAGAAGATTGCTACTTCTGATGCTGATAATTCTCAGCAGAACTTTAAGGAGCGAGTCAGCAGAAGATGGGTAAAGAGCGGGGAAGTGTCTTCGCAGCCCCACATGGTAATTGGAATGGTCTCAGTGTAGGTGTACACCCTGAAGCTACCTGCACTTTGCGCTCTCTGCTCTGCCTGTCTGAATGATTTGAGTAGAATCTGTGTTGTTTTACAGGGAGCCAGAGAGCTATCTTCAGGCAGGCGATGAGGCATTGGGAAAAGCATACCTGTGTCACATTCTTGGAACGCACAGATGAAGAGAGCTATATTGTTTTCACGTACAGACCCTGTGGGTAAGTATCTGTGAGGAGCTGGCTCTCTGGCGCCAGCACAGTTAATACCTTTAACCCAGGGTTGCTGGGAAAGAGAAGGGGAATGGGACTAATTGGAGAGCTCTTTCAAAGAGCCAGCACAGGCATGATGAGCAGAATGGCCTTTATGGTTCTTTCTAAAGCGTTTATTTTTTTTTCATTCATGGGATGTGGGCATTGCTGGCTAGGCCAGCATTTATTGCCCTTGTTCAGAGGGCAGTTAAGAGTCAACCACTTTGCTGTGGGTCTGGAGTCAGATATAGGCCAGACCAGGTAAGGACAACAGATTTCCTTCCCTAAAGGAGATTAGTGAACCAGATGGGTTTTTACAGCAATCAACAATAGTTTCATGGTCATCATGATAACAGATCATTCCATCTGCAATGCGTACATTGCTGGGGCAATTAAATTCAACTGCATTGTTTGTGGGGAGGGGGCGGGAGGGCACGAAATACTAAAAAGCAAAATAGGATTTTTAAATCTTTACTTTTATTTCACTTAAAACACTTGAACAATGACAGCTGAAATTTTATAACTCATAAATTGTTCCTCGAGGGATTAACACTGTGTGAACAGTGGGAAATAGCTTGGCAATCAAAACAACATTTTAATGATATTTTTGCTCATAAAAGTGATGGATGTTCATGAAGTCAAAGAATGATTAATGTTGGGAATTAAACACTTTCATTTCAGAAACCCAGTGCCAACATCTCCCAGGGCAGGGTTAGACACAGAGTAAATCTCCCTCTACACTGTCCCCATCAAACACTCCCAGGGCAGGTGCAGCACGGGGTTAGATACAGAGTAAATCTCCCTCTACACTGTCCTCATCAAACACTCCCAGGGCAGGTACAGCACAGGGTTAGATACAGAGTAAATCTCCCTCTACACTGTCCTCATCAAACACTCCCAGGGCAGGTATAGCACGGGGTTAGATACAGAGTAAAGCTCCCTCTACACTGCCCCCATCAAACACCCCCAGGGCAGGTATAGCACGGGTTAAATACAGGTAGAAATTGCTCTACTCGCTGAGTTTCAGCCCCACTCTCGACAAGCATCCTCTACGTCATCAGTGTGACATTTTTCATTGTCGGCTTGGAATGAGATTGACAGTGGCTGATGACGTGGCAGTATGGGGCTCTGGGTCCATGCTCACCTGAACAGAGCTGAGATTGGTAAAATAGTATCACATACAACCTTTGAAAGCAGGATATGAAGCCTTATGACATACCATTGTTTTGATTTAACTATTTGAATCATATGGCACAGATGTAGGCCATTCAGTCCACCGTGGCTGTGCCAGCTCTTTGAAAGAGCGATTCTATTGGTCCCACTCCCTTGCTCTTTCCCCTTAGTCATGCAAATCTTTCATTTTCAAAGTACTTATCCAATCCCTTTTGCGAGTGAGTAACAGTTGAATCTGTGTTTCAGACAGTGATTATACTGAGGCTGTGCCTGCATGTGAACCAGTACAGCTGCTCGAGCCTCCAGTCCCCATCACAAGTCTCAAATTGACTCGAGTGTTGTTATGTTGCACAGATCCAGCCTCAATATCACTGATTGCCAGAGCTGCCGCCCTTACACAGCTGACAGCAAAGAATCACCGAATGGTAACAGCACAGGAGGAGGCCATTCAGTCCATTGCATCTGTGCCAGCTTTCTGCAGGAGCAATTCACCTAGGGCCACTCCGCTGCTTTTACACCATGGCCCTCAAATTTTATCCCCTTCAGATAATGATCTTTGAAAGCCACGATTGTCAAGGTTTGTTAATGCCCACAACCTATCAGATCAGCTGAAGGGACATTGCATTCTCTTCCAGTGTTGGCAGCTTTCAGCTGTTTTCCCTTCAGCTTCCAGACAGCTGCACAAATCCTGCGCTTTTGGGAGGCAATTCCGTGTTGCCTTTAATATAAAGGTGGACCTCCTTAGGGCAGCAGCACAAATTAAACACTTACCTAAAGGCGTCAAATGATGTCATGGACACTTGGGTCGAAGTGTTTCAATCGTAAACATGGACCAATTCCCCATAGAGGCCCGACACTGAAACAAATATCTTCGCCAGAGGGGATTTAACAGTTTCCTGAAGGAACAGATGTTGAGTGTTGTGTAGCCTTGCGCTGTCATGAGCTGGTGTCAACAGGACTTCTTGGGCTGTCGCTAAGCTACCCAAGATCAGGGGCTAATGCATTAATTGTGTTGGAAAAACACCAAGAGCTTCATATGGTGTGTGAGATCTGATTTATTCTCGTGACGTGAGCTGCATGATGCCTTCAAGCTGCTGAGAAATAATAACAGAGAGAGTGTGAACGAGAGGCACATCACTTGGGATTAGTCATGTGAATGCGGAGCACGAGAAGAGGCCATTCTGCCACTTGGGCCTGTTCCATTCAATGTCATTGGTTCATGGCTTGTTTGTATCTCAACTCTGTCTGTCTGGCTTGGCTCCTTATCCCATAATATTGATAGACAACCAATGTTTTTCAGTCTCAGTTTTGAAGCTTTCAAATGACCCCACTTTTTGTTTCTTTGGGTGGGGGGATGAGTTCCAGATTTGCCAGTTGTGTGAAGGAATACTTCCTCTGATCACCCTTAAACAGCTTAGATTTAATTTTAGATTTATGCTCCTTTGTTAAACTGAGGCCCCATCTGTCTGCTCGGTTGGATATAAAAGATCCTATGCCACAACTTCAAAAGAGAGCAAGGGAGTTCCTCTGGCTGATAATTATCCCTCAAACATCACAAAAAACAGATAATTTGGCTTTTATCACATGTCTGTGTATGGAGGCCTTGTAGTGCAGTGGATAGAGTCCCTGCCTCTGAGCCAGAAGCCTCAGGTTCAAGTCCTGCTCCAGGCCTTGATGGCCAAGGAAGGCGCATTGATAATGCAGCCAAACCATTGATCATCAATCTGCAAATCCTTCCAACACCTGCCAATGGCAGGTAGTAAGAACAGGAGAGTTCCTGGTCAGCCATGTAATGGAAAGATTGGAGCCTCCAGTTCCAGACTAAAACGTGTGTAAAAGTGCATCAGACGCCACCACATTGATGGGAGCTTGCTGTGCGCAAATTGGTTGTAGAAAGCACTATATAAGTACAAGTCTTTTTTCCCTTTTGCCCTGGCTCCTCCTCCCCCACCCCAAACCCACCACCAGTGGAAATATACCTGCCTTATCGACCCTAAAATATGAATTTGTTCCTTCTCCTCTTCATGCGTCTGACTGTTGGGGTAACGGAAACGTTTGTTGTTTGGCTTTTCTTCTTGTTTCCAAAAGGTATTTTTTAAATTGGGAAACCCAGGTGAAGGATTAAGGCGGAAACCCTGATGCCACCAAGGCTGGAAAGGCACGGTGTGGTAAATGAGAGTGTGGTAAAGAGACGGTGTGGTAAATGAGAGTGTGGGGAATGGAAGGCTGAAGGAGCAGAGCTTTGAAGGTGGCCCTGAATCCTGATGTTGTGTGGTGTATCACAGCGCACTTACTGATCCGCTGTGGATTTTGAAAAGAACGGATAATATTCCATTTCCCATATATAGGAAACTCTCCGACACTGCTTTTGTAGTCCGTTGGGTATAGTAGAAGGGTATGCTGATAGATGAAGCAGGGTGGGAGGAGGCTTGTGTGGCACTTCAACACCAGCATGGATGAGTTGGGCTGAATGGCCTGTTTCTATGCTGTACACTCTATGCAATATTGTATTGGTTTCTGTTAAAAGGCTCTGCAACATCTGGACAAATTCTCAGGTTGAATCTGGGTTTGGTATGCATCCTGCTTCATACATCTTCCAACTACTCTCATGAACTTGACATGCCTGCATCCATAGAAATTGAAATATTCTGTTCCATATGCCATTTGATCATCTCTCTCTCTCCCTGCCTCCCGTTCTACAACTCCCTCTTTCAACCCTCTTTCATTCATTAATTAACACAATATCAGCTCTTTAAGAAGAGAGGGAACTGGAGCAGAGAGAATTGATGGTGCTTAAATTCTTTTCTGAAACATAGTGATGGAAACAGAGAGCGTTAATGGATTAAAAGAGACAAGTGCATGAATTTGGAGGTTAATTTTAACTTCAGATGGCATTGAGTCAGCTGCTTGCTCTCTCCACTGGCATTGTCCAAAGTCAAAATGGTTCCCAGGGCATTAAGGCTGAGGGATATGGTGGAGCTAGGTGTATTTGATGTTGGCGGAGGCTTGTTATCCCCAATGCCATTCTGTGCCTTTTAAAGCCTCATCCCCTTCTCACAAGGCTGTGTGTGGCTTGCTTCTGTGTGCAGCTGCTGCTCTTACGTGGGTCGGAGAGGAGGAGGACCCCAGGCCATATCCATCGGGAAGAACTGCGACAAATTTGGGATTGTCGTCCACGAACTGGGCCACGTCATTGGATTTTGGCATGAGCACACAAGGCCTGACCGAGACCATCATGTGACCATTGTAAGGCAAAACATCCAGCCAGGTAAGGGTGGCTGCTGCCTCTTACTTCTAAGTCAGAAGTTTGTGGGTTCAAGTACCACTCCAGGACATAAAAAGGTGGCATATAAATACAAGTCTTTCAGGTGGATGTTTATATCACTGAATAGACTGGTGAATTTGCCAATTGTTTATCACAACCTCTGTGTGTATGTGTGTATTATATATTATATCTTTAATCCTATATACACCCCAAACACGAGGAGATAGAAATCCTTTAATTAAAAACATTGTGAAAGATATATATAGGAATTTGAACAAGTATTCTCTTCCCCCAACACACACGTACACATGCACACATGTGCCACCTGCACAATTACGAACTAACATTTGTACACATACACACACCCGCCCACCCACACATACACACACAGTCTGTGAATTATAGTTGGAAACCTGCCTCACTTGCCCCTTATATAAAGCTGCGCTTCTTTGACTACTGGGCCACTCATGGTTATCAAAACTCTTTGCAGGGCAAGAGTACAACTTCCTCAAGATGGAGCCAGATGAGGTGGACTCACTGGGTGAGACGTATGACTTCGACAGCATTATGCACTACGCCCGGAACACTTTCTCAAGGTTTGAGCCAGCCATCTGGCATTTTTCACTTGTGATGAACTGGAGGCTTTGCCTGCCTCACATTTGTTGGTGTTTTCTTTTCATGAGTGTACACATACTCAGCAAGGTAAATGGTGTTGTTGGCTTCAGTTGCCCTGGACTGTGATGACCGACTACAGACGTCTGTCACTGCTGGACGCAGAACCATAGTCCAATAGGCTCCTAAAACCTCTAAGGAGGCTCAAAAGATATACTGTTTGTATCAGAATTTATATATCAGAAAGTAAAATTGAGGAAAACTGTAAGCCCTATGAAAAATAATTGGATCAGTTCATTGGATCCCAGACTGTTGCTCTGCCAAATTCTCCCTCCCCTTCTTATCTTTCCCACCTTCCTCTGCTCCCCTACCTACCTGCTCCCTTTCTTACCCCATCTTCCTTCCCCTTTCTCCCCACCCTAAGCCTCCCTACCCCTACACCTCCTCATCCCCACAGAGAGAGCGCTGTATTGTCACAGGGGCAGTACTAAGGGAGTGCTGTATCATTGGAGGGGCAATACCGTGTGAGTGCGTTGCACCATCGGAGGTCAGTACTGAGGGAGTGCTGCACTGTCAGAGGATCAGCAGTGAGGGAGGGACAGTACTGAGGGAGCGGTGTACTATCTCAGGGCAGTATTGAGAGTACTGCATTGTCGGAGAGGCAGTATTGAAGGAGCGATGCATTGCCTGAAGCCTTGGGATTTGCAGGAAGTATCAAACAGAGTACCATCATCTGCTATCTTGATGGATATAAAAGATCCCATGGCACAAATCAAAGCATCACAGGTGAGTTCTGGGGTCCTGGCCAATGTTTAATTGTCCATTCATCATGTTGCTATTTGTGGGATCTTGCTGTGCATTCATGATAGTGACTGCAATTCACTGGTATGCCACTGGTTGTGAAGTGCTCTGGGTTGTTTTGAGATTTGTGAAAAGCGCTTTATAAATGCAAGTTCTCTCGCAGTGTAGCACAGTTCAGTCAGATATCCATTGTTTAGAAGCAGACTGATTAGACAGGAAGCCAAAGTATAATTCCCTTCCCTCTGAGTTTCTTATGTGGTGAACTAATTGTGCCACAAAAATGACTAGTTCATGGCTTTAGGCTTGTTGGATAGATAGTTGATACCTGAGTCCATGTTTGTTAGAAAAATTTCTCAATCTCAGTTTAAAATTAACAACTGATCGAGTAACAACTGCTGGTGTGGAGGAGTTCCAAACTTTTACCACCCTTTGTGTGTTGAAGTATTTCCTAACTTTGCTCCTAAAAGATCTGGCTCAAATTTTTAAACTGTACTCCCTAGTCCCAGAATCCCCAGCCAATGGAAATAGTCTCTCTTTATCTAACCTATCTGTTCTCCTTAATATCTTGAAACCATTGATCAAAGCATCCCCCTAATCTTCTGAGTTCCCGGGAAGACGGTCCTCATTTGTGTAATCACTCCTCTGACTCAACTCAACTGTGCCAAGAATGTTTTGTCCACTGAGGCTTAGTGTCTGATTTAAAGAAATTTCCTTGCTTCTTCTTTGCCTCCTGGACACTCTGTCCTCCCTTCCCACTTCCTGCATCACCACACCATCCCCCAGCCCATCCCAGCTAAAGCACACACAATCCAGCTGAGTCAGCCCTGGTGATGAATGCACAGACTTTCTGGGTGAAATCACATTTAACAGGCAAGAGCTGACTCCAGTTCTTCAGCAGCCTTTGTACTTTGAGCAGTTCAGTCCCAGCATCATGTATTACTTGGTCTCTTTCCAGTGGGTTTTTATTGGCTTTCTAGGCTAAAGAACCTCAAGACATTGTGCAAGCATTCACTGAAGATCCATGTTGTTTGGAAGCCTCCTTCAGAAAACACTGCCAAGACTGTCGTTTCAACCTTCCACCTGAATAACTCAAAGGCCAGGGAAGAACTTCATACCCAGCTCTGTGGCCAACAACTCACCCATGACCCAACACTAAAATATCTTGGCATCACTCATGACCGTACTTTGACCCACCGGCAACATCTCCAAAACACTGGAGCCAAGGGCAAGATGAGAGTGAATCTCATGCAGAAACTAGCAAGTACTACCTGGGGCAGCAGAGTCAACATGCCACTCAACCTGGCCTAGCCAGCAGCAGAGTATTGCTGCTCAACCTGGCTCAGGAGTCACCACACAAATGTGGCAGATATCCACCTCCGGGAAGCCATAAGGATTATTTCTGGAACGTTGAGACCAAAACAGCTCGAGTGGCTTCCTGTGCTAGCACAAATTGGATCTCCTGATGGTCGCAGGGAAATCATCCCCCTCAAAGAACACCACTGGCTGACTGTTAACACACTGCTAAAAGCGCTCCCATTGACACAGGACATCAGAAAAACCCACGCACTCATCTGAAATCCTGTAGTCCCCACTGGAACACATTCCACATGCTACAAACTGACTGCAGCCCCACCTCTACATGGCACAACTCCTGGCTGACTGCAGACATCACCAGCTGCAACCTGGTAACTGACCTGACTGGTGAAGTCCCAGGTTTCAACCTTCCATGGAAAATCTGGACAACCCTAAACCACTTGAGGATGGGCCAGGGGAGATGTGGCCACTTGCTGCATAAGTGGAGCATGAGGAACAGCTCAAATTGTGACTGTGGCCATCCAAGTCAGACCATCACCCACAGACTGAACATCTGCCTGAGAGATCCATTCCTGGTGGCATCACAACCATTCACACTGTGTCAGCTGAAGCCGTTGAATGATTGTTAACTTCGACGTCGAACTATAACTGCTTCCCCAGTCACAAGGATGAAAAAAACTTGGTTACTGGGCCATAGCTTGAATCTATTTTTCTTCATTTTAAGAATAGGCAAGAGCAGCCCCTGCCAAAATAAACAGACTTTTAACTTTGACGTTTCCAATCACACTAGATGTTGATGATGTCGTGTGAATGAGTTATCCAAAAAAGCTTAATTTATTACCAACCCCTGTTGAGGCAGTGCAGATGAAAATTTTGGAGAGGGGCCCTCCCAGCAGAGACTTATAGTTTTAAACTTAGAGTCAGCAGCATTGTCAAGGACTGCAAGTTGGATATGGACCAAGAACTGTTACAGCATGGAGCAGTTTGTTATATGTCAGGATTGCCAGATTTAGTTTCTGTTATCCTGACGTGTGTGTGTGTATATATATATATATATATATATATATCCCTAATTGCCCTTGACAAGGTGATGGTGAGCTGCATCCCTTGAACCGCTGCAGTCCATGTGTTGCAGGTACACACACAGTGCTGTTAGGTAGAGTGTTCCAGGATTTTGATCCAGTGATAGTGAAGGAACAGCAATATAGTTCTAAGTCAGAATGGTGTGACTTGGAGGGGAACTTGCAGGTAGTGGTGTTCCCAAGAATCTGCTGCCCTTCTCCTTCTAGGTGATATAAGTCATGTGCTTGGAAGGTGATGTTGAAGGAGCCTTGGCAAGTTGCTTCACTGCATCTTGTAGATGGTATACAGTGCTGTCAGTGGTAGAGGGAGTGGATGGGGTGCCGATCCAGCAGACTGCTTTGTCCTGGATGATGTCCAACTTCTTGAGTGTTGTTGGAGCTGCACTCACCCAGGCAATTGGGGAGTATTCCATCACACACCTGACTTGTGCCTGTAGGTGGTGGACAGGCTTTGGAAATCAGGAAGTGAGTTATTTGCCACAGAATCCCCAGCATCTGACCTGCTCTTGTAGCCACAGTATTTATATGGCTAGTCCAGTTCAGTTTGGTCAATGGTGACCCCCAGGATGTTGTGAATGAGGGATTCAGGATGGTGAGGTAATACCATTGAACGTCAAGAGCAGATGTTAAGAGTGCCCTGTGGCTTGAATTTACCCTTTGCCATAAACCTTGAAGAAGGCAATCAGAGAATCTATTCATGGCCTCTGCCTAGATTGCTCTTGGGCCATGAGATGAAACGAGATGAGGCCATAAGAGCTCACTGCTCTTCCTTACTCTCTCTTTATCCCTGACTGGCTTGAATCAGAAATATGTCGCATTCTCTCTGACATTTTTTTCTCAACTCTCAAAGCAATAGAATTCCTCACTTCCCTGCTTCATTCCTGTTGTCACATGACCTCCACCGCTGCTTCCTGAGCTCCCATAGGTTCAGCCTTGGCATTTGCTGTTCTCAAGGCCTTGGATTTTTACCTGGGTTTCTCGATATTACCTAAAGAAATGAAGCACATGCCTTTATCACAGAGTTGAATCGTGGCTGCTGTATCTGTGTAGGCACAAACCCTCCCCTTGGCACAAGGAAACTATCCAGCCCCCCTCTGCTACCTCACCTATTCATTCTTTTACGCATAGGCTTATTTGTTTTTGGATAGGCAAGAGTAGATCCGACAGTTTGGAACATGAAATCTCGAATGAGCTTTAGTTTCATTTGCTTTTTTTTCCTCTTCTTTGGAAGAACTTGCTGGCAAACCTGTGTACAGCTTTGGCCTCCTTACCTGGGGGGATATACTTCCACTGGAGGCAGTTCAGAAAAGGTTCACTGGGCTGATTCCTAAGATGAATGTGTTGTCTTGTGAGGAAAGGTTGAGCAGGTTGGGCCTATACACAGAGTTTAGAAGAATGAGAAGTGATATTATTGAAACATTGAAGATTCTGAGTGGACTTGACAGGGTAGATGCTGAGAGGATGTTTTCCCCTCGTGGGGGAATCTAGAACTAGGGGGTGCAGTTTCAAAATAAGGGGTCTCCCGTTTAAGATGGAAATTAGGAGGAATTTCTTCTCAGAGGTTCGTTAGCCTGTTGAATTCTCTTCCCCAGAGAGCAGTGGGGGCTGGGTCATTGAATATATTCAAGGCCGAGTTAGAGAGATTTTTGATCGACAGGGGAATCGAGGGTTATGAGGGACAGGCAAGAAAGTGGAGTTAGGGCCACAATCAGATCAGCCATAATCTTATGAATGATGGAGCAGGCTCAGTGGGCTGAATGGCCTACTCCTGCTCCTATTTCTTATGATCTTATGATGCATGAGGATCAGATAAAAGAATTTGTAGCTTCTCTCCAGCTGTGATCCTGTGGAGATCACGCTCCCAGTCAGCACCCCTGTGTCAATCCAATATTCAAAGGCTGTTGGTGTGCATAGCTCATAATTGTTTAAGCCTTCCATGCTTTTCATGATTTATTTTCAGGGAGAAATATATATATGTTCCGTGAAGTTTGTTTTGTGGTACTTAGTGTAGTACAGCGGGGTTGTACTGAAGAGCAGCCAGGCATGAGACTCTATACCCCTTGAGTAAAGGGCATTGAAGGATATGAAGCAAAGGTGGATAAATGGACTTGAGGTACAGTCAGCTACATTCCGATTGAATAGTGGAAGGGCTGAATGGCGTCCTCCTGTTTCAGTGTTGCTACAGTCCCGCGCTGAAGTTCAACCCTGTTCTGCATTAACTCTCCTGTTGCAGGCCTGAGTTGTCCCTTTGTTTTATGGATTATTCCAAATGGTGCTCTCCTTGAGAGGGATCTACAAATCCTGACCCGTAGGAAGTGGACCTCGCTCAACTGTGATATTCCTCGTGTGTAAATAGTGACAAGACTGTGTTGGTCTTCCCATATGGACAGGGTGCTTGTGCCTTAATGCTGAGTAGCATTTATGCACAGGGGGCATGTCCACAGCTTTTTTTGGCATCGAGGATGCCAATTAGTTGGTCATTTCCCGACTTTGGGCGACCATGCAGAGATTAAAGATTGCTTGGGACTGTTGGGGAGTGGAGATCTGCACCTTTGCCAGCTGTGACACGTGTCGACTTGCTGATAAAAGCATTTAGTGCATCTGGCTGATGTTCAGCCAGGGCCCTACACAAGCCTATTTCATTTCTCATTTGTATTTTCTAGCTAAGCCAGGAATAAATTCCACTTTATTATGCCAGATAATGTTCTTTCCCTCACAGCACTCTGAAGAATCAGATGTATTTCATTTGTTTTCACTGTGACGCATTTTGCCTCCAGTTGACTTGAATGCAACCTCTATTTAACCTTGGGCCTCATTGTGTCTGGATTGACAGATTAATGGGATTAGATTGAATTGCGCTGTGTATTGGAGTGATGCACTCTATCAGCATGATGCTGCTTGTCCTGCAGTTTATTCCATATTAAACCGAGCTAGAACCCTGGAACATATCAGAGATGCAAATCAATCACAGGGGTCCATTTCTAAGTGAGTAGAATTGAAAAACGTAAATGTTAAACTTGTATTTAACCTTGGTTAGACCACGCTTGGAGCAATTCTGGTCCCCATAGCATCAAAAGTATATAGCGACATTGAAGAAGATGCAAAAAAGACTTACAGAGATGGTATCAGTACTGAGAGGTTATCTCCATCAGGAAATATAGAAGAGAAACTGTTTCCTTTTGCAGAAGGATCAAGAACCAGAGCTCACTAATTTAAGGTGATTCACAAAAGAAGCAATAGCAACATGAGGAAATGCTTTTTCACGCAGCGAGTGGCTAGGATCTGGAATGCACTGCCTGAGCGTGTGGTGGAGGCTGATTCAATTGTGGCTTTCAGAAGAGAATTGGACAATTATCAGAAGAGAAAAAAATTTGCAGAGGTATAGGAGGAGTGGGACGAGGTGAATTACTCTTGCAGATAGCCAGTCAGGACAGGATGGGCCGAATGGCCTCCTTTTGTGCTGTAACCGTTCTGTGATTGTACAGAGAGGGCTGAGGGGTGATCTAATAGAGTTCTATAAGATTATGAAATGGTTTAATAGAATAGATACAGAGAAGCATTGTAGGGTGACCAAATTCAGGGGCCATAAATATAATGGTCATTAATAAATGCAGTAAGGAATTCAGGAGAAACTTCTTTCCCAAAGAGCAGTGAAAATGTGGAACTCGCTGTATAACACTGGTTAGCTGCTGCTAGGTTATTACTGGAGGTGAGAGCAGTTTCAAATAATCCGGTAGACATGTAAGGAGTTCAGCATCGAAGTCATTCATCCATTATAAATTAATGGATTAATGGACATGCTAAAATGACACAGTGAAATACCAGACGAGCTCAGCCTAAAGTATATTGGATGAAGTGTGAACTCTCTGATAAACCAATACCAGTGAGACAATGCTCATGAGCAATTGTTGAATGTAGCTGGCAGAATTGCTGGATGGTTCAGGTTACTAACACAGCAAACACTCTATACAGTGCTGCCATGTGCCAAGTTTTCTACTGCTCCAAGTGTTTGAAACAATCAAAAAGAAAGAATTAACTTGCATTTATATAGAGCCTTTCATGACCCTAGAGCATCACAAAGCACTTTGCAGCCACTGCACAGCAAGCTGCCACAAATCGCAACGTCATAATGACCAGATCGCTTGTTTTAATTATGTTGGTTGAGGAACAGGACGCAGGGGAGAAACTCCCTGCTCGTTACCAGAAAGTGTCATTGGATCTCTTCCCCGAGAGGGAAATCCTTGGCTTAATGTCTCATCTGAAAAAATGGCACCTTTGACAGTGCAATGCTCCTTCAGTACTGCCTCTCTGACATTCCAGCTCTCCTACAGCACTGACCCTCAACAGTGCAGCACTCCCTCAGTACTGCCCCTCTGACAGTGCAGCACTCCCTCAGTAGTGCCCCTTTGACAGTGCAGCACTCCCCCAGTACTGACTCTTCGGCAGTAAAGCGTTCCCTCTGCACTGACCCTCCAACAGTGCAGCACTCCCTCAGTACTGAAGTACCAGGCTAGATTTCATGCTCAGGTCTCTGGAGTTGGACTTGAACCCACAACTTTCTAATAAGGAGGCCTGTTTGGAACTGAGTGTATTCCTGTGAGTTTGGTGAATCGGGGAGTTATGTGAGGAGGGGAAGGAGGTGTTCCTTTCCTTTTGTTTTTCCTTTTTATAACTTGTTTACCATGTAGGAATTGGTTCTTACTCTACCACAGGGAAAGAAGCTAGCTGTTTGGTGAGTATCTGATAAGTGGTTCTGGCCTATTCTATTCCTAAGGTTTAAAATAGTACAGGAACTGGTGGTAAGCTTAATAAAATATATAAAAGGAAAATAAATGATTGAATAATATAACTAAGTGATTAATTAAAACGCATTAAGGATGGCAGGTGATGTGTCACAGCTGCAGCATGAGGGAGTTCCTGGGTGTCAGTGTGATCCAGGGCAAACACGCCTGCAGTAAGTGTTTATGGCTTGAGGAGCTTCGGCTCAGCCATTGAGCTGGAGCCCAAGCTGCAGACATTGCGACACATTAGGGAGGGAGAAAGTTACCTGGATGCTTTGTAAGAGGAGGCAGTCATATGCCAGAGGATAGGGCCTTCTAATTTGGTTAGTGGTCAGGGAGGAAGGAGGGTGTGACTGTGAGTGAGGCAAGCAAGGGGACCCAGAGGGTGGGAGTGCAAGAGCCTCAGCCTTTGGAATTGTTCAATAGGTTTGAGGTTCTCTCAGCTAGTTTGAATGAGAGGGGGAGCTGCAATGTGGATGAGCTGACTGACCATGGCACCGTGATACAGGAAGCCATTCAACGGGGGGAGCAAAAAAGACTGTACAGTAAGGGGGATTGACACTGTTGTCTGCAGCAAAGAACGAGAGTCCAGATGGCTGTGTTGCCTGCCCGGTGCCAGAGTTCGGGACACCTGCTCAGGGCTGGAGAGGAATTTGGAGTGGGAGGAGGTGGATCCAGTCGTCATGGTCCATGTGGGTACCAATGACATAGGTAGAACTAGGAAAGAGTTTCTGCTTAGCCAGTATGAGGAGCTAGGCACTAAATTAAAAAGAGGAACCTCAAAGGTAATAACCTCTGGATTATTAACTGAGCCACATGCAAATTAGCATAGGGTACATAAAATTAGAGAGATGAATGTGTGGCAATAGAACTGGTGTGGAAGAAGTGGGTTCTGGTTCATGGGGCACTGGCAGCAGTACTAGGGAAAGTGGGGGCTGTACTGTTAGGACCAGTGATCAAGCGATCTGCATAACTAGGGAAGAAGAGAGGGCTTTAAACTAAATAGTGGGGCAAGGGATCAAATTTGGGAAGGTGTGTCAAATCAAGGAGTAGGGACAAGGCAAGAGAGAAAGGTATTACTGTTGGAAATGATAGACAGTGACAAGAAGGGGCAGAGAGTACAAATCTAAGAGTATATCAGCAGATAATGCTAGAGGTTACAAAAATAATAAAAGGACAAAGCTAAAGACACTCTATCTGAATGCACGTAGCATTCAAAACAGATGAACTGATAACTCTAATAGAAATAAATAGGCATGATCTGATAGCTAATACAGAGACATGGTTGCAGGATAACATAGATTGGGAGCTGAATATTGAAAGGTACATGACATTTAGGAAGGATAGGAAGCTCGGAAAGGTGGAGGGGTGGCTCTCTTAATTAAGGATGGTATTAGCACAATAGAGAAGGATGACCTAAGTTCAGGAAACCAGGATGTAGAAGCGGTTTGGGTAGAGATGAAAAATTATAAAGGCAAGAAGTCACTTGGGAAAGCAGTGTACAGGCCCCCTAACAGTAACCATATGATAGGACAGAGTATAAAAGAAGAAATAATGGGAGCTTGTCAGAAAGGTACAGCAATAATCATAGGGGATTTTAATCTACATATAGAATGGAAAAATCAAGTGGGCAAATGTAGCCTAGATGAGGAGTCCATAGAATTTTTTCAGGATAGTTTCTTAGAACAGCATGTTCTGGAGCCAACAAGAAAACAGGCTATACTAGACCTGGTATTGTGCAACGAGATAGGATTAATTAATGACCTCATAATGAAGGCGCCCCTAGGTAGCAGCAATCATAATATGGTTGAGTTTTGTATTCAGTTTGAGGGAGAGGGGAGAGAGCCCAAGACTCGTAATTTAAACTTAAATAAGGGCAATTATGAGGGCATGAAAGCAGAGCTAGCTAAAGTGAACTGGCAAATTAGGTTAAGAGATAGATCCATAGAGATGTAGTGGCAGACATTTAAGGGGATATTTCAGAATGCGCAGAATAGATACAGTCCAACGAGAAAGAAAAATTCCAAGCGGAGCACCCACCATCTGTGATTAACTAAAAAATTTAAAGATACTATCACACTTAAAGAAAAGCATATAATTACGCTAAGATGCATGGCAGGTCAGAAGATTGGACAAACCATAAAAAACAGCACAAAATGGCTAAAAGATTGATAAGGAGGGAAAAATTAGAGTGAAAGAAAGCTAGCTAGAAATATAAAAACAAATAGTAAGATTTTCTATAGATATTTAAAAAAGAAAAGAGCTAACAGTTAAGAGTGTTGGTCCAATAGAAAGTGAGTCTCGAGAATTCATAATGGAAAACAAGGAGATGGCAGATAAATTGAACAGATACTTTGCATCAGTCTTCACTATAGAGGATACAAGTAACAGTCCAGAAATATCTGAAAATCAGGAAATTGATGGAAAGGAGGAACTCAAGAAAATTACAATCACCAGGGAAGTGGTACTGAGCAAATTATTGGAGCTGCAGGCTGGCAAATCCCCAGGTCCTGATGGACTTCATCCTAGGGTCTTAAAAGAAGTGGCTAAGGAGATAGTTGATGCGTTGGCTTTAATTTGTCAAAATTCCCTAGATTCGGGAAAGGTTCCATTTGATTGGAAGAAAACAAATGTAACTCCTTTATCAAAACAGGAGGGAGACAGAAAGCAGGCAACTACAGTCCAGTTGGCTTAACATCTGTCACAGGGAAAATGTTAGAAACTATTATTAAAGAAGTTATAACAGGGCACTTGGAAAAATTCAAGACAATCAGACAGCCAGCATGGTTTTGTGAGAGGGATATCATGTTTAACCAATTTATTGGAGTTCTTTGAAGAAGTAACATGTGCTATAGATAAAGAGGAGCCAGTGGATGTACTGTATTTAAATTTCAGAAGGCATTTGATAAGTTGACACATCAATGGTTATTGTGGAAAATAAATGCTCATGGTGTAAGGGATGTATTGGTATGGGCAGAAGATTGGCTAGCTAACAGCAAACAGTAGGCATAAATGGGTCTTTTTCTGGTTGGCAAAATGTAATGGGTGGTGTGCCACAGGGATCAGTGTTGACGCCTCAACCTTTTACAATTTATATAAATGATTTGGATGAAGGTATCGAAGGTATGGTTGCTAAATTTGCTGATGGCACAAAGATAGGTAGGAAAATAAGTTGTGAAGAGGTCATGAGACTACAAAGAGATATAGATAGGTTAAGTGAGGTGGCAAAGATCTGGCAAATGGAGTATAATGTGGAAAAATGTGAAATTATCCATTTTGGCAGGAAAAATGAAAAAGAAGCATATTATCTAAATGGCGAGAGATTGCAGAGCTCTGAGGTGCAGAGGGATCTAGGTATCCTAGTGCATGAATTGCTAAAGGTTAGTACGCAGGTACAGCAATTAATTAGGAAAGCTAACAGAATGTTATCGTTTATTGCAAGGGGAATTGAATGCAAAAGTAGGGACATTATGCTTCAATTATATAGGGCATTGGTGAGACCACATCTGAAGTACTGTGTACAGCATTGGTCTCCTGACTGAAGGATGGATATAAGTACATTAGAAGCTGTTCAGAGAAGGTTTACTAGACTAATGCCTGGAATGGCCGGGTTGCCTTATGAGGAATGGTTGCACAGACTAGGCTTACATCTGCTGGAGCCTAAAAGAGTAGGAGGCAACTTGATTGAAACATATAAGACCCTGAGGGGTCTTGGCAAGGTGGATATGAAGAGGATGTTTCCTCTTGTGGGAGAATCTAGAACTAGGGGTCACTGTTTAAAAATAAGGGGTTGCCCATTTAAGACAGAGATGAGGAGAAATGTTTTCTCTGAGGGTCATGAGTCCTTGGAGCTTTCTTCCTCCTGCAGTGGGAGCAGCCTTTGAATATTTTTAATGCAGAGGTAGATAGATTCTTGCTAAGCAAAGGGGGTGAAAGGTTATTGGGGGTAGGTGGGAAATTGGAGTTGAGGTTACAACCAGATCGGCCATGATCTTATTGAATTTCTGAGCAGGCTCAAGGGGCTGAGTGGCTTACTCCTGCTCCTCATTCATATGTTCGTATGTGCAACCTGAGCCAAGGCTGACCATTTGGCTAGTTGGGAATACCAACACTGGAGATGCATGGGATTAAATCAGTCTTTAACTGTGTACATCCTCGAAATGTCTTCTGCATTTTCTCTCCTCCAGAAGGCACTAGCTAACCTAGGGTACAGTTTAACAGGTAGTCCTAGAGGATGAACTTGGCAGGGTATTAATTTACAGCTGAGGTTGGTCCCACTCTCACCCAGTGTACAGACAGTCTGAGGTAATTACAGGGATTACTGCATGGTGATCAGGAGCAGGAAATCTAGCTGATTTTATCCCCATGCCTTCCATACTTCACAGATTCTGAGGATAACTGTGTGGAGTTCTTTGCGCTGCCCCAGTTTAGAGACGTTGTATGAAATTCAGTCTCGTGGTGCCTGATTGTTTTTGGCATTGGGAATATGGATTTGCCTCCAAAATGGCACCCACGGCGTACCTGCACACTTCCATTTTGATGAGGGTATTAAACGCGCAGAAGGAATGCCTGCTGCCCTTGTGCAGGGTAGGTGGATCGTGGTGTCAATCACTGTGTGGCACTGATAAAATGCCAGTGCTGCCGTTCTTGAGCTTAGTGCTCCAGCTAACGCCAGCCTACTCACACAGTGACCACCCTTTGCTCTGTTGAAATAAGGTATGCACCCGTGCCTGACCCCACCCAATGCCTGCTTGGCATCACTGCCTCCTGTCCTGCAAGAGAAAGGGAAGTGTGGCGTGACTGTCAAAGTTGACTAGCTGGCAGAGTGAAGCTATGAATGTGATGGGTGTGTCGTGATTGATAAGAGAATTTTGGTGATTGAAGGGAGTGTTGATGCATTCAGCAACGAGTGGGGCTTGTGGTGCTGTTGGTGAGATATGGCATTTGAAGATAGATTCACTGACCTTGGCCGCTTGTGTGAGGTCATTGAACTTCTTGCAGCACTGCATCCAGGACACCACTATGTGCCCTGCTCCCATTGCCTTTACAAAGTTTGTCTGGGCTGACAAAACATGAACAGGCCATCCCTTTGTGAAATTATAAATGCAGGGTTCACATAAGTGACTGACAATTGACGTGATAGCACCCAGCAGTCAGCGTTTATATTCTGCAGCTTTTCAATTTGTGCTTTCTTTAACTATCCACCACTTTTGGTCTGCTAAAAGCTCATTAGCCGCTGGAATGCACAGATGTGGATCGGTGCAGAATGTTTCAAGAAACCAGTTTTCCCCCTTAGTGCCCCTTCTGACAATCGAGCGGCTGCAAAAATTTCTCATTAACTTCTTAAAGCAGCACTAGAAATGTACACTCACAAATGTGTTCTCCTTACCAGCTTTAGCCAGGAAGGATCACAAAGTAAATCATCGTAACTCTATATCTCTCCTCCACTCCCTGTAACTCCAATTGCTCATTCTCTGTTCTTCCAACTCCCATCCCTCAGTTTCTTTCCCTCCAACTCCCGCCCCTCAGTATCACTCCCTCTAAATCCCATTCTCCAATCTCTCTCCCTCCAATGCCCATTATTCAGCCTATTCCCTTCAATTGGGTATGGCTGCTCCAAAGCTATTTTTACTTCCAAAATATTGGTGATCAGGTGTTCTGACTGAACCAGCCATCCTCATTCGGTCTGCTTATGTTGCATGAGCGCATAGCTGACTCTGGAGGACTCAGTTCCATCTTACTGACAGATGCCTTTCCATTTAGGGGGATTTTCCTCGACACCATCCTTCCTCGATATGATGAGAATGGCGTCCGGCCCCCGATAGGACAGCGGACACGACTGAGCAAGGGAGACATCAGCCAGGCCCGGAAGCTGTACAGGTGCCCAGGTAAGATGGGCCGGGGGTAGTTAAAATGTGGAGCAACCCTTCACAGGAACGTTGTGGGACCTGAGAAGGGGCTAGGTAATTGTTTGTGATCAAGGAAAATTAAAAGGCCATGGGGAGGGAACTGAAATGTGGAGTTAGCAGATTGCTTGGGGATAGAAATGTTAGTGTGGACTTGTTGAACTGAATGGCCCGACAATGTGTTGAGACATTTAGTAGTTGTACATCTTATTGCTGTTTGTGGTATCTCACCATCTTCGCCTCCACAACAATAGTGACTGCAAGTTAGGGTAGTGCGTTGTATGCAAAGTCATTCAGAAGTGTCCGAGAGTGAGGACAGCACCAATAGACGTCAACCAGCCACAAATTGGCTAGCAGAGTGGGCAGACAAGTGGCAGATGGAATTTAATATGGAGAAGTGTGAGGTGATTCATTTTGGCAGAAGGGATAGGGAGAGGCAACATAGACTTAATGGCCCAAATCTAAAGAGTGTGCAGAGGGAGCTGGGGGTTCATGCGCATAGATCTTTGAAGGTGGTGGGCATTGAGAGAATAATTAGCAAAGAATATAGGACCTTGGACTTTGTAAATAGGGCATTGGGTACAAAAGCACGAAAATTATAAATGGGCACTTGAGGGAAATAAGCTACCACATGGATAGAGCGGTGGAATGGGACTGACTGGATTCATCTACAGAGCGGGCATGGACTCAATGGACCGAATAGCCCCCTTTTGTGCTGTAATGATTCTGAGACTGGAGTAAACTCAAGTGTACTTTCTTCGCTTGCGAGAAAGCCCTGCCATGTAATTCATACAGCTCCAAAGGAAGCTGAAAGACTGCTGATTTGAATGGGATTGCTTTTAAGGCTGGGACGAGGGTAACATGGTAGTAGAACACAGTGGGAAGGCTGACCTCTGGTCTACATTGGTGGAAAGCAGCAAAGCACCAATAACCTGGCTGTGCTCACTTGTATGTGCAGCATTCACTTAACTCTTGAATGCTCCAGTAGATCACAAGTAAACCCTGCAAAGAACATTTATCTGCTGATATCTTTTTACAAATCTGTTATCTAACAGCAGAGAAAATATCTTCATTTTTGTCACCTGGTTTTAAGTTCTTTGGCTGCCAATTGCCTTTCCTCTCCTGAAGCCACTGATTATTGCCAAGTCCAGCCCCACAAGCATAGCCCCTCCCTCCAGTGCTGTGCTTGAAGGATCTTCCCTTTGTTTATGATTCTGGACAGCAGAAGTTGACAAAATGTACAACCGTTAAGGAAAAGTATACAGGACCCTGAGCTTTATGAAAAGGAGCAGTTGAGAAAGTGGTTAATAAAGCACATGGGATCCAGGGCTTTAAATAGAGGCAT
Organism: Cetorhinus maximus; assembly: GCF_964194155.1. NCBI lineage: Eukaryota > Metazoa > Chordata > Chondrichthyes > Lamniformes > Cetorhinidae > Cetorhinus > Cetorhinus maximus. Next base: position 21,263,975 of record NC_135898.1, on the reverse strand, counting down.
AGAGTACAAAAGCAAGGTTATGATAAATCTGTGTAAAACACTGATTCGGCCTCAACTTTATTCTTTCATGGGATGTGAACGTCACTGCAAGGCCAGCATTTGTTGCCCATCCCTAATTTCCCTTGAACTTGGTGGCTTCTTAGGCCATTTCAGAGGGCAGTTAAGAATCAACCACATTGCTGTGGGCCTGTAGTCACATGTAGGCCAGACTGGGTAAGGATGGCAGATTTCCTTCCCTAAAGGAAATTAGTGAACCAGGTGAGTTTTTACAACAACCAATGACAGTTCCATGGTCACCATCACTGAGACCAGCCTTTCAATTCCAGATTGAATTCAAATTCTACCAGTATCCGTGGTGGGATTTGAACCCATGTCTCCCGAGAATTAGCCTGGGCCTCTGGATCACTAGTCCAGCAACATTACCATTACGCCGCCATCTTCCCCAACTCAGCTGAAGTATTGTGCCAGTTCTGGGCACCACATTCCAGTAAGGGTATGAAGGCATTAGAGAATGCAGGAAAGATTCATGAGAATGGTTGAAAATGGTAAGAAAGCAAATTGAGGAAATTCAGTTATGTGGATAGATTGGAGAAGTTGAGGCTGTTCTCCTTAGAGAAAAAAAGATTGAGAGGAGGTTTGATAGAGGTGTTCAGAGCAGATAGGGAGAAACTGTTTGTATTAGTAGAAGAATCGAGAACCAGAGGAGACAGATTTAAAGCGATTGGCAAAAGAAGCAATGGCGGCATGAGGAAAAGCTCTTTTATGCAGCGAGTGGTTAGGAGCTGGAATGCACTGCTTGAGAGTGTGGTGGAGACAAATTCAACTGAGGCATTCAAAAAGGAATTGGATCATTTTCTGAGGAGAAAATTTTTTGGGCTACGGGGAAAAAGGTGGAGGAGTGGCAGTAGCTCATTTTCATGACAGGCCAAATGGCCTGTTGTGTTGCAACCATTCTATGATAAGAGCTAGCACTCTTAAGCCCTATTCTACCCCCACCTGATCTACATGTTGCCCAGCATAGAGCACTGGGGAGTGGTCAGCTGCAGTACTGAGGATGCAATGAAGCAAAGAGCTGAAATAAAAGTGGGGCGGGGAGGGGCGCTTTTCTCTAACCTGACAGCACGGACCCTCAGTCCCCTCGTCCATTGCTGAACTGTGAGCTCAGCTCCTCTGTGCTGCCGTGCGGGTGAGGAGCTCTTTTTACCAGAGCACAAGATCCTGCTACCAGATGTTTCATGATGAAAACCAGCTGTGTTCTGACATCCCTGGGCGAAACTCAATGCTCAAAAAGTTAGGTAGAGGATGCTTGCTGACAACATTCAGCCTTTGCACACGCTCATTCTTTTAACCGGCAAGCTCTGCATCTCTTTCCTTTTAGATTGTCTTCAAAACACAAGGTTGATAAATCTCTTCTTCCATGTACTCTCGAATGGGTAATGATACAAATAGAGCCATACAACATTTTCATACACACACATTTACACATCCGTATAAGGTCGCACAGCATTCAGTGTACTGTGCATTTTGCTTCTTGGCTTGGCTCTGGTTTCAATGGCGGTGGTTTCAAGTCTCACTCCAGGACCTGAGCCTGTATCATGCACAGAAGATAGAGGGAGTGTCATGTTGTCGAATGTGCTGTCTGCTGGATGAGACATTAAGCTGAGGACACTGCCTGTGTGAGGCCAGTTTAAATGAACGTTAAAAGATCTGTGGCAGTATTTGAAGAGGAACAAGTTGTTTACCTGGCCTCTTCCCCCCTGAGTTATAACACTGAAATGAGGTTAACTGGTCGTTCATTTCAGCACTGTCTGAGAGTTATTGCAGGTGCCAAATTTCTAGTGGTGTTTGCCAACATAACTATAGATATATATACACTCAGATTTTTTATATTATATAAAATTGAGCCATGTACTGTTCGGGAGTGCAATGTATGAGCTGCGTTCAGGTTTCTTCTAGTCAAGTGGCTCCAGGAGGGATTAAAGCACAGCAGAGTTAGGCCATTGCAGTCACAGGTGTGCTGGGTATTATGAGGTGTGTAAGGGCAGGTGTAGAAGAGAGTTTTCTTGATCCAGCCCAGTGAGAAAGGAAGCAGTTCTAGATCTAGTTTGAGGGAATGAAGTGGGGTAAGTGGAGCCATGTTTCAGTGGGGGAGCATTTGGGCAACAGCGATCACGATCTCATCCAGTTCAGAATAGTTGTGGAAAAGAATAAGGCACAAAGTATAAACGTACTTAACTGGAAGAGGGCTAACTTCCATGAGTTGAAAAGGGATCTGGCCCAAGTGGATTGGAATCAAAAATTGTTAGGCAATAAATGGCCTCCTTCTGTGCTGTATCGTTCTGTGATTCCAGTTGAGATGCTGAGGCTGCTCGGAGGTGTCAGAATGAGACAAAGTGGCATTCTGTGGGAACGTGAGTCAGGGTCTCAGTTCTTTCCTCTGTGACTTCAGTAGCCCAAAGTGCCATTAAAAATATGCCCCTCTAGTTCGCTGACATTATTATAGCACTGCCTGCAGCTTCTTGATACATTCCAAAACTTGGCAATGGCAAGAACAGGAGGAAGGTCAACTAACTCTTGCTATGAATGGGGATTAAAATGAAAGACTGGATATGTTGAAGGATGAAATGAGTATCTGGAAGAGAGCGAGCGTTTGGGGAGAAGTCCTTCTCCCTCAGCTATACTTTGACCTGCTGCACGTTTGCATGGCTGTGTGCATGTCTTGTTATGAGTGGCAATCTAAACCTGAGTGCTTGTCTGAGCAGCAAAGATGACTCTTTTGGAACATTCATAGTTTAAAACAATGCCACTTGCTGCAGACTGTAATGGAAAAGCAACAAGTGAAAAGTCTGCAGGCTCATAAAGTAACAAATTAAACCGGTAGGTTCTAACACTTCATTTGCAGAAACAGAATAAACCCCTAACAGAAAATCCAGTCCTATTATTTAAAGTATGTTTAAAAAGTTCCAGGTTTGAAAATTACATTTTCAAATGTGGAACTTTACACTGCATTTTAATGTTTTGCGGCTCCATCCCCTCCCACCTCTCGGATTGCTACAATCCCACGTCATCAGGAGCCGCAGCAGCCATTCCTCACACATGAAGCCCTGCCTCTTGCATGAACTGTTGACTTGTGCCAGTGTGTGCTGGGCAGATAATGCAAGGAGGGCAGTTGAGACTCAGGTTTTGATTTTGTTGCTGGAACAGTCTATGAATGTATGATTCCATAGGATACATGGCACAAACAGGCCATTTGGCCCAACCAGTCCATGCCAGTGCTTCTGCTCCACTCGAGCTTCCTCCCATTTTTCCTCATCTAAATCTACCATCTCTATTCCCTTCTCCCTCCTATGTTTTCTAGTTTCCTCTTAAATACATCTAAACTATTCATGTCCACCACTCCCAATGGTAGCAAGTTCCACATTCTCACCACTCTCTGGGTAAAGAAGTTTCTCCTGAATTCCCTATTGGATTTCTTGGTGACGATCTTATATTGATGGCCTCTAGTTCTGCTCTTCCCCACAAGAGGAAACATTCTCTCTGTGTCCACTCGATCAAAACCTTTCAGACTTTTAAAGACCTCGATTAGGCCAACCCCTCAGCTGCCTTTTTTCAAGACAAAAGAGACCCAGCCTGTCAATCCTTTCCTGATTTGTATACCACATATTGTGGTATCACCCTTGTAAATCTTCCCTCCCCCCTCTCCAGTGCCCCTGTATCCTTTCTAGAATACGACGACTGGAACTGCAAGCAGTGCTGTAAGTGTTACCTAACCAAGGGTGTGGCTAGTAATTCATGTTCGAGGTGAGTCGAGCTTAGGAGGTACTGCACAGATCTGAGTGAGACTGTTAGGAAGCAGTGTGTACACACATGGTTTTGTGTACAGAAAAGAAAGTGAGAATACACTTCACCTGGCTTTATAGTAGTAGGTTTATACTCGAGTTCAAGAAATGCCTAGGATATGTGGAATGTTACGTTGTCTTTTGGCACGGTGTATGTTATATCATGTCAGGAATAGCTCGAGGAGAATAGATCATTCAACAAAATAGGAAAAAAGATTGCAATGGAGGTGGAATTTACACTCAAATGTGTGTTAAACTATGAAAGTCAGTGAGCCCTTCATTCCTACCCAGAAATTAGAGCCCCTGAAGTAAAATCCACCCGTTCGAAATAAAAAAACTGCCCATCGCAGATGAGAGGGGCCTATGATTAAATTCCTATAGCAAGTATCAGGAGAGACATCTAATATTGTGCCTGGCAGGAACCCAGCATTTCATCCAACATTATGACAAATTGAGCAATTCAATCACACACACACGTTTTTCATTGTGTAACTATTGTGAGTTCAATGAAGGAGCAGATCATGTTTCATAGCGTGTTGGAAAAATACACTGAGAGATCACAAACCCTATAATTGCCCTTTCTGTGCTGTTTAATAATGCTGCCATATTTGGCTTTTCATTCAAAGGGACCAGTGGAAATAGTAGCAGACAGCAAAAGAAAGTGGCGGGGGCGTTGAGACTGGCGAAGGGTTGGGGTTAGTTTGAGCTCTGGATTGTAGTGAGGTTTGGGTTGGCTTGAGCGGAATGGTGAGGTGTTGAGGTTGAGTTGGCGTTAAGGGTTGGGGTTGGGTTGCATAGGGTTGGGATTACTTTCAGCAAATATCAGGGATTTGGCTTGGATTTTTGGGGCGTTTGTTCTCAAACCCATCTGCCGTGTTAATGAGTTTGCAATTTTAGGGACTTATTTTTGGTTGGTGAATTAGATCTGACGGGAGGTCTTGTAGTGCAGTGGTTGTGTCCCTGAAGCATTTGCAACAATCTTCAGCCAGAAGTGCCAAGTGGATAATCCATCTTGGCCTCCTCTGGAGGTCCCCAGCATCACAGTGTTCAGCCAATTTGACTCACTCCACATGACATCAAGAAACAGCTGACGGCACTGGATACTACACAGGCTATGGCCTCTGACAATATTCGAGCAATAGTACTGAAGACTTGTGCTCCAGAACTTGCTGCGCCCCTAGCCAAGCTGTTCCAGTACTGCTAGAGCACTGGCATCTACCTGGCAATGTGGAAAATTGCCCAGGTATGCCCTGTACACAAAAAGTTGGACAAATCCAACCCAGCCAATTTCCCCCCTGTCAGTCTACTCTCTGTCATCAGTAAAGTAATGGAAGGGGTCATCAAAAGTGCTTAGCAATAACCTGCTCACTGCAGCTCAGTTTAGGTTCTGCCAGGGACACTCAGTTTCTGACCTCATTACAGCCTTGGCTCAAACATGGACAAAAGAGCTGAATTCCAGAGGTGACATTATAACAAATTGAGCATTTCAATCACACACGTTTTTCATTGTGTAACTATTGTGAGTTCAATGAAGGAGCAGATCATGTTTCATAGCGTGTTGGAAAAATACACTGAGAGATCACAAACCCTATAATTGCCCTTTCTGTGCTGTTTAATAATGCTGCCATATTTGGCTTTTCATTCAAAGGGACCAGTGGAAATAGTAGCAGACAGCAAAAGAAAGTGGCAGGGGCGTTGAGACTGGCGAAGGTGACTGCCCTTGACATCAAGGCTGCATTTGACCGAGTGTGGCATCAAGGAGCTCTAGAAAAACTGAAGTCAATAAGAATTAGGGGGAAAACTCTCCGATGGTTGGAGTCATATCTAGCACAAAGGAAGATGGTTGTTGTTGGAGGTCAATCATCTCAGCTCCAGAACATCACTGCAGGAGTTTCTCAGGGTAGTGTCCTAGGCCCAACCATCTTCAGCTGCTTCATCAGTGACCTTCCTTCCATCATAAGGTCAGAAGTGGGGATGTTCACTAATGATTGCACGATGTTCACCATTCGCGACTCCTCAGACACTGAAGCAGTCCATGTCCAAATGCAGCAAAACCTGGACAATATCCAGGCTTGGGCTGACAAGTGACAAGTAACATTTGTGCCACACAAGTGCCAGGCAATGACCATCTCCAATGAGAGAGAATCTAACCATCACCCCTTGACGTTCAATGGCATTACGATCACTGAATTCTCCACTATCAACATCCTGGGGGTTACCATTGACCAGAAACTGAACTGGACTAGCCATATAAATACTGTGGCTACAAGAGCAGGTCAGAGGCTAGGAATCCTGTGACGAGTAACTCACCACCTAACTCCCCAAAGCCTGTCCACCATCTACAAGGCGCAAGTCAGGAGTGTGATGGAATACTCTCCACTTGCCTGGATGTGTGCAGCTCCAACAACACTCAAGAAGATTGGCACCATCCAGGACAAAGCAGCCTGCTTGATTGGCACCCGATCCACAAACATTCACTCCCTTCACCACAAACATACAGTGGCAGCAGTATGTACCATATACAAGATGCACTGCAGGAACTCACCAAGGCTCCTTAGACAGCACCTTCCAAACCCATGACCACTACCATCTAGATGGATAAGGGCAGCAGATACATGGGAAAATCATCAGGTGGTGTTTCGCTGTGGTCCAAGGAACAGACAGTTTAATCCGTGTTAAAGCCAAGATCTAATTCCTTCTCCTTCAGCTACCATGCCCCAAGACGGCGTTGGGAACCATGGAGTTTATTTTTAATTCATTGACGGGCTGTGGGTGTTGCTGGATAGGCCAGCACTTATTGCCCATCCCTATTTACCATTGCGAAGGTGGTGGTGAGCTGCCTTCTTGAACTGCTGCAGTCCCTGTGGTGTAGGTACACACACAGCATGGGAACGCCACCGCATGCAAGTTCCCTTCCAAGTCACTCACCATCCTGATTTGGAAATATACCATCATTCCTTCACTGTTGCTGGGTCAAAATCCTGGAACTCCCTCCCTGACAGCACTGTGTGTGTACCTACACCACAGGGACTGCAGCAGTTGAAGAAGGCAACTCTCAAGGGTAAATAGGGATGGGCAATAAATGCTGGCCTATCCAGCGACACCCACAGCCCGTCAATGAATTAAAAATAAACTCCATGGATCCCAACGCCGTCTTGGGGCATGGTAGCTGAAGGAGAAGGAATTGGATCTTGGCTTTAACACGGATTAAACTGTCTGTTCCTTGGACCACAGCGAAACACCACCTGATGATTTTCTATGTTAAAGGCCATGTGAAGTGCTCATTATTGGTTGGAGATGCTCTGTATTCTGCACAACAAAAGTTGAAACAAGATGAAAGTTCATCCTTGAGCTTCACAAGATGAGCTTTCTATTCCTGATATTTTGAGTGAATTGTGGCATCTTCCATTTTGTTGGCTTTTAAGGGTGATTATTTTTGAACAACATTTTATTGATTTTCCTCTTTACCTTTGCCAATGGCAACAAGAACCTTATCCTGTTAAATCACATAACTGGTATTGGTGTGGACTGCACCACACCCAATGCTACCTACACCTTTGCAGAAGTAGGGATATTTCTTTCAAGTCATCTTTCTTGCCTGCCTTATAAGCTGAAAGCTCCTCCTAGTGCACCCCTTTAGCTGTTGTACTCTTGTGTTCTGTTCTCCATGTGATACTTGTTTGTATGGGCAGTACACATTGCTGTTTACAAGGAGGGAGATTATTGGGCCTACAAAGTGTCACAAGTTAACAGGTTTAGCCTTTAGTTACGCCCAGAATGAGTGAAGTTCTTCCACAGTGTACGTGTGCCATCCATCACCTCTGGAGCCTGATGGGAGGGAAACTATAGGTGAAATCCTGCAGCATTCACATTTAAATATAAATGGTTTACTGAACTGTTCAAAACCAAAATATTTCCGAGAAACAGTCAACATTTTTTAAAAGAAATGTTGGGATGGCAACATTTGAGATGAAGTCTTGTGCGTCCTTCTGTTATGGAATGGGATGGACCCTAATCATCTGGGGTGTAATATGTAACCGTTCATTCCACCACCCCCCTGACATTAATGCAAGACAGATGAACATTTGTGTTAAACGTGGCTTCAGCATTCCGCTAATCTGTGTTTGGCAGTCTTGCGGAGATGTTAACTTGGTGTCATTGAGAGGATTCTGAAAGAAAAATGCATTTCAAGTCTCTAATCACTTAATCCTCTTGGCTGAAATGAAGTTGGCAGCCCATTTGGAATTTGGCTCGTCTCTTGGCAAGCGAGAGCTGAAAAACGACCATGGCTCTAGTTCCTTATATGCCACAAAAACAAACATCACTAGGCCATGAACTGGAGGAAAGGATGCTTGGAGTCATGACGTGTCAGGCAAGAAGGTAGTTGGTGGACACGACTATAAAAATAGTACAGATTCGAAAAAGGCCAGACACACATCACATCCAGGATTCTTCTTCCAACAGACCACATCCAGTTTACTTTGTCCAGACTCTCCCCAGTTCAATTTGTTTACTGACTGTCCAGAAGATTAAACTTTGAGAGCCAATGATAAAACTGCAGGACACTGATGCACCTAAATTTGATCCTGCCCCACCGCATTTTCCAAATAGCATTCCCTTCATTCCAACAGCACTACGACAGTGTGAAACCCCTCTTGTCCATAGCATTAACTGCGTGAGGACTAAATAGGAATATTGCCATTCTCACTAAAATTCTCTACTCTGCACCTTTGGAGGATGAATTTTTATCAACCTTTCTAAACTCTTTCTCCCCAACTTTAGCTCCATTCAGAGCCACTCACCCAGCTAATTTTCTGAGGGTTTGATCTACTGGCAAGCATGGGAATCTGTTCTACATATTTGGTGGTGGCGGGGAGAATGGGCTTCTTCTAATTTCTAAATTTGAGGTTTGCCAATTTCATACTCTCTTCCTCCATTTTTTAAGTAAAAGATTTGCCTACACATTATGAGCTGAATGGACTTCAGCATCACAGTACTCCATTATTCTACTTAACTTTTCAATACTATAGAAATGCTAGAGTGAGAAAAATAGCTCAACATATGGCTCTGTGTGGGAGAGTTAACCAAAACACTAGACTGCAATTAGATTAAGGCTAATGCCCAAATGCTGCATTTAATTTACATGTTGGAGCCTTTCCAAATCCAGATGTCATTCTAAATCATTTAGCAAACATAGATCATTTTTATTTTGTCCTGCTTTATCGCTTTTCTCCTCCTCCAGCCTCCAATTGTATGTTTTTTCTTGGTGAATCAGGTTGGCAGGCAATCCCTTGCCAGGCATTATTCTGGCAGCGATGTTCTTCAGCCACTTTTAAAGTGGAAGGAGGGTGCACAAGAGCTGTCCTAGTAGAGCTCTCAGTACTCTGGGAGCAGAATCTGACTTTCACTTTGACGGAGAGAAGGCTGAGGGCTCTCTGCATGTAACATTGCCATCATGAATCTGTCTCTGCTGGTTTAAATAGTTGGGTTAATAAGAACATAAAGAAATAGGAGCTGGAGCCATTTGGCCCTTTGAGCCTGCTCCACCAATCAATAAGATCATAGCTGATTTCCCTCAACTCCACCTTCCTGCACTATCCTCAAATCCCTTAGTTCCCAAAAATCCGTTGACATTCTTGAATATACTCAACAAGGATCATTAGTCTGTGTAATTCTCTTCCACAGAGAGCAGTGGACACTGGGTCATTGAATATATTCAAGGCTGAGTAGACAGATTTTGATTGACAAGGGAGTCAAGGCTTATGGGGACAGGCAGGAAAGTGGAATTAAGGCCACAATCAGATAGGTCATGATCTTATTGAATGGCGGAGCACTCTCGATAGGCGGAACAGCCTACTCCTGCTCCTAATTCTTATGATCTTATGACTGAGTATCCATTGCTCTTTGGGGGTAGATAATTCCAAAGATTCACAATCCTCTGAGTAAAGAAATTTCTCCTCATCTCCATCCTAGATGGCTGGCACCTTATTCTGAGACTGTGACCCCATGTTCGAGATTCCCTAGCCAGGGGAAACATTTTCTCAGCATCTGTCTACCCTGTCAAGCCATTTAAGAACTTGATATGTTTCAATGCGATCACCTCTCATTCTTCTAAACTCAAGGGAATGTAGGCCTAATCTACTCAGTCTTTCCTCATAGGACAATTCCTTCATCCCAGGAATCAGTCTAGTGAACCTTCATTGCACTCCCTCTGGGGTAAGTATGTCCTTCCTTTAGGTATGAAAACATATGAATAAACATATGAACGGGGTCCAAATGCTGAAAATGTACCACCTAATCCACTTATTTTATTTGTGAAAAGAATATCGTCACAAATCTTCAGAAGTACAGACTTTACTTTCTATTTGGAAGGATGTGCGACATGTGGTTGAAATTAAGTTTAGTTTGTGCACAGATTGGTGTCCAACGTACGCTTTGCAAAAAAAAACTGAACGTTCAGAGTTATGGACCTGTATACACCCAGTAAGTGATGACCTCAGCCCCCGCTCCAAGTACTTTAGTGTGTTTTATTATTTTACATTTTCAGCCTGTGTTAGCAAAAGCAAATAGCAGTGTGAACCTAGAAAGACGCAAGCAAGTACTTAGGACAACGGAATACAAGGCACAGAGAGTTTCAGCCAGATTCATGCAGAGAACTGCAACCAAAGTACTGCTGTTTGCATTAACAGCTGGCTGAACATTTAGTTAGCAATTGGATTGAGTGAGATTAAGCACAGTGTGTAAGAAGATGGGAATTGTTTTACCCAATGAGTTATTATCACCTGGCTCCGCCTGAAAGTGCGGCAGGAGCAGATTCAATAGTAACTTCCAAAAGGGAATTGGATAAATACTTGAAAAGGGGGAAAAAATTGCAGGGCGATGGGGAAAGAGCAGGGAGGAGAGTGGACAGTGCTTTTAAATAGCCAGCACAGGCATGATGGGCCAAATGGCCTCCTTCTGCAATGTAAGATTCTATAAATGCTTTCCAAGCTTTTGCTTTTCACAGTAGAAGGCACTCCGTAAGAGTCCTGCGGGGTTCCTGTGTGAGCTGTGTGCTTTTTTTCATTCATTCAGGCGATGTGGGCTTCGCTGGCTGGGCTAGCATTTATTGCCCATCCCTAAGAAGGTGGTGGTGAGCTGCCTTCTTGAACTGCTGCAGTCCATGTGGTTCTTCAGCTTTCCACAGAGTGCATTTCTTGTGGGACAGCTATGTCTAGATCATAATTGAAACAGAAAATGCTGGAAAAACTCAGCAGGTCTGACAGCATCTGTGGAGAGAGAAACAGAGTTAATGTTTCGAGTCTTCAGAGCTAAAGAGAGGTAGAAATGTGATGAAATTTATACTGTTTAAGAGGGTGGAGTAGGTGAAGCTGAAAAGAAGTTCAGCGATTGGTAGCAGCTAAGGAGATATTGACAAAGATGGCATGGAGAGTGTTAATGGTAGTGGTAAGGACAAAAGGAGGTGCTGACAGTGGCATAAAGGTAAGAAAGCAGAATGTGTTAATAACAGAACAAGGGTAAGTACTCTGAAAAGAACAACCTGAACAAATCATAGATGGCCTCTGTGTGGTGGGGGGGGTGGCGAGTGGCGGGGGCAGTGGTAGAGAAAAAAGGATGGAAGAAGGGATAAAAAGGGGATAAAACAATGAATAAAAATGAAAATGGGCAGATGAAAATAAATTTTAAAAAGGGCATTAAAAAAGGGTGAAGGTAGAGCAGAGAGCTCATGGTCTGAAGCTGTTGAACTCGGCGTTAAGTCTGGAAGGCTGTAAAATGCCTAATCGGAAGGTGAGGTGCTGTTCCTCCAGATTGGATTGGGCTTCAATGGAACATTGCAGCAGGCCAAGGATGGACATGTGGGCATGAGAGCAGGGTGGTGTGTTGAAATGGCAAGTGACAGGAAGGTCTGGGTCATGCTTGCAGACAGACTGAAGGTGTTCCGCAAAGTGGTCACCCAGTCTGCGTTTGGTTCCCCAATGTACAGCAGACCATGTTGGGAGCAGCAAATGCAGTAGACCAAATTGAAGGAGGTGTAAGTGAAGCATTGCTTCACCTGAAAGGAGTGTTTGGGCCCTTGGACGGTGAGGAGGGAGGAGGTAAAGGGGCAGGTGTTGCACCTTCTGTGATTGCATGGGAAGGGGATGAGATGTTGGGAGTGATGGAGAAGTGGACTAGGGTGTCTCGGAGGGAATGGTCTCTACGGAAAGCTAACGGGGGGGGTGAGGGGAAGGTGTGTTTGGTGGTGGCATCATGCTGGAGTTGGCGGAAATGACGGACAATGATCCTTTGAATGCGGAAGCTGGTGGGGTGAAAAGTAAGTACAAGGGGGGCCCTATCATGGCTCTGGGAGGGAGGGGAAGGTGTGAGGGCAGAGGCACGGGAGATGGGCTGGACACGGTTGAGGGCCCTGTCAACCACAGTGGGTGGGAAACCTCGGTTAAGGAAGACATGTCAGAAGTGCCGTTTTGGAAAGCGGCACCATCGGAACGGAAGGAACTGATAAAATGGGATGGAGTCCTTACAGGAAGCGGGGTGTGAGGAGTTGTAGTCAAGGTAGCTGTGGGAGTCGGTGGGCTTGTAATGGATATTGGTGGACAGTCTATCACCAGAAATGGTGACAGAGAGGTCAAGGAAGGGAAGGGAAGTGTTGGAGATGGACCATGTGAAGGTAATAGAGGGGTGGAAATTGGAAGCAAAATTGATAAATTTTTCCAGGTCCATGTGAGAGCATGAAGCGGCACTGCAACAGCCATCGATGTATCGAAAAAAAGTTGTGGGAGGGGGCCTGAGTAGGACTGGAACAAGGAATGTCCACATACCCCATAAAGAGACAGGCATAACTGGGACCTATGCAGGTACCCATAACCACACCTTTCATTTGGAGGAAGTGAGACTAGTTAAATTGAGTGAGAGATCACTCATCAGTGAGAGAACAAGTTCAGCCAGAAGGAGGAGAGTGGTGATGGATGGGGATTGTTCGGGCCTCTGTTCAAGGAAGAAGTGAAGAGTCCTCAGACTGTCCTGGTGGGGGATGGAGATGTAGAGGGATTGGACGTCCATGGTGGAGAGGAGGTGGTTGGGGCCAGGAAACTGGAAATTGTTGATATGACAGAGGAATCGCGGATGTAGGTGGGAAGAAACTGGACAGGGGGAGAGAGAATGGAGTCAAGATAGGAAGAAATGAGTTCCGTCGGACAGGAACAGGCTGACACAATGGGTCTACTGGGACAGTCCTGTTTGTGGATTTTGGGAAGGAGGTATAAACGGGCTGGCAGGGTTGGGAGACTTTGAGGTTGGAAGCTGTGGAGGGAAGATCTCCAGAGGAGATGAGGTCAGTGACAGGCCTGGAAACAATGGCTTGATGTTCGGTGGTGGGGTCGTGGTCCAGGGGGAGACAGGAAGAAGTGTCTGAGAGTTGGCACTCAGTTTCTGCAAGGTAGAGGTCAATACACCAGACAACAACAGCACCGCCCTTGTTGGCAGGTTTGATAACAAAGTCAGGGTTGGACCTAAGAGAACGGAGTGCAGCAAGTTCAGAAGGAGACAGGTTAGAGTGGGTGAGAGGAATAGAGAAATTGAGACAGCCGATGTCACGCTGACGGTTCTCAATGAAAAGATCAAGAGCAGGTAAGGGATCAGAAAGAGGGGTCCGGGTGAAAGGATCCGTAGAATGGGGGGAAGACTCCTGCCCAAAGAAGTGAGTATGAAGACGAAGGCAGCGGAGAAAGAGTTCAGCATCATGCCGAGCCCGGAATTCATTGAGGTGAGGGCGCGAAGGTATGTAACTGAGTCCTTTGCTGAATACTGAACGTTCAGCATCAGAGAGGGAAAGGTTAAAGGGTATGGTGAATACATGGCAAGGGCTGGGATTAGAAGACGGGATGGGGTCAGAGGGACAGGAAGGGGTGGAAGTTCCTTGATGAGCGCTGGTATCAATAAGTTATTGGAGCTTGCATTCCTTAACACCTGAAAGGAAGAGATAAAGTTTCTTGTTAAGGCATCCTTTTGTATCCTTTTACCATTGTGAGGATGAACCAAACATTTTAGATTTTAAACTCCCTTTAAAGGAGCAGCCATGCTCCTTTATGGCTCTTAAAAGCACAAAGTTGTGCTTTTCACTTTATGTATTACAGGCAATGACCTTTAGACGAAGGGCTTTCTTACTGCCAATCGATGCCAGTTCAAACCAATTCATTGTATCTCCTGTTTCAAGCTGAAACATGAAGTACACAAGCTATAATGGGGCCTCATCCCCATAAAAAGGGAGGTTGATCTCCTGCAACCTGTATGCTATGTGTAAGTTCTGCTGTTCTGTAATGCAACTCTGCATAGGTCATTGACTAGAAGAAGCTGTTTGGTCTTTCCAATGTGTTTTTCATTACCTTATCCCTTTCAGCTTAATCAGCAATGAATGCCCTTAGGCAGCAACAGCAGCAGCAACTCGCTGACATTGACCTGGTTTTCTTATTAGGATTGTTTATTCAGTGAGAGGTTAATAAGCGACTGACTGGTCCCCCTCTGAACAATTGCCCTTCATTAAGTTTACAACTTTTGCATAAGGCAACAGGATGAACCAAGTGCCAAGTTGTGCTAATGAGGGGCTGGCTCCAAAGCCCTTCTTCCTCATTGAAAGCACATTATTTAATTTAGACCTTGACAACAGCTCTTTGTGCAAATTAAAGAGTGTTTGTGGTCAATGTAATTGCAAGTCAGTCAATAGCAAAATGTGCACTTTCCTTTGTTCTGCAATGGTGGATGATCAATTCTCCTGTGTTGAGGGGATCAAGTTTCTTGAAGAGAACAAGATGCCTGTCCCATGAAGGGAAGAATTGGAACCTCAGACAAGGACTTCACCCTATGGGGGAGAAAGGTATTGTGGAACAAACAAAGGCTGTTCATTCTTTTGCTTCAGAGGTTTGGGAGTACGGTGAATGTGATGGGCTTTTCATTTATCAGCTCAAAACAGAGGTACAGAAAATAACCAAAGGAGTGAATGGAAAACAAAAATAAAAATACCTGGAAAAACTCAGCAGGTCTGACAGCATCTGCAGAGAGGAATACAGTTAATGTTTCGAGTCCGTATGACTCTTCAACAGAAGCTGGCTTTTATACCCAGAAGACTAAAATACACTGGGGTAGAGATTATGCTTCAGCTATCCTTCTTTGACAGACCTTCGCAATCAAGAATGACTCGTTACCACCCCAGTTTGATGGGTTCTTATATGGCTGATAAGTCCAATGTGCGATCTATAGACTGTGCCACATGTGGGACAGGTGGTGCTTGAAGGATTGAATAAATGGGCTGTTTGGAGATTTGTTCTTCCGACGTCTCGACTTCGCCTCTGCACATTTCCTGACAAGGTCTCTCGATCTGTTTACTGCCTTCCCGAATGAGCTTCTCCATTTTGGTCAGTCACAAGCGGGGTTTCCCATGAGTGAGCGGGGATGTTTGATCTCTTCAGCGATGCTTTGAGGACTTTCCTAAAGCGTTTCCGCTGTCCTCCTGGGACTCTCCTGCCATGACTGAGTTCCGAGCAGAGCAATTGCTTCGGAAGTCTGGTGTCAGACATGTGAACAACGTGTCCCACCCAGCAGAGCTGGTTTTGAGTGATTAACACTCGATGCTAGGCAAGCTGGCTTGAGACAAGGCGCTGCTGTTGGACTACCTTTCTTACTACCGGATTTGGAGGATCTTGCTAGGGCACTGCTGGTGCTATTTCTCCAGTGCTTTGAGGTGCCTGCTGGAGGTTTGTCCAAGTCTCTGAAGCATATAGGAGTATGGGAATCACTGCTGCCCATAAACCATGATCTCAGTATTGGGTTTGAGATCCTGGTCCTTAAATACTCTCGTCCTCAGTCAACTGAAGGCTGAGCTGGCACATTGAAGATTATGATGAATTCAACTATGCAAAGCCCTGGTTAGACCACACCTGGAATATTGTGAGCAGTTCTGGGCACCATACCTTAGGAAGGATATATGAAGGATATATTGGCCTTGGAGGGAGGTTGGTGTAGATTTACCAGAATTATCCCATGACTCTTTGGGTTTTAAAAAAATAATTCATGGGATGTGGCCGTCGCTGGCTAAGCCAGCATTTATTGCCCATCCCAAATTGGCCTTGAGAAGATAGTGCTGAGCTGCCTTCTTAGACCGCTGTAGTCCATGTGGTGTAGGTACACCCATAGTACTGTTAGGGAGGGAGTTCCAGGATTTTGACCCAGTGACAGTGAAGGAATGGCAATACATTCAGGATGGTGATGAAATATATGGGTTAAACTATATAGATTAAATTACAAGGAGAGATTACACAAACTAGGGTTATATTCCCTGTCACCCAGCCAGCGATGCTCACAACCCGTAAAAGAATAAATGAAAATGCAGAAGATTAAGGGGTGATTTGATTGAACTTTTCAAGGTATTAAGGGGAACAGATAAGGTTGATAGAGAGAAACTATTTCACTTGGTTGGGGAGCCTAAGACTAGAGGCTTAGTCTTAAAATCAGAGCCAGAACTTTCAGGAGTGAAATTAGGAAGAACTTCAACACACAAAGGCTGGTAAAAGTTTGGAACTCTATTCTGCAAATGCCAATTGATGCTAGATCAATTAATTTTTAATCTCAGATTGATAGGCTTTTGTTAGCTAAAGGTATTAAGGGATATAGAGTACAGGCAGCAGGTCAGTCATTGAGTGGCGGCAGAACAGGCTTGAAGAGATAAAAGCAAAAAACTGTGGATGCTGGAAATCCAAAACAATAACAAAAATATCTCGAAAAGCTCAGCAGGTCTGACAGCATCTGTGGAGAGAAACACAGTTAGCGTTTCGAGTCCGTATGTTCTGTTGAAGAGTCATACATACTCGAAACGTTAACTGTGTTCCTCTCCGCAGATGCTGTCAGACCTGCTGAGTTTTTCCAGGTATTTTTGTTTTTGGCTTGAAGAGATGATGGCCTGCTCCTGTTCCTATATTCCTAGGTGACTGTTGCTGTTGTGGATAATGATAAATTTGAGTTTTATGCTGAAGTTGCACATCCTTCAAACAATGAGGAAAGATATAGCTTTGTGAGAAATCCAGCCTTGTATCTAGAGTATCAGGATCTGATAGCTCTTGGTTGACATCCAACTTGAGCAGATGAGGTGATGGTCTCTCCAGGCAGCTGTTAGGTCCAACATGCAACGAGTTTAAAACCAGCTCTTGTCGGCCTGGGTTCAAATTTTTTTTAAAAATGGATTAGAATTCTGCACAAATTGGCAGTCAGAGGTGGCCACAGTAATAAGTATCAGTGACTGTTCCTGGAGGGTGCACATGTAAGAACATTAGGGAATGAACGGCCCCTTTCTCGGCTGTGTTGCACCGACAGTCAAACTGTCTGCTGACAAGCACAGCTGCTGTTATTTCCTGTGGCATAGTGGTAATGCCACTGGACTAATAATCCAGAGGCCCAGGGTAATGCTGTGGGGACACAGGTTCAAATCCCACCATGGCAGCTGGTGCAATTTAAATTCAGTTAATAAATCTGGAATGTAAAGCTAGCCTCAGTAATGATGACCATGACAACTATCATCGATTGTTGTAAAAGCCCATTTGGTTCACTAGTGTCCTTTAGGGAAGGAAATCTGCCATCCTTACCCGGTCTGGCCAACATGTGACCCCAGACCCACAGTAATGCGGTTGACTCTTAACTGCCCTCTGAGATGACCTAGCAAGACTCATCCCAAGGGCAGTTAGGGATGGGCAACAAATGTTCGACCTACCAGTGACGCCCACATCTCATGAAAGTATAAAGGAAAAAAATATGACGGGAAGGCTTATAATGGGATGTCCAGTTTAACGATTCATTCAATGGTGGCCTGAGATACCAAGTGGAGAAATGAGGTACCTCCCACAATAAACCTTAGTGGGCAGGTTGATGTGATGTGTTCAGTAGTCTGGGTCTCGTGACCACAATCGTGTTTTTGATCATTCCTCACCTTCCACTTATGGAGCACGTAGCCACATGGCCCCGTGTCCATTTGGTTGAGTGCTGTCCGCTGTCTTCGAGAAACATTGAAGCCAGGGTCCTGTACTGCTGATTCAGTGATGAGGTATTAATTCTTTAAGCTTCATGCGTACCCCCGATCAATTTTGTCCATGTGGAGAGTGGGTTGATACCATAAGACATAGGAGCAGAAATTAGGCTATTCGGCCCATCGAGTCTGTTCTGCCATTCAATCATGGCTGATAAGTTTCTCAACCCCATTCTCCCGCCTTCTCCCTGTAACCTTTGATCCCCTTACCAATCAAGAACCTATCTATCTCGATCTTAAATACACTCAATACCAGCTGTGTGACCATTAGCTGCAGCTTCCCAGAATGGCTGGCACCATAGGGTGTGTTATGGTAGGGAACCACACCGATCAAAGATTCTCCAGGTTGCATTACAGATCTGTGCAGGATCAGTGAATGTAGCTCAGGCAGCAGTGGTAAGGCAGTTGGAATTGTTTTCTTTGGAACAGAGGAGGCTGAGGGGAGACCTAATTGAAGTGTATAAAATGATGAGGGGTCTAGATAGAGTGGGTTGTAAGGCCCATTTCCCCTTGGCTGAGGGGTCCATAACCAGGGGACGTAGATTTATGGAAAGAGCAAGAGGTGTAGAGGGAATTGGTGGAGAAATATTTTCATCCAGAGGGTGTTGGAGAGTCTGAAATTTGCTGCCTGAAAGGGTGGTAGAGTCAGAAACCCTCATAACATTTAAAAAGTACTTGGATATGCACTTGAGGTGCCCTAACCTACAAGGCAATGGATCAAAAGCTGGAAAATGGGATTCGCCTGGATGGTGATTTGCTGGCCATCACAGACACAATGAGCCGAATAACATCCTTCCATGCTGAAAATGTCTATGATTTATAATTTCGACTTCATGCCTCAAATATCTGCAGATCGGAACATAGGGATAAGGGTTTGTCCAGTCTGTACCCTGCAATGGCAATGCCTTTTGCGTCACAGAACTCCCCACCCCATGCCAGAACTACAGTTGACATGTGCCAGTGTGTGCTGAGCAGATAATGTAAGGAGGGCGGTTCAGAGTCAGCCTCTGACATGGTTGCTGGAACAGGCCAGAAATGTAGGATTCCACAGGGTATCCGGCACAGAAACAGGCCATTCGGCCCAACCAGTCCATGCTGGTATTTATGCTGTACTCGAGCCTCCTCCCATTTTTCATCATCTAAATTTACCATTGTAACCCTCTATTCCCTTCTCCCTCATATGTTCAGCCTTAAATACATCGATACTATTCGCTTCAACCACTCCCTGTGGTAGTGAGTTCCACATTCTCACCACTCTCTGGGTGAAGAAGTTTCTCCTGAATTCCCTATTGGATTTCTCAGTGACTATCTTATATTCTAGATCTGCTCTTCCCCACAAGAGGAAACATTCTCTCTGTATCCGCGCTATCTATAGAATGCTGTTAGTAACAATGGAAAAACTAACCCAGACAAGACTCCTTTGTAGAGCAGATAATGGGTCAATTTTTTTTTTTAAATCCCTTACACATTTCTGACATTTTTTTCTTATCATTTCAGATTTCAGCATTTGTGTCTCTCTTTATGTCAGCTGAGCAGATGTGAACTCCTGCAGTCAGTTGTAGAAATCAGTATTTAGACAATTGAGAGGCGATTTACTTCCATAATGTGCGGTTCTGTTTACTTGATATCCCCTAAATCCTAACATCATATTCCTTGGAGTGCAAGGCTGAAGTCAAGAATGCTGCATCCCAGCTGCCAGGACAGGGTGAGCTGTTTGCTCATGTGCTCTCCAGATGCTTGGCCCGGCCAGATGCTGTCGGTTTGTCAAATATTTGGCTGGCTGCACATTCTTCAGAGGGAGCAGAGCTCTGTGGAAACTGCAATCCGAGCACTTTTCAGCCTTATTTTTAATATCGCTGCTGCCATCCATCAGAAGCAGGGCTTCATCTATTGTTTTCTTTGCCTGGGTAACGTTCCTGACCCACAGCCTCTCTCCCGGCCTTGCCGACGTTATTTGCTCTCAGTTGATTAAAGAATAAAATGCCACAGTGTGAGCTTCACTGCTGCCTATGTTTATATAGCTAACCAGTCCAAACTGGAAAGAAAGATTGACTTTTTTTCGTGGAGATCGTGTCCCCAACAAAGAGTGTGATGTGTCGGAAGGTGAAGGATTGGACTGGCCTTAGGAGAGGAGCAGGAATATTTAAAGAGCACCCACTGTTTGCAGGTGCTTCATCAGCGAAGCAAGCACATTGGTACATGTTGGGAGAGACAGTGGCCTAGTGGTGATGCCAGTGGACTGGTAACCCAGAGGCCCAGATTAATGCTCTGGGGACACAGGTTCAAATCCCACCAAGGTAGCTGGTGGATTTAAGTTCAGTTAATAAATCTGGAATATAAAGCTAGTCTCTAATGGTGAACATGAGAACTATTGTTGTAAAAGCCCATCTGGTTCACAAATGTCCTTTGGGGAAGAAAATCTGCCATCCTTATCTGGCCTGGCCTAAATATGACTCCAGACCCACAGTAATATGGTTGACTCTTAACTGCCCTCTGAAATGGCCTAGCAAGCCACTTAGATCAAGAGCAATTAGGGATGGGCAACAAATGCTGGCCTTGCCACTGACACCCACATCCCATGAAAGAATTAAAAAATGAATTTCTTTGCTGCCATGCAACCTCAGGGTTAAAGGTTGGGACTACTAAAAGGGGCAACCATGGTGGGTGTCCCATGTGCCTCCCCCTCTCACCCCCCCCGCCCCCTACCCCCTCCAGTTATCTGTAGATGAGTGCTGAAAGATCCCCCCACCCCAAGCACTGTGTGTGCCTTCCATCCAGTCCAGTGACACTCCCTATGCTTTGCAGCATAGGGAAAGAAGCAAGTGATGAAGGCTCACCTTCTGGGATCGAGTTTGCATCAGTCACTTAGAGGTCAATTCAGCCAACTCCCCCCACTGAATGACACCACACAGACCGTGTGAGCGCAAGGCCAGAATGTCAACACAGGAGGTGCCGTGCAGCTAATGCACGGGGAGCTTCAGTAGAGGAGAGGTGAAACAGAACAGATAATGACCAACATATGCAAACGGGACAGATTGAGGGACAGGGAAGTGAGTTCTTCCTATTCCTTTCTCCCCTTTGCACTCGGACATTTTCTCCTTACTTATTGACCCTTTCTCCCACATCAACTATTTGCATTCCTTCAACACATTTAATGGATTGGAATATCCCAAGGTGCTTCATTAGAGTGATTATCAAACTAAATTTGATACTGAACCACAGTAAGAGATATATCAGGATAGGTGACCCAGGAGGGTAGGTGGGGAGGAGCATCTTAAAGGTGGAGAGGTTTAAAGAGAGAATTCCAGAGCTTAGGGCCTTGACAGCTGAAGGCATGGTGTCCAGTGGTGGTGGAGTGATAAAAATTGGGGATGCACAAGGCGCCAGAATTAGAGGTGTACAGAGATCTTGGAGGCTGGAGGAGGTTGCAGGGGTTGGGAGGAGTTGAGGCTACAATGCCATCAATGTATTAACTTGTTAATAACATATTCTGCATGCGGCATAGCGAATTCTGTATCTTATTTTGTTTTTGTTACCATAAGTCACACGCTATTAGGTTAGGAACGCAAAGCAAGTAATGGTACTAAATGGGATTTAAACAGTTCACCAACTCTCACGCTATGAATTATAGTCATGTGTGTGAGATATGAGGGTTCACTATATGTTATATCTCCATCCAGGTACAGTAGTGTAGTGCTTTTGTGACTAGAAAACATGTGTTCAAATCCTGCCATGGCAATTTGAGAAATGTAATTCATTTTCAAAAAAATATTTGGTAAATGTGATCAGGTTGGATTGTTGTGGAGTTGTTAAAATGTGGAACTCACAATGATGAATTTAAGGAGAAATTGGATAGGTACATGAGGGAGAAAGAAGCAGAAAGATATGCTGATAGGGTGAGATGAGGTGAGGGAGAAGAGGCTCATAATTTTTATTCGCCCATGGGATGTGAGTTTTGCTGGTGAGGTCAGCATTTATTGCCTATCCCTAGTTGTCCTCGAGAAGGTGGTGGTGAGCCGCCTTCTTGAACCGCTGCAGTCCATGCGGTGTAGGTACACCCACAGCGCTGTTAAGGAGCGAGTTCAGGATTTTGACCCAGTGACAGTGAATGTATTTCCAAGTCAGGATGGTTTGTGGCTTGGAGGGTACTTGCAGGTGTTAGTGTTCCCATGCATCTGCACACCTTGCCCTTCTAGGTAGCAGAGGGCATAGGTTTGGAAGGTGCTGTCAAAGGAGCCTTGGTGAGTTGCTGCAGTACATCTTGTAGATGGTACACACCGTTGCCTCTGGGTGCCAGTGGTGTTCTGAGTGAATGTTTGAGGAGGTGGGTGGGGTGCCAATCAAACGGGCTGCATTGCCCTGGATGATATTGAGCTTTTTGACTATTTTTGGAGCTGCATTCATTCGGGCAAGTTAAAAATATTTTACCACACTCCTGGCTCGTGCCTTGTAAATGGCGGATAGGCTTTGGGGAGCCACACTCTGCAGAATTCCCAGCTTCTGACCTATTCTTGTAGCTGTCCAGCTGAGTTTCTAGTCAATAGTAACCCCAAGATGTTGAAGATAGGGGGGTTCTGTGATGGTAATGCCATTGAATGTCAAGGGGCGAGAATTAGATTCTCTCTTGTTGGAGATGACCCTTGTCTGGCACTAGTACGAACATTACTTGGCACTATGCATCCCAAGCCTGAATGGTCTGTTTCTGTGTCTGTATAGATTATTCAATTAAAAATCCAAACTGGTTCACTAATATCCTTTAGGGAGGGAAACCTGCCATCCTTACCCAATCTGGCCGATATGTGACTCCTGGCCCATACCAGCATGGCTGACTTAACTGACCTTTCAGGGCAAGCGACACTCTCAAAAGGAGAATTCATTTACATGGAAAAGGTAAAGTCTGAGTAAGGAAGAGGAAGATCACAGGAAAATAAATGAGAAAACAGGATGTTTGTTGACTATTCAGAAATTGGTGATAATTGGTGGCGTGGCGATAAGAACAATGCCATGTGGTGTCTGGGACCTCACTTGGCTCTGTGTAGCCCAGTGTTATTGAGTCTAATATCGTTTGAGGCTGCAATGAACAGACAAGACTATGTTGTGAAATGTGGGTAAAAGGGTATGGATTCAGTTCTATCCCAGGCAGCGAGAGGCAGCTTTTCAGTAAAATTGTGAGGGTGACTGAACATTTCTGAAGTTTAAAACAAATTACCTGCAAAGCAGAGAGACAAAGGAAAGCCCTGGACTTTCTGCCGTGTCTTCACAACCCCAAGATATCCCAAAGCACCTTAGAGTCAATGATGTACTTTTGAAATGCAGACACTGTTGTAATGTAGGAAGTACAGCAGCCAGTTTGCCCACAGCAAGATCCCACAAACAGCAATGGGATAATGACCAGATAAGCTATTTTGGTGATGTTGTTTGCAGGATAAATATTTGCCAGGATACTGGAGGAATTCCTCTGCTCTTCTTTGAAATAGTGCCAAGGGATCTTTTTACGTCCATCTGAGAGGGCAGATGGGGCCTCAGTTTAACATCCATCCAAAAAATGTCACCTCTGACTGTGCTGCACCCTCTCAGTACCAGAATCTACCTTTGAACTCCTGATAAAGTACTTAAGTGTGGTGACATCCATTTTGTCTGCTCCTGAACATCCCACATACCCTTACAAAAGCACTACCAAGCCAGGGCTACTGATTGTTTTAGTGCAACTGATTCTCCCCGATCCCCACTATCTCACTCACCGAGCAGAGATACAGTTTTTGTGGAGAAGTTTCGCTGTTCCCAGCTGAGCCGACACAGGCCAGGGATCCGATGGTGAGAAAGTGGATTCAAAGAATGTGCTAAATGTAAAATCTGGGGAAGGATGGCTGATTTTGGGCCTGATTAAAATGTCTTTGTTTAATTTTGTTGTGTAGTATTTCTGTTGAGATGTGGTTTGACGAGCAGTTGAGTGACTTAGGGTTGTAACTAATGTAACTGTAGGGTATGAATTTGAGTGCCGGTGCTATGCAAGGCACATAGGCCATACGTCCCAACAACTGGTGGATCATATCAAACACCATGTCTCTCTGGCTGTTTGCAATAGGCAATCTACTGACTGTACTAACCCAGCCCTTGCTTGCAAAACTCATATCATAATGTCTAACGTTAGATGTGATTCCACGATTGGATAGCACTTGCTGAGCAATCCCGAGTTAGCCAGGAATTACACTAGCAACCTATTTAAGCTCAGGCTTGCAATGCAGTTCACTTACGCTTGCTAGAAGCTACATATATTCACATGCAGGGACCTGCCCTCTGCATGCAAAAGGAACATGTCCAGGCATTGAGCTTTTTTGAATTAAACAAAAGCATGGAGGACGGTAGTTCCTTGGTGCATTCTCCATGGTAACACCTTGACCATTCAGAGTTGACTTGCCAACCAATCAGCACCCTTTTCTCATGCAGTATAAACAGTTGCTCCCTTTGAAATTCTTGTGTCTGTCCTGATGAGTGCAAGTTGAAAGTTTCAACAGCATGTCCCTTTTTTTCAGCAATGCTTATTTAGTGTTGTTAAATTTCCACTGTGGAAGGACAGTCTCGTGGCGACAGACCAATGAAAGACTTATTGAAATCATGAGCTACACAAAGTGCCAATTCACCGACAAACGCTCAGTCTTACAACCAGATCTGCTGTACAAGAGTTTTGATTTCAGAGTTGGGTCAAAAGTAAGATTTACTCCATTCGGGGAATGATGGAAGATTTCTTCATTGTGTTTTAACAGCATGTGGGGAAACTCTTCAAGACTCCATGGGAAACTTCTCTTCTCCTGGCTTCCCAAATGGCTATTCGTCTTTCACACACTGTGTGTGGAGGATTTCCGTTACTCCTGGAGAGAAGGTATGAGTCTTCAAGCCTTGTTTTGTTGAATAGAGTCCATCCCTAAAACTATCCGGCAAGAGGAATCCCAAAACCCATTCACAAACACCAAAACCCATTCACAAACACCAAAACTCATTTACAAACCCCAAAACTCATTCACAAATCCCAAACCATCCAGCAATAGAGACCCCAAAATCCATTCACAAAGCCCAAAACTCATTTGCAACTTCCAAAAACTCATTCACAAACCCCAAAACCCATTCACAAACCCCAAAACCCATTCACAAATCCCCAAACCTCATTCACAACCCCCCAAAACTCATTTACAAATCCCAAAACTCATTTACAAACCCCAAAACTCATTTACAGCCCCCCAAAACTCATTTACAACTTGCGAAAACTCGTTGACAAACCACAAAACTCATTTACAACTTCCCAAAACTCATTTACAACCCCCCAAAACTCATTCACAACTTCCCAAACCCCCAAATCTCATCTACAAACCCCCAAAACTCATTCACAACTTCCCAAAACTCATTGACAAACCACAAAACTCATTTACAACTTCCCAAAATTCATTTACAAACCCCCAATACCCATTTACAACTTCCCAAAACTCATTTACAAACCCCAAAACTCATTTACAACTTCCCAAAACTCATTTACAACTTCCCAAAACTCATTTACAACTTCCCAAAACTCATTTACAACTTCCCAAAACTCATTTACAACTTCCCAAAACTCATTTACAACTTCCCAAAACTCGTTCACAAACCCTCAAAACCCATTCTTAAACCTGCAAAACTCATTTACAAACCCCAAAACTCATTCACAAACCCTCAATCTATCAACGTGTCCAAGTCCCAATCACAAAACTCATACATCCCCCTCAGTATCTCACGCAGACAGCCCTCTTGTACTTAAATCCTAACCCTTGTCTTTGGGCTGGCATGAAACCAGTTGTGTTTGAAACAACATTTAAGTAGAGCCCTTCCCCTCGATCAGTGTCAGTCTCCCTGAGGAGATCCACTGTAATGAGTCATGACTAGCGTTTATTCCTGAGGTGGGGCTGAACGAGCACTGCCATTCATGAGGTCAGCTGTGGAAATATTGCCTCGTAACTATCCAAGTTCTTTCACAAAGCAAGTGGGCGTACTTTGCTGCGGAAGAGGGAGGGACAGGAACTGCTTGATGTAATGGGAAAACAGTTTGTTCTCCCACCCCCGGACCATGGCTTTGAATCCAGATGCCCCTATTATTACCATGGAATCTCTTATCTGCTGGCCCAACATGAAAAAAAAACAAAATTTGCCAATGATACCAAACTTGGAGACATAACAAACAGAGCGGACCACTGTAATACCAATTGACTGTCAGGGCATAGATAGGCTAACACAGTGGGCAGCCATGTGGCAGAGGGAATTTAATACAGAGAAGTATGAGCTGATACATTTTGGCAGAAGAAATAGGGAGAGGCAATACAGAGTTAGTGGCCCAGGTCTTACAGGGAGTGCAGGGACAGTACTCCAGACAGGCTTAGAAGCCTTCTATAGGTTCAGTAGAAGCAGCAAGCTGTAACTCCCACCCCATTCCACCCCCCAATAATAATGGCCAAGCTTCTTAATTTCTTTTAAATTTAAAGTCAAATAAAATTGGAGAGGGGACACCTCAAACTGGAGGTGTCCTCTCTCTCTCTCTTGCACACTCGCTAACCTGCCTTGGCATACTGCTCTTGCTTCTGAGCTGGAAGGCCTCCTGTTGCCCCTTAAGGATGGTGAGCCCACCCTCTTGCCATTAATTGGCCAGTTTGGAGAAAGTCACAGGTGAGTTACTATTCCCCGCACTACAGGACTACTGACCTTTATTTGAACCTGAATCTCGCAGAGAAAATCCTGCCCCAAGCCCGGCCTGAAGCTTGAGAGTGACCATTTGGGTGAGATGGAGTACTGCTTTCAGGTTGAAATTGAGACTGAAGTCGACTCTGACTTTGTACCATATTAGAGAATGGGTAACGATGAATCTGCAGCCCACTTCACATCTCTCGCCATTTTTATTTTGCATTGAAAACAACGATGGATATGTAAGTCAGGGGAAATGTGGGACCTGGCCACTGATTCGTTATCACCCATTTTACAGCATCCCACAAAGCCAAGATCAACCCCAATGAATGTAAATCCTCTATTTTCTATTTCAGTGCTGTTTGCATCTTAACCTTTTTCTGTTTATTTTTTAAGATTATTTTAAACTTCACGGCTATGGACACATTCAGGAGCCGGCTGTGCTGGTACGATTATGTGGAAGTCCGAGATGGATACTGGAAGAAAGCCCCATTGCGTGGTAGGGATATGCAAACTCTTAACTTTCATCTAATTGAAGCTTGTCCTGTCCTTGAAATCTCCTTTTCACCTCACTCATTTCTCAGAGAATCACAGGATCACAGAATGTTTACAGTGCAGAAGGGGGCCATTTGAACCATCATATCTGCACCGGCTCTCCGAATGAGCAATTCACCTAGTGCCACTCTCCTGCCTTCTCCCTTTAGCCCTGCACGTTCTTCCTTTTCAGATAACAGTCTAATTCCCTTTTGAATGCTTCTATTGAACCTGCCTCCGCCGCACTCTCAGACAGTACATTCCACACTTTAACCACTCACTGCATGAAGAAGTGTTTTCTCATATCACTTCTACCAATTATTTTAAATCTGCGCTCTCTGCTAATCGATCCTTTCATGAGTGGGAACAGTTTCTCCCTATCTACTCTGTCCAGACCCCTCATGATTTTGAACACCTCCATCAAATCTCCATTCAACTTTCTTTTCTCCAAGGAAAACAGTCCCAACTTCTCCAATCTACCTTCATAACTGAAGTTCCTTGTCCCTGGAACCATTCTCATGAATCTTTTCTCCACTCTCTCCAATGCCTTCACACCCTTCCGAAAGTGCAGCACCCAGAACTGGATGCAGTACTCCAGCTGAGGCGGAACGAGCGTCTTGCACAAGTTCAACATAACCTCCTTGTTCTTGTACTTCATGCCTCTATTAATAAAGCCTAGGATACTGTACGCTTTATTTACCGCGCTGTCAAGCTGTGCTGCCACCTTCAATGACATACACATATGCACCCAGGTCCCGCTGCTCTGCTTCTGTTGCGGTTTTGTTCCTTTGAATTCACAGTCCGACATGTCCTTTCTCCTCCCTCAGTGCACATTACAGTAATGAGGAACCATCTCATTGTCTCAAATCTCTGGAGATGGAGATGGTAGCAGAGTGGTAATGTTACTGGTGAGTAATTCAGAGGCCTGACCAACGTTCCAATGGCATGAGTTCAAATCCTACCATGGCCACTTGGGGGAATTTAAATTCAATTAATTAATAAATCTGGAACAAAATGCTTGTCTCATTAATAATCTGCTGCATTGTTGTAAACACCCATCTGGTTCACTAATACCCTTCAAGTGGTGGAAATTTGCCATCCTTATCCAGTGACCCCAGATTCACAGAAGTGTGGTTGATTCTTTACTGCCTCCTGCTATGCAAGCCACTCAGGTGGCTCATCACCCCCTTCTCAAGGGTAATTAGGGATGGGCAATAAATTCTGGCCTTGCCAGAAACTTTCTCATCTTAAGGATGAATGAAAAAAAACTCCCTCAGTCATTTAAAACCCTCTGCTCCTCTTTTTGTTAATTTTTTGACCACATTGTAGCCCACAGGTAGTTGACTTCTTGACACACAACATAAACACAAGTATAAAGACAGCTTTTGATAGCTTTGCTTCAGCTGGGCAATGCAATGGAGATTTCTTGCTGATGTGCAATTTTGGGTTAGATCACCATGTTCCCAATACCTGTGTTTAAAATCTGTTTAGGTATTTTTTTCTAGTACATTTGCCAGTGCAGCTTTCAGAGATTAAACACGTTTTACAGGCCAGCTGGCACTGCATGTGCCCTGGTTGGCACAGGACTGTGGAATAGCAGGCAGTGCACAGGTAAATCCATCAGCATGGGCTAGTAAACCCTGCGGGTGCTAGTCTTTATTTGTAGAAATTTATTATCTTGAAATGCTGTCGTCCATGTGTTAAATATACTCCCCTAATCCTGCACGGTAGTGAGACCCAGAACCAGTGAAGGAACAGGCAATATATGTCCAAGTCAGGATGGTATGACTTAGAGATAATAGTGTTCCCATGTGCCTGTTGACCTCGATCTTCTTGGTGGCAGGGATTCATGGATCTGGGAGGGGCAGTTCCGTGGGTGCCCTTAGACATCGGTCCAAGTTGCCAATTCCTCTACCTTCTGCCAAGCTCAGCAAGGATTGGATTGTGAGGCTGGCACCTCCTGGCTCGCAAGGCTGAGCATGTCGATTAGACAAGCTGTATTGAAAAGCCCAGGTCCCAGATTGCAGAGGCTTGCTGTGGTGGTAAATGAGATAACCCAGCACCCAGTGGATAGGTAACGCTAAGCCTAGGTTGTAAAAACCTGACAGTGTTAATGTTCTAAACACCCTTGTACACTCAGAGCTTGTTATTACAAATTGGCTGTAGATTTGAGTGCGTGTTCATGTCACAGTTTCTAACTGTTCTCTCGTCTAGTTTAGAGGAAAGGTTTGACGTTTATATGGCGTGGCAGAATTCTCTGAATAATCTCCTGTGAACTCTTCAATTTGGAAGCTAACTGTCCGGGCACCTTTGCTGCCGTTGCTCAAAAGGTGGGCGGCTAAAATCGACCTTAGCACCGCTGAGCTGTGGAAGGGGCGGTCAGTCAGAGCTTCTGTGGCTGAGGACAGCTTGAGGCTCAATTTCGAATTGTGAGGCAGAAGAATTTGGCCAAAAGCCATACCTCAGCAGGAGATAACAGCTTGGGAGTGCGAGGGACAGTAATGGGGGAGGGGGGGAATATTTGTTGGCTTTTCTCCTTACGTAACATTGAGAAGCCTGTAATTAATTCCCTACTGTCATCTTTGAAATTCCTTTTGAATCCCAGCTGGGTTAATTTCTTGTCCCTTTTTGTGACAAAGAAATTGCTTCTGTGTCTATGTCTGATTACCTGGCACAGCAGAACTCCTATGTCGAGACCTGTTTAACTGTCTCCACATGCTGGTTTTGCTAAAATTGAAAACTGCCTGCTTTGTTGTAGTTTTCCACTTTTTCAACCTGACACCCAGCTTTACCCAGTGAAGTTAGAATTCTCAAACATGTGCTTTTCTTGATTGCCCAGGGTTGAATTCACTGTTACTATATGGTTTTTTTCCCTTCCTTGCTTTCCTAATGTCTCTCCTTAAAGATTCAGAATTTCTAACTTTGTACTATTTTCATTTACTATTGTAAAGCACATATGTGTTTGTGACGCTAACTCGAGGCCATATCTTCCTGTACTGATCATTCTGCTGGATGATAGAGTAGAGATTTCCCAGGCCTCCCTCGTTCAACATCAAAATCATCGAAATTTGAAGCACACAAGGAGGCCATTAGGCCCATCATGTTTGTGCCAGTGGCAAGTAGCTATTCAGCCTGATGCTACTTTCCAGCTCCAGGACCATAGGCCTGTAGGTTACAGCACTTCGAATGCATCTCCAAGTACTTTATAAGTATTAAGAGGATTTCTGCCTCTATCATCTTTCCACATAGTGAATTTCAGATCCCCATCTGGATTTGATGAAAAGGTTTCCCCTCTAAACCTCCTGCCTCTTACCCTGAATTTACTCCACTTGGTTATGGACCCCTCTACACTAGGGCCTTCCTATCCACTCTATCTAGATCATTCACCATTTCATACACTTCAATTAAATCTCCCCTCAGCCTCTTTTCCAAAGAAAACGACCTCAGTGTATTCAATCCTTCCTCATAACTAAAATTCTCCAGTACAGGCAACATCCTTGTAAATCTCCTCTGTACCCTCTCTAGTGCGATCCCATCCTTCCAGCAGTGCGGTGACCGGAACTGTACCCAGTACTCTAGCTGTGGCCTAACAGCTATTGAGTTTCAATTCAACAAAAATCTGGAAGAAAAGTCTAATGGCGACCATGAAACCATTGTCGATTGTTGTAAAAACCCATCTGGTTCACTAATGTCCTATAGGGAAGGAAATCTGTTATCCTTACCTGGCCTGGCATATGTGTGACTCCAGACCCACAGCAATGTGGTTGAATTTTGAATGCCCTTTGAAATGGCCTAGCAAGCCACTCAGTTGTATCAAAGTGCTACAAAGCCACAAAAAAAGGAATGAAACCAGACGGACCACCCGGCATCGACCTAGGCACCGGAAACAACAACAGCATTCTCAGCCCTATCGACCCGACAAAGCTTTCAAACATCTGGGGTCTAGTGCCAAAATTGGGAGAGTTGTCTCGTAGACTAGACAAGCAACAGCCTGACATCGTCATCCTCACAGAATCATATCTTACAGACAACGTCGTAGGCACCACCATCACCATCCCTGGGTATGTCCTGTCCTACCAGCAGGACAGACCCTGCAGAGGTGGCGGCACAGTGGTATGCAGTCGGGAGGGAGTTGCCCTGGGAG
Source organism: Cetorhinus maximus (assembly GCF_964194155.1). Taxonomy (NCBI): domain Eukaryota; kingdom Metazoa; phylum Chordata; class Chondrichthyes; order Lamniformes; family Cetorhinidae; genus Cetorhinus; species Cetorhinus maximus. Next base: position 21,232,693 of record NC_135898.1, on the reverse strand, counting down.
TCCTCAACATTGACTCCGGACTCCATGAAGTCTCATAGCATCAGGTCCAATATGGGCAAGGAAGCCTCCTTCTGATTACTATGTACCGCCCTCCCTCAGCTGATGAATCAGTGCGCCTCCATGTTGAACACCACTTGGAGGAAGCACAGTGGGTGGCAAGGGCACGGAATGTACTCTGGGTGGGGGACTTCAATGCCCATCACCAAGAGTGGCTTGGTAGCACCACTATTGACCGAGCTGGCCAAGCCCTAAATGACATAGCTGCCAGACTGGGTCTGCGGCAGGTGGTGAGGGAAAAACATACTTGACCTCATCCTCACCAACCTGCCTGCTGCAGATGCATTTGCCCATGACAATATTGGTCAGAGTGACCACTGTACAATCATTGTGGAGACAAATTCCTGCCTTCACACTGAGGATACCCTCCATCGTGTTGTGTGGCACTACCACCGTGCTAAATGGAATAGATTTTGAACAGATCTAGCAACTCGAGACTGGGAATCCATGAGGCGCCCTGGGCCATCAGTAGCAGCAGAATTGTACTTGAACACAATCTGTAACCTCATGGCCCAGCATATCCCTCACTCTACCATTACCATCAAGCCAGGGGATCAACCTCGTTTCAATGAAGAGTGCAGGAGGGCATGTCAGGAGCAGCACCAGACATACCTAAAAATGAGGTGTCAACCTGGTGAAGCTATAACACAGGACTACTTGTGTGCCAAACAGTATAAGCAGCAAGTGATAGACAGGGCTAAGCGATCCCACAACCAATTAAGATCTATGTTCTGCAGTCCTGCCATCCAGTCTTGGATGGTGGTGGACAATTAAACAACTCATTGGAGGAGGAGGCTCCACAAATATCCCCATCCTCAATGATGGAGGAGCCCAGCACACCAATGCAAAAGATAAGGCTGAAGCATTTGCTGCAATCTTCAGCCAGGAGTGCCAAGTGGGTGATCCATCTTAGCCTCCTCTGGAGGTCCCCAACATCACAGATGCCAGTCTTCAGCCAATTCAATTCACTCCTCATGATAACAAGAAACGGCTGAAAGCGCAGAATATGCAAAGGCTATGGGCCCTGACAATATTCCGGCAATAGTACTGAAGACTTGTGCTCCAGAACTTGCCGCGCCCCTAGACAAGCTGTTCCAGTAAAGCTACAGCACTGGCATCTACCCAGCTATGTGGAAAATTGCCCAGGTATGCCCTGTACACAAAAAGCAGGATAAATCCAACCCAGCCAATTACCGCCCCATCAGTCTACTCTTGATCATCAGTAAAGTAATGGAAGGGGTCATCAACAGTGCTATCAAGCGGCACTTGCGTAGCAATAACCTGCTCACTGCCTAGTTTGGGTTCCGCCAGGGCCACTCAGCTCCTGACCTCATTACAGCCTTGATTCAGACATGGACAAAAGAGCTGAACTCCCGAGGTGAGGTGAGAGTGACTGCTCTTGACATCAAGACTGCATTTGACCAAGTGTGGCATCAAGGAGCCCTAGCAAAACTGGAGTCAATGGGAATCGAAGGGAAACTCTTCACTGATTGGAGTCATACCTAGCACAAAGGAAGATGGTTGTGGTTGTTGGAGGTCAGACATTTCAGCTCCAGGGCATCATTGCAGGAGTTCCTCAGGATAGTATCCAAGGCCCAACCATCTTCAGCTGCTTCATCAATGACCTTCCTTCCATCATAAGATCAGAAGTGGGGATGTTCGCTGATGATTGCACAATGTTCAGCTCCATTTGAGAATCCTCAGATACTGAAGCAGTCTATGTCCAAATACAGCAAGACGTTGACAATATCCAGGCTTGAGCTGACAAGCGGCAAGTAACATTCGCACCACACAGGTGTCAGACAATAATCATCTCCAAGAGAGAACCCAACCATCGCCCCTTGACGTTCAATGGCATTACCAACACTGAATCCCCCACTATCAACATCCTGGGAGTTACCATTGACCAAAAACTGAACTGGACTAGCCAGATGTGGCTGCAAGAGCAGGTCAGAGGCTAGGAATCGTACGACGAGTAACTGACCACCTGACTCCCCAAAGCCTGTCTTGTGCCCATCTATAGGAATACTCCCCACTTGCCTGGATGAACGCAGCTCCTACAACACTCAAGAAGCTTGACACCATCCAGGACAAAGCAGCTTACTTGATTGGCAGCCCATCCACAAACATTCACTCCCTCCACCGATGCACAGTAGCAGCAGTGTGTACCATCTACAAGATGCACTGCAGAAATTCACCAAGGCTCCTGCAACAGCACCTTCCAAACCCACAACCACTACCATCTAGAAGGACAAGGGCATCACTACCTGCAAGTTCCCCTCCAAGCCACTCATCATCCTGACTTGGAAATATGTTGCCGTTCCTTCACTATCGCTGGGTCAAAATCCTGGAACTCCCCCACCAACCCCCCTAACAGCACTGTGGGTGTACCTAAACCACATGGACTGCAGCGGTTCAAGAAAGCAGCTCACTACCACCTTCTCAAGGACAACTAGGGATGGGCAATAAATGATGGCCTGCCAGCGAAGCCCACACCCTGTGAATGAATATAAAAAAAAAAACTAGTGTTTTATACAGTTCCAGCATAAGCTTCCGGCTCTTATATTCTGTGCCCTAGCTAATAAGGCAAGTATCCTGTATGGCTTCTCAACCACTTTATCTACCTGTACTGCTATCTTCGGGAACTGTGGACATGCACTCCAAGGTCCCCCTGTTCCTCTACACTTTTCAGTATCCTAGAATTTATTGTGGTATTCCCTTGCCTTGTTTGTCCCCTCCAAATGCACTACTTCACGCTTCTCCGGGATTGAATTCAGTTTGTCGCTTTTCTGCCCACCTGACCAGTCCATTGATATCTTCCTGCAGCCTACAGCTTCCTTCCTCACTATCAACCACACAGCCACAACTCCGAAAATAGTGTATGACTGGCCATTCATCTCCTTGCTGTTTGTGGCATTGTGCTGTGCGCAAATTAGCATGTTACATCCAATGAGTCACTTTTTGGAGTATAGTGACGGCTATGTAGGCAGATGTAGCAACCAATTTACAAACATGATTCTCTCAGTAAACAGAAACGAGATGCACAACAAGTGAATCCGTTCTTAGCAATTTTTGTCCAACTTGCAAATTTATGGAGAAATATTCAGTGGCATTGAGAGAAATATTGGTTGTGGGTCCAATGCAGTGACAGCCTGACCAATGTTCATGTGCTTGCAATGCATCTACTTGCTGACCTGCTGTGTCTCTCTCCAGGCAGATTCTGCGGCGATAAACTTCCACCATCTCTGATCTCGACAGATAGTCGGCTATGGATCGAATTTCGCAGCAGCAGCAGCTGGGTTGGCAAAGGATTCTCTGCCATGTATGAAGGTAACTGTGAATTTTCTTTATTCCCTGCTTCTGAGGCTGGTGCACATGGAAGAAGCTTCTGTGGCACTGAGAGGGGAGTGGAACTCCCCTCCCCTCCAGTGGTTGCTGAGCATTTTTGCTTTCTCACTGCCCCTGCCCAAACAGTGAAATAGAGTGGGAGGAGGCTTGTCTGGAGCTAACACAAGCATGGACTAGTTGGGCTGAATGGCCTATTTATGTGCTATCAATTCTATGGGTGTTCTCCTGTCAGTTTAAAGGGGGAGCTGTGCTAATCCGACAAGCTCCGAAATGTTAGGGTGATATCGATGTGTCAGTCAATCGTCCCTCTCCTGCTCTGGTCATTCCCAGGGTCCCAGAAATGGAGATGATGCTGCCAAGGACAGTGGGAGTTGCTCTCTGTTGCTGCGCGGAGAGGTGTTCCCTCTGGACACTCAGGACTATGCACAGCAGATTCCAGTTGAGCATCACTTCACGAGATGACTGTGGAACATGGAGACAGCGGTTGGTGACATAGTGGTAATGTCACTGGACTAGTAATCTAGAGGCCCAGGCTAATACCCTGGGGACACAGGTTCAAATCATGGCAGCTGGAGGAATTTAAATTCAATTAATAAATCTGGAATATACAATTAGTCTTAGTATTGGTGACCATGAAACTATCATCAATTGTCATAAAAACCCATATGGCTCACTAATGTCCTTTAGGGAAGGAAATCTGTCCTCACCCGCTCTGGCCTACATGTGACTCCAGACCCACAGCAATGTGGTTGACTCTTAAGCTGCCCTCTGAAATAGCCTCGCAAGCTACTCAGTTCAAGGGCAAATAGGAATGAACAAAAAAATTGGGGCCTTGCCAGTAATGCCCCCATCCCAGGAAAGAATAAATAAAAAGAACATCAACTGTCAGGCTCCCAGATGACTGAGAGACAGCAGCGGGATAAAAGCCATCAATAAACTTTTCATTAGACTGCTAAAAATCATCCAGTTGAAAAGAACAAAAAGCAAGTACCTGTTTTTTTCCCAAAGAGGGATGGAGTAAGTTACAAGAAAGGAGCAGACAAGTACTAGTGGAGGGTTTGAGAGAGGGGGGAGTGAAGGGATATAATGGGAATATGGGCAGGTGCGGAGGGAGAAAGCAAATGCAGCAAAATCCAATATTTTTGCCCTGCACGTGAGCGGAAGTTTAAGTTGATTGAATTGTCAAACCCAGTGACACCTGGAATGATTGTCCAACCAGGTTGAAGGAAGGAAGCCGTGTTTTACAGTGCGCAGCAGATTGACCATGCTTTGTGGGCCCACATGTCAAGAGTGGTCACATGGCCTGGGCACCCAGAGGGTCCCCATTGCCCTTAGAACTGTATGGAAGTGGGGGGGCGTGTGGGCGGTTGCGGGAGACAAGAGAGGCTTATTTTAAAATAAAACATGGAAGAAAATCAGAGTGTAGGACGTGAGGAGCCTGGGATTGTGATGTGGTGAGGCTCTCTCCTAGGTTAGGAATCCATCATCGAACAGCGCAGCAATATTTATAAGCCGCAGGGCCGCACAGCTCAAACTAGCATCACACATGAAAGGAAAATCACCAGGACTTTTATTTCCCGTGCAGACCAAGAAGCTCAATGCCAGATGAGGTAGGAATGCGTCTATGTGGTACAAATCCCGGGAAGTAACGGAACAATCTTGGGAGCTTTCCAAAGGATTTAATTATTGCTTTGCTTCTCTGTTTTTTGCTGAGTCTTGTGAAAGAGCACTGTCATTTTAAACAAATAGCTACTTTGTGCTTGATTTTATTTCTCCCAGTTAATTGGTCTTTTTGGAGGTCTGGGAGTGTTTAGATAGGAGGAGATACCAGGGGGGAGAGAATTTGCATATAGTCAGCATCTGTTACCTGCAGTCCTGGCACTTGTAGTGATTGGCAAATAGCCAGGAGCGTCCGAGGACAGACTGTGTAACAAACGTCGTGAGCAGTCTCTTCCTCCCTGTCCTAGCATGTAAATCCGAGCAGGAGGAGGCCATTGAGCCCTTCGAGGGGGCTCCACGATTCAATTCGATCACTGTCAATTTGTATCTTAATTCCATTTACCTGCTTCTGTGAAAATATCTATCTATGTCAGTTTTTAAATTTTCAACTGAACCCCATCCCTTCCACCCTCAACAACTAATTGGGGGAGAGAGTTCCAGATTTCCACTTCTTGTGAGGAGAGAGTTGTAGATTTCCACACTCCTTTACATGAAGCTCCAGTTTTAAAGTTGTTCTGGATTCACCCGCCAGAGGAAATCGTTTCTCTCGATCAAGCCTATCGAATCCTTTAATCGCCTTAAACACTTCAATTATTTCATGCCTTCATCTTCTATACTCAAAGTAATATAAACCAAGTCTATGCAACCTTTCCTCGTAATTTTTTTCTTTAAGCTTGGTGAATCTACACTGCATTCCCTCCAAGGCCATTATATCCCTCTTGAAGTATGGTGCCCATGCAACATGCCACCTTTTGCCCCAACTCCATTGCTCCATTGACTGAGCATGCCAATGCCCAGAGATATTTTAAGGTCATAATTTGAAGGAAAAATGGAAATATTGTGAATATACTGTGACACCATGTTTTCATGTTAATGGTAACTAGTCAGTCCAACCCCATCCAGAACATGTCACCGTGAAATAAGGGGAAAGCACCTGGTTTTTGATCAAAGATACTCCATCCGTGTGGAATTGGGGAGAGGCACTGGGGCCATTTCAAGATTTGAAGCTAAGGGGAGATAACCCACACCCTAACACGGCCTTCCCTTCAGAGGCTGCACCTCTGCCCCTGACATCTCTCTGTTGATGGCGACATACATTTTAAGAGGACCTTAAAAGAGGAGAGAGGTATGATGGTGGAGAGGTTTAGGGAGGGCATATCAGAGCTTAAGGCCAAGGCAGCCAAAGGCATAATTCCAATAATGAAGCGATTGAAATTGGAGATGCTCAAAGCGCCAGAATTGGAGGAGGGCAGAGAGCATGGGGCTGGAAAGAGGTTGCAGAGATAGAGAGGGGCGATGACCAAGGAGGATATGGAATTTAAGACAGGATTGAAACTCAATAGGCTGAATTTCCTTCTTTGCGGTAATGACTCTCCGACTCTAATCATTGAGATCGGGGAAGCCTTGGGCCAATTGAAAAGGTGGAAAAGGTACTTGTGACATGTAACCTCATTTTCCATTGTTACTTTGGGTTGGTGAGCTGTTACCTCAAAGATTGCATTGTCAATTGCCCTCTGGGTTAGTGGCAAAATTTTTGCCTCAGTGCCTAAAGCTGGACATTCTTCCACTTTCCTCCCTATTCTCCTCAAGGGACTGATTAAAGCTGGCCCTTCAGGCTTCAACCTGTCTCCTTGTCTAAGCTGGTAAAGTTGTTGTCAGGTCAGTCTATTATGGGCGCATCATATAAAAATTTCCAGCCCTATCTCCATCCAACATGACCCATAGACACTTAACAGGAGGAGTTTATGGACCAATCAAAAAGCATGAATCCCAGCTCACCTTCGACAGGGGTGAAAGCCATGTTCAACCTAATGAAGTTTTGATGTTCATGTGTTACTCAGGACTCATGCCTGGTATTTCATTTTATCTCTCTTGTAACGATCGATTTTAGTGAGCAAAGCCACAGCTGAAACTGTGCTTAGCGTACCTTTGTTTCTTTTTGTTTAAACCTTAGCCATCTGTGGCGGGGATATCAGCAAGGATCTCGGGCAGATACAGTCTCCAAACTATCCTGATGACTACAGGCCATCTAAAATCTGTGTCTGGAGGATAAAAGTCTCTGACAGTTTCCATGTGGGACTCACCTTTCAGTCGTTTGAGGTAAGGCTCAACTTTCAGAGTCAGGTTATTGTGCTCTGGGCTCCTGTCTCAGACTGTGCCACCAACTGGCCTTTTCTCTGATTTCCAAATGCCTTTATAAAAGAAAACTTGGTTAAACATGATGCTACACACGGTGAGTGTCAAGAATGCACATTCCCCCTATGGATCTCTTACCATTTATCCCAGTGAGGTGTTGCTACAGCAGATCTATTGCCCCTTCCTCAAAGGGGCTATTCCTACTGGGATCTAGTAGCAAAATGCAGGTCCCCTTAATTTACAGAATAGAAACGAAAGGTCTACTGCACTCTGCATTTTGTATTAAAGTCCATAGATCAGATGTTGTCAAGTTGAGTTTGTTAAACTCTTGGTTTCTAATTTCAACGTCAAATAATTCCAATTCTATAGTGCCAATCATTGTAACCAGTATTCCATTTAGGGAAATGCAGAAGCCACTTTGCGCACAGTAAGGTTCTGCAAAGAATAATGTGTTAGTAACTGGTTAAGCTGTTTCGGTGATGATGGCCATGGGATACATATTGGGTAGAACTCTGGGAGAACTCCCCTTGTGTCATGGGATCTGTTGCTGCACCAAACTGAAACTATTTCTTTGTTAGTAATCAGGAAAGGAAGAGGGTATTTGGAAGGCCAATGAAGGCCAGAGCCTGTCAGTTGGTGTCTGGCTAATGGGCTAAGTCGCAGTCCGCTAATGAATGCGTAACAAGTGATGATGGGCAGTAATTTGCTCAGAGAGCTCCAAGAGTTGACAGCTCTTTGCAATGGATTGAATTTACTTCAAGATGTAAGACGCTGCATCACTCACTAATCTCTCCCCCTCCCCTCCTGTGGTGAATACGTGCTCAAATATAACCACTTCAAACTCTGGCCAACAATTACGCAGCACTGGCTTCATGCACGCATCATGGATGTGCGTCATGTGTGCGTAGTATGTGTGCATGGTGTGCGCTGTGTGTTGTGACGTGTGCTTTGGTATGTAGTGTGTGTGTTTGGGTCACATGCGTGTCTGCAGTGTGAATGTGTGCACAGTACGTGGTATAATGTGGGCAATGCATGCGTGTGCAGAATTCTGCACACGCATGCATCACCCACATTATACCACGTACTGTGCACACATTCACACTGCAGACACGCATGTACTGTTGATGTATATTGTGTTTTGAATAACAAACAAAGTCCGAGGAACTGCTTTATTTCCCCCCTCTCCACAGATTGAGAGGCACGATAGCTGTGCGTATGACTATCTGGAGGTCCGAGATGGAGGCACTGACGATAGCCCTCTGATTGGTCGTTACTGTGGTTATGACAAGCCTGATGATATCAAGTCAAGCTCCAACAAACTGTGGATGAAATTCGTCTCCGATGGCTCCATCAACAAAGCAGGCTTCTCCGCAAACTTCTTCAAGGGTGGGCCAATCTCCAAATTCATGAATTATTCGCTGATTGTTTGGACATTTTAAAAAGCTGCTTAGAGAAAGCATGTAAAATCCTAGTCACTACCACTCATGGACCCGAAATTATTCCTATTTGGGATTATCCTCCCATTTACTTGTGCTCAAGCAGCATTAATCAGCGTTCTTCCTGCAAGGTTTCTGAAGCTTAACATCTGCAGTGGAGAGCATTTGAATTAAGAATGAAATTAGTGCATATCTAGATAAAGGGAAAATCATGAGAAATTGCTTGCACAGATTTCAAAAGGGGCGATCGTGCTGGGAAAACCTTAAGGAACTCTTGAAGGAAGTAGCAGACAGATTAAGATTGGAGAAATGCAGCAGATAGGGTGTACATGGACTTCATGGAGGCCTTTATTAAGGGACCACATGGAATATTATTAGAGAATCATCAAAATTTGCAGATAATGCCAACTGAAGGGGTAGCTAACACTGAGGAAACATACTAGAGGACTTTAGGAAACATGCTGACTGGGAAGTTAAGCAGCAAATGAATTTAGGCAGGAAAAACAGAAACATCACCTGCACCTTAGAAAATAAAGAGACGAAGGAACAAAGCATTCTAAGCAGCATCGCAGGTAAACAAAGGAATTTAAAATGTGACCAAAACACTAAGATTTATTTGAGTAGTGAAGTTATGTTAAATTTGTCTAGGTCAGGCTGCACTCGGAGCACTGTTCACAGTTCTTGTCTCCATACTATTAAAACAAGAGTATGGAAGCTCTGGAGAAAATGCAGAAAAGAGAGATTAGAGCTACCTGGAAAGACTGAGCAAGTTAGGTTTATTTTCTTTGATAGAGATCTTTAAAATTATGAATGGGTTGAACAGGGTAGATTTGGAGAAAATTGTTTCCACATGTGGGAGAAGGGACCACAAACACAAGATAGTTACTAATAAATACAATTGCAGAATAAGGAGAAATTTGGTAACTCAGAGTAGGGCAGAATGTGGGACTTACTACAAAGGGAAACAATTGAGGCAAATAATGTTGATGTTTTCCAAAGGAAACTAGAGAAGTACATGAGAGAAAGGAATCGTTATAGAAACTTACAAGACAAAAGAGACTATTCAGCCCATTGTGCCTGTGCTGGCTGTTTGAAAGAGTAGCCATGCTTCGATCCACACCCTTGGTTAATGTACCCTGTAAGTTCCTCATCATCAACTACCTGTCCAAGTCCATTTTAAAATTATTTATGAAATCAGCTTCCACCATCTTTTCTGGTCGAATGCCCCAGATCCCGACAGTTCTCTGAAAACATTTCTCCTAAGTGAAAAAGTGTTGAAAGGGTGAGCTGAGATAGGTGGAATAGGAGGACACTCGTATGGAGTACCAGCACGAATGAGTTGGAGCTTCAAATTCAGGAGAGGATAACAAAACAGATTAAACATTGGTTAGGAGGGAGGAAAGAGAGTATATTGGAAAGGTCAGAAAAAAAGACAAAACTCATTTTCCCGTAAGGTCCATTTATCGGAGTGTCTGAAATGGGTAGTGCTGCCACAGAGTTCAGCTCTGGGGCCTCTTCTGTTTCCTGTGTGCAGTAATGATTTGGATACAGGGTTTAGGAAGGTGGCATCACAATTTGCAGTTGCTGCCAGACTAGGAGGTATAATTAGTTAATTGTTTGGGGCTTCAAAGGAAGCTGATAAGACCAGGTAGGCTTGGTGCTGTGGAAGAGGAGAGGGGCTTGGAAAGGCAAATGCACAGGACATTTAAGGCAGTGCCTCAGGTTAACGAGGCTGTTTTAAACAAAGCGTGGATAAAATTCCAAGTTTTAACCTGAGTTAAGTTTCTGTTTGAGAGAACGGTTAGAGAATGGGGAAAAAAAGCAATACCAGCCACTCCCAGGAATGAGTTGTTCCAGTAATAAATGTCCTGAGGGTGCGAATCTTGACTCACCTTAGATTCAGGGAGAATCCATGGGAAACAGGGAGTGATTGGAACTTGCCAAGGAAATGGAATGTGTTTCAAACCATTCAGCATCATCAGGGAATCTGTCCGGACTTGGTGGAGATATTAACATTGAAACACACGCTGAGTGACGGTCTTGGTGCGGTTAAAGTTCAACCTCACAGCCCATTCCATTGCTGACCTCAGCCTCGACTGGCTGAACTTTCCCACAAGGAATGCATGTGGTGGGAGTGGAATCACCAATTCTCTTGCAGCATTCCCTAAATAGTTGAGAGGCTGGCAAATTTCTCTGCCAGTGATGACGGTTGAGGGGGGTTTGCCTGCTTGTGATAGTCTCACTATCCTCTATCCACAAGTCGGAAAAAAGACAAAAGTGCTGGGGGCCTCACTCAGCAGTTGAAGCAGAAAGCGAGGTTCCTGTTTTATGCTAGTCCTCTCTTATCAGGACGGCTGCACCAATCTTACTCCCTTTGCACTTCAGCGCAAAAGCAGAATGATGCACCCTTGTGTGTGTGTGTGTGTGTGTGTGTGTGTGTGTGTGTGTGTGGCCTTAAGAAGTTGTACTCAATTGGTGCTGATTTCTTTGCTGTCTTCCTTCTAGAGGTGGATGAGTGCTCCCGGCCTGACAATGGAGGGTGTGAGCAGCGCTGTGTCAACACTCTGGGCAGCTATAAGTGCGCCTGTGATCCTGGCTACGAGCTTGCAAACGACAAAAGAAGCTGTGAGGGTAAGAGAGAGAGTTCTTTTTAATTTGCTCTGGGGATGAGAGTGCCGCTGGAAAGGCCAGCATTTATTGCACATCCCTAGTTGCCCTTGAAGTAAGTGGCTTGCTCAGGCATTTCAGAGAGAAGTTAAGAGTCAATACATATCTGTGGGTCTCGAGTAACAAGTAGGCCAGACCAGGTAAGGACAGCAGATTTCCTTCCCTGATTAGTGAACCAGATGAGTTTTTACAACAATCTGGTGGTTTCATGATCATTATTAATGAGACTAGTATTTTATTCAAAGTTTATTTAATTAAATTTAAATTCTGCAAGCCGCCATGGTGGGATTTAAACTCACGTCTCGGAAGCATTTGTCAGGTCCTCTGGATTATTTGACTAGTAATTTTCCTACTATGCTACTGCCCCGATTGTGCACTGAAACAAAGAGAGAACTTTGAAAGCTTCGGGTGGGGGGAGGGGCAGGGGGAGTGGGAGAAGGACCCCTTCTGATGGGCGAGGGGGTGGTGCAGGAAGGAAAAGACCCCTCTCTTGATTGTTGCGATGCTCGTGGCAGGGCAGGGGCAGCTCCAATGCTTTATATGCCCTGATGGCCCAAGTCTGATGTTGCCCTCGAGACATGGCCAGTAGCTCGGAAGTGGGGGTTGGTAGTTGTGCCAGCCTCACCCGCACTCATGGAACCACGAAAGAAAAACTCAGAGAAGGCCAGCTCCCATTGACAAGCAGCACCAGTGCTTGCCTTGATGAGAGTGTGGCTGAGAGTTCCAAGAGCTCAGTGAATGGAAATGCACTGCTCTGTGTGAAACAGATGGGAAATGGTGGGGGACAGAATGGGGAAGGATAACATGAGAACAGTGTGGCTGAGCCTGGAGATTGAGAGAGTGGGGAATGAAGGAGTACTACAAAATTGCAAACAAGGAGGAGTTTTAAAAAAGCATCAATTATTACAGTGTTCAGTGCCAGGCCTCCCTCTGGTATAATAATTGGACTGTATTTGCCCAGCTGGAAGACCTTCCCTTTGGAAACAGAATTGATGCTACAAGTTTGGTCTGAAGTAGTAATGGTGCTTTACTAATTTCAGCTGCATGTGGTGGTTTCCTGACCAAGCTTAATGGTTCCATAACCAGCCCAGGGTGGCCCAAGGAATACCCGCCCAACAAGAACTGCGTCTGGCAAGTGGTGGCACCAACGCAGTACCGCATTTCCCTCCAGTTCGAGTTCTTTGAGATTGAAGGCAATGATGTGAGTATATACCCTGTGTGATTCAGATATCAGCGCGAAAAGAAAGAAAGGCCTGCATTTGTATAGCGCCTTTCAGGACCTCCAGACACCTCAAAGTGCTTTAGAATGAAGTACTTTTTGAAGTGTAGTCACTGTTGTAATGTAGGAAATGCAGCAGCTAATTTGCACACAGCAAGATCCCAGAAACTGTAATGTGATAATGACCAGATTACCTATTTGTAATGTTGATTGAGGGATAAATATCAGCCAGGACGCCAATGATAACTCCCCTGCTCTTCAAAACCGTGCCATGGGATTTTTTACATTCATCTGAGCAGGCAGATGGGGAGCCCTCGCTTTAACGTCCCATCCTAAAGAAGGCACATCTGACGGTGCAGCTCTCCCTCAGTACCGCAGTGGGAGTGTCAGCCTTGATTTTTGTGCTCCAGTCCCTGGAGTGGGATTTGAGCCAGGAAGCTTGTGCCTCAGAGACGAGAATTGAGAACTTGGCTGGTGGGTTGGGGTCAAGGGTGAAATAAATTTAGTGTAGGGCAAAGATTAATTTCTCGGAAGGAGAGTAAGACACAGTCACACACTTCCTAAGGACAAGGCACAGGGTTACCCATTCCCTCCCACCCCAAACTGTACTGAGACAAGATGAGAACAGGAACTTGGAAAAGGAAGGGAGAATGATATACCCTGGCAGATGGATGAACAGAACAGTTCTGTTGAAGGGTCATGAGGACTCGAAACATCAACTGTACTCTTCTCCGCCGATGCTGCCAGACCTGCTGAGTCTTTCCAGGTATTTCTGTTTTTGTTTTGGCTCCATCCCTCTTCCTGGCAACAGTCTGTTCGCAACCTTAGCACATTTGACCCTGAGATGCGCTTCCAACCTCTTCTTCACACTATCACTAAGGCCACCTATTTCCACTTCCGTAACATCACCCAACTTCATCCCTGTCTCAGCTTATCTGTTCTAAAATCTTTGTCCCTGGCTTCGTAACCTCTAGACCTGACCATTCCGACATACTGCTGGATGGTCTCCCACATTCTACCGTCTGTATACTTGAGCTCATCCAAAACACTGCTGTCCGTGTATTAACTCGCAGCAAATCCCATTCCCCTATCACCCCTGTGCTCACTGACCTACACTGGCTACCGGTCAGGCAATATCTTGTTTCTAAAGCTTGTTCTCAAACCCCTTCATGGCCTCACCCCTCCCTATCTCTGTAATCTCCTCCAGCCCCACAACCCTCTGAGCTCCTCTAATTCTGGCCTGTTGTATATCTCAGATTTTGATCGCTGCACCATTGGTGGCTGTGCCTTCAGTTGCCTGAGCCCCAAACTCTCGAATTCCCTCCCTAAACCGCTCTGCCTCTCTCTACCTCACTCTCCTCCTCTATTACGCTCCTTAAAACCTAACTCTTTGACCAATCCTTTGGCCATCTGACCTAATATTTCCTTATGTGGCTCAGTGTCAAATTTTATTTATAATGCTACTGTGAAGTGCCTTGGGACGTTTCATTACGTTAAAGGCACTATATAAATATAAGTTGTTGTTAGGTTTGAGTGTTTATAAAGGTGTGGAAGACACCGAGTCAAGTGGGGGGAGACTGCTCTAGCCCTCACCACTTGGAATCAGAATCCAGATAGGACCTAACTAAGGGGTTACACTGTGACTGTTGTATTAGTATGCAGGAGTTGCTTTTCCTATGCACAACTGACAATATATCTGCACCCTTAACAGTGAGTGCCATATTATTTCTTTTTTAGGGCTCTGACTGGGACCTGATATCTGACTGATATCGCTGCAGTTAAAAAAAAACCTGGGTTGGAGGGTATTATATTTGCTCCATTGATGTGATTTGATCTTTTGCTATTGTATTCTATGTATTGATATGAGGTGTGATGTGTCGATCTGAGTGAACTGATATCTGTTGGGTTCCAGGTCTGTAAATATGACTATGTAGAAGTCCGCAGTGGTCTCTCTGCTGACTCCAGGCTTCACGGCAAATTCTGCGGTGCAGAGAAGCCAGAGGTGATCACGTCCCAGTACAACAACATGAGGATAGAGTTTAAATCGGACAACACCGTCTCCAAGAAAGGTTTCAAGGCCCACTTCTTCTCTGGTATGTGAGCTGTCTCTTCACAGGGTGTGAGGAGAATCACTGTACGCAAAGTGGGAGCACTGACTGATCTTTGTTCACTCATTTAGCGTGCTAAAGATTATGTTTAACACCTGAGCATTGCTCTGGGTGAACTGAGTTAACTCAATGCTTAAGACCTTCTTAGCCTGTATGGGGTCAATGTCCCCTTTAAAATAATTTCCAGTCAGCTACAACCTGCATTTATAGTGTGTCTTTAATTTAGTGAAACATCCCAAGGTGCTTCACAGAAGTGTGATGAGGCAAACTCGGAGGGTTATTGGACTGGTTGAAAGTCTTGTCAGTTCTTCAGCTAATTTGTGAGCATGTGCAGTGCTTGTGTGTATCTGCCTTCTCCCAGTTGGCTTGGTCAGTTTGTTTGGAAGTTGTCAGTTACCATGAGGGAATAAGTTGTCTTATGATTGACTATGCAGCAGCAAGTAGATGAAGAGGTGAGCTTCTTTCAAAAACCTCAGTGTAAAACTGGAGCCTAGTACACTGCAACAGAAAGACACAAGTGATGGAATTAAGAACAAGAGTGCCCCCTTTAGGATCCACAACAGAATGACTCGTACAACAGATTTTGCAAACTATTTGGATTGGGCCAAACGGATTGCTGTCTCCCTTGCTCCATGTAGATATATTCGTGCAAATTGAACCAGAGAGCACAGGAGGAGGCCATTCAGCCCATCATGCCTGGCTGTTTGAAAGAGCTATCCAATTAGTTCCCCCTCTGCTCTTTCCCCAGGGCCCTGTAAATGTTTCCTTTTCAAATATTTATCCAATTCCCTTTTGGAAATTATTATTTCAGGTAGTGCCTTGCACATCATACCAGTTCATTAAAAAAGTTTCCCTCATCTCCCCTCTAATTTGTTTGCCAATTATCTGTAATCGGTGCCCTCTGGTTACTGACCCTCCTGCCAGTGTGTTGCCAGTGAGTAATTGACAGGTTGGCTGTGATTTTCTTCTCACTTAAGCCACCATTGACCAATCCAGATTTTCTGTTGCTCAATTGCCTTATTTTAATTGCAGGAGGAGATGTTGAATGTTTGGAGTCCCTTACTATTTTGGCATTTGTTAGAAGTATTTTCCAAGTCAGCCCATAGAAAGGTGGTGAACTGCATAATCTGAGGACAGACTAACTACAAGTCCACTTTCCGTAAATGTAGCCAGGAATAACTTTATGCGGATGAGGAAGAAAATGATACAATTCCTTTTTATCTCAACGTTTTATTTCTGGAGGGATAGAATTGAAAAATAGTGAAGCTATGTTAAACCTGTATGAAATGTTGTTTAGACCACACTTAAGAGTCCAGCGTGCAGTTCTGGCTGTCATGTTATAAAAAGGATGTAGAGGCGCTGGAGAGGGTGCAGAGAAGATTTAGAAAGATGATACCAAAACTGCAAGGTTATACCTATCAGGAAAGAATTGACAGGCTGGATCCCTGTTCTCTTGAAAAAAGGTGGCTGAGGGGGTGACCTAATTGAGGTCTTTAAAATTCTGAAAGGGTTTGATTGAGTGGATACAGAGAGAATGTTTCCTCTTGTGGGGAAGAGCAGAACTAGAGGTTCATCATCAAGAAATCCAATAGGGAATTCAGGAGAAACTTCTTCACCCAGAGAGTGGTGAGAATGTGGAATTCACTACCACAGGGAGTGGTTGAAGTGAATAGTATCGATGTACTTAAGGGGAAACTAGACAAACACATGAGGGAGAAGGGAAGAGAGGGTTAGGATGGTAGATTTAGATGCGGAAAGATGGAAGGAGGCTGGAGTGGAACATAAGCACCAGTATAGACTGCTCAAGCCAAATGGCCTGTTTCTGTTCTCTAAATTCAATGTAATGACTTACTTTTGAATCCAACCCAAACTATTGTGTCTGCAGTCAAGCAAGGTGAGAGCAGGCAGTACAACCTGGCTGGGGTATGAGAAAAGTTACCCAGAATTTGGCACAAAACTAAAATCTCACTCAGAGAATGGGTTAAGTGGGAAGCAGAATTGTACCACCTGGATATCATTATGAGGTTTCTCAGGTACATTGGGACCATGTAGAGGAGGCAGGGAACTTTACTCTGTATCTAACCCTGTGCTGTACCTGTCCTGGGAGTGTTTGATGGGACAGTGTAGAGGGAGCTTTACTCTGTATCTAACCCTGCTCTGTACCTGCCCTGGAAGTGTTTGATGAGAACAGTGTAGAGGGAGCTTTATTCTGTATCTAATCCCACGCTGTCCCTGCCCTTGGAGTGTTTGATGGGGACAGTGTGGAATATCTGCATGAACAACCATATCAGAAGATCTGGGTCACTGAAGGAGCGAGAATAACTTCACCATGATGTGACAAGTGTGAGGTTTTCAGACTCTGTTTTTTCTGACTGGCTCGGGTCACCAGAAGATAATGAAGATACTGCTGAGGAAATTAAATGACTGAGCAGGGCACTTGAGGTTGTTTGCTTGTGGGGTTGGAGTTTTAGACTGTCTGTCTGGGCTGAAAATCTTGAGATGCCTCCTTCAGGTTCCCCACATTTCTTCCCTCCAGACAAGGACGAGTGCTCAAAGGATAATGGTGGCTGCCAGCACGAGTGTGTCAACACGTTTGGGAGCTACACGTGCCAGTGCCGTAGCGGCTTCATGCTTCACGAAAATAAGCATGATTGCAAGGAAGGTGAGTGACCTTTGAACCACAGTCCCTGATGATATAGAGCAGGGTGCTGGGAACTCCAAATTTGCATGTCAAGAGGTGGGAGTAGGATGGGAAAAATTCTCTTAATGGTGCATGTTAACCACTGACTACTGATCCCCCTGGTGGGTTAGTCAAGGGGTTACAACAGTTTTAAAATGGAGTGAATTTTGACACCATTGTGTCAGCTAATGAGTTGGAGGCAGCGTTGGACCTTGTGGTTTTTATTTACAGAGTCTTTAAACTTGTGAGCGAACCTGCAGACAACAGAGTCTCCTGATAAAAGCAGGATTATTTCTCCAACACAATGCAGTGAGTGGCGGATAGTTATAGGATACAAATGATGAGCAAGGGAAACATCCTCCCAGCATCTACCCTGTCAAGTCCCCTCAGAATCTTATATGTTTCGATAAGATCATTTTCTGAACTCCAATGAGTAAGTAATGTTGTGCAACATTAGAAAATCGCGGGATTGCTTGCGAATGTTTCTCAACAGACTAATAAGGAGCAAATACTTTTTCAAAGTGACGCCTTTGCCTGACATCAGCCATTTCATTCACTATGAAACAAGTAGGAATAGTGTCCATTCAGTCACTCCCAGAGTGGCGATGAGTGCTTCTCATTTATCATGCTGCCCCTTTCTCCCAAAATAAACAAGGATAACTCTACGCAAGCACGCTCCCGATCCAGGCCACACAGCCTGCCGCCTACATAGTGAAACGGTTCAGAACAGGTTCACTAGGCTGATTCCTGGTATGAAGGAGTTGACTTAGGAAATGTGGAGCAGGTTGGGCCTGTATTCACTGGAGCTTAGAAAAACGGTCTTATCGAAACATATAAGATCCTGAGGGAGCTTGACCGGGTAGATGCTGGGAGGATGATTCCCCTCGTGGGAAAAATCTAGAACTAGAGGGCACAGTTTTGAAATAAGGGGTCTCCCATTTAGGATAGAAATGAGGAGGGATTTCTCCTTTCAGAGGGTTGTTACACCTTGGAATTCTCCAACCCAGTGGACAGTGGAGGCTGGAGCATTGAATATATTCAAGACTGAATTGGACAGATTTTTGATTGACAAGGGAGCCAAGAGTTATTGGGGACAGACCGGATGGCGGAGTTAAGTCTGCAGTAGATCAGCCATTATCTTATTGAATGGTGGAGCAGTCCCGAGGAGCCAAATGGCCTACTCCTGCTTCTATTTCTTATGATCTTATGTTCTTATGACTGCAGCTGGATGCGAACACAAAATCAACAGTGTTTCTGGCACCATCACCAGCCCGAACTGGCCCAATAAGTACACAAGTCGGAAGGAGTGCACCTGGGAGATCATAACCACACCTGGGCACCGGGTTAAACTGGTAAGAAATACTCTTTATTGAGGGAGCCCATTCGTGTCTCAGGGGTGGCACAAGATTGCAAACCTGCTTACCATCATTAATCTTGAAGGACCAGATTGGAAACCCACATAGCCATAAACGGCTTATTATGGTCCGTTCACAACATGGGAGCTGAGGAGAATCATAGAGTGATACCTCACAGAAGGTGGCCATTTGGTCCTTTGTGCCTGTGCTGACCCTTTGAAAGAGCTCTCCAATTAATCCCGCTCCTCAAGCTCTTCCCCATAGCTCTACAAATTTCTGCTTTGCACGATATATATAATTCCCCTTTGAAATTTCTTATTGAATCTGTTTCCACCGCCCTTTCAGGTTGCGCGTTTCAGACCACAACAGCTTGATGCATTAAATAAAAAAATCTCCACATCTCCGCTCTGGTTCTCTTGCCAAATCATTGTAAGTCTGTGTCCTCTGGTTGCCAACCCCCCTGCCAAGGAAATAATTTCTCCTTATTTATTCTATCAAGATTGCTCATAATTTTGAATGAAATCCCTGCTTAACCTTCTCACCCCTGAGGAGACATGTCTACGAAATCTTCAAATTTGAAACCTTGAATCTTGTGGGGAGAAAGAACTACTGAGAACATGCAATTGTTTACTTTTGTTTGGAAGGCCTTCAATGAGTTGGATATTGAACAGCACCAGGAATGTGCCTATGATCACCTGGAGCTTTACGATGGCAAAGACTCAAAGGCGAAAGTTATTGGCCGATTCTGTGGCAGTAAGAAGCCAGAGCCCCTGATCTCCACCTTCAATAAGATGTTCATTAAATTCTTCTCTGACAACTCTGTGCAAAAAAAAGGCTTTGAAGCCACTCACAGTTCAGGTAAGAAGCCTCCACTATTGCAAACACACCTATCCAATTGGCTGAATCATGGTGAGATGAAGCAAAGTCACTGTGTAAACATGTTGCTCCAATCATTAATTTGAGCTGCTTTGAAAAGCAATGGTAGAAGATATAAGGATGGAATAACTGGGGGGATTTTATACATGTGTTTCACCTTGTCTTTTGTGCTTTACACTGTCACTCCACCCACTCAGGTAGGTTGTGACCTGGAAACTATGTAATTGAGAATGTGCTCCCTGACTAAACATGGGATATTGTTGGATGAAGCAGTATAGAAATGGGACTTTTATCATCGCAATTTAAGCCACAATAAGAAGGACATCAGTCAGTGAAGGCTTAATTCCTGGCACTTATCCAAATTTAGGCATGCCTATTGTCTCATAGACGAGGGTTTGAGTGGGATCTTCAATTCGGAGAGGAGCACTGTAACGAGCAGTAAAAATGATGCCACCTCCCCCCACCCCCCCCCTGCTCCCCTCAGAACTGAACCAGGCAGATGAGGAAAGTTCTCTAGTTCAGTCCGTGTCTCTGTTAGGTTGGCAATAGCAAAACTGTGCAATCAATCCCCACACCCTCATAGTAGCTCGAGACTCCCAATCCTGGTTGGTATCCATTGACCCTTGGTCGTAAGTGTGAAGGATGGACGAGGTGAGGATTGAACTCCACAGTGATTCCCCACTGCAGCCAGTGCTGGCACTTTAGTTACCTAATGCATGAATGCCCATCTGGCCAAAATACCAAGGGACTGCAGGCTCCTGTGGTACCGTAGCCCAACAACAGTCAGCTGCCAAAATAGAACGGCAAATGGCACTGATTGGATTACTCTGCAGAGAGCCGGCATGAACTTGATGGACTGAAGGGGTTTCCTCCATACCGTAAAGACTCTCTGGTCTTAAGCAGAAAAAGGTACTTAACACCAGAGGACAGAATGAAGTGACATCAGTATTGTAATGTCAGAACCACTGTTGCTAATTTGTGCAGAGCAAGGTCCCATAAGATAAATGTTCAGATTATCTTTTTTTAGTGGTATTAGCTAAAGGATAAATATTGGCTAGGATACCAAGGATAAACTCCCCTGCTCTTCATCGGAATGTGCCATGCAATCTTTTATATCCCCCTGTAAGGAGGCAGGGCCTTAGATCTGAAAGACAGCACCTCTGACAGTGCAGCACTCTCTCAGTGCCAGCCTAGGTTATGAGGCACAGTGGGACTTGCACCCCTGCAATCTCCTGACTCAGAGGTGAGAGTGTGATGCATTGAGGCAAGAACTTTAGATTGAAGAGAGGCTTGATGAGTTGCGGCCCAAGCTGGGAAGGACCTTGCACATTGCTGACTGGTTAATGAAAATAGCTAACCATAAATAGGCAGCAATGTTGTTGAGCAAGTACTACAGGCAAGGAAAGGATGTAACTACCTTGGCAAGCTTATACTGGAGACCAGTGTTACATGCCAGTGTCCATGTTTTATCCTGCAGAATGTGGGGGAAAGCTGAAGGCAGAAGTGAAAACCAAGGATCTGTACTCTCACTCGCAGTTTGGAGATAACAATTACCCTGGAGGAGCAGATTGCCAGTGGGTGGTCCGGGCAGAAGAAGGGTACGGGGTGGAGTTGATATTCCAGACCTTCGAGATTGAGGAGGAAGCAGACTGTGGCTACGATTACATGGAGCTGTTCGATGGCTCAGATGACACTGCTCCCAGGCTGGGCAGGTTCTGCGGCTCCGGGGTAAGAGCTCGTGATGTCCATTCAATGTTTTTCCAATTTCTGTTGGGTCTGTGTCCCACCCTGTGAAACCACACTGATTTAGCACAAACTGCCAATCTTACTGGGTGTTATGGGGAAAGGAAATGAAGAATGGTTGTGCTTGTTGGAGGCCAATTATTTCATCCCTAGGACATCATAGTAGAAGTTCCTCAGGGCGGTGTCCTGGGCCCAATCAGCTTCAATGACCTTCCCTCCATTGAAAGAGGTGGGGATGTTCACTGATCATTGCAAAATGTTCAAAAATATTCATAGCTCCTCAAATAACGAGGACCAATGCCTGCATGCAGCAAGACCTGAACAACATTCAGGCTTGGGCAGATAAGTGAGAAGTAACATTCATGCCACACAAGGGCCAGGCAATGACCATCTTCGACAAGAGAGAGTCCAACCATCTGCCTTCAACATTCGATGACAATTCCATTGCCAAGCCCCCTGCCTGTGTATGGAAGAAAGTGCTAAATCTTTTTCCTGGTTCCATGCTTCTTCGCATACTGATGTCAGTCAGAGTACAGGCCATCTTCGATCTCCATTTTCTGCTCAGTGTCAAACAGTGAGCGCTCTCCCTGGCACTGGTCAAATTCCCTGGTCACTGGGAGGTGTATGCTTGGAGTGGGTGACTTGTCAGCATCTGCCCTTCACTCAACACTTCATCCCTTAGCTCATCTGAAAGCAGAGATTGTTGTGTGAACTGTGCCTAAAGAACAGGAATAATATACACACATGCACATACTCATACACACACATTCATGCACATATAGATCCAAGCATATATGCATACACACATGCACACACCTGCATTGTATACGTGCACACATATACAGATGTACACACACATGTACACACATGCGCACAACACACATACTCATACACATGCATACATACTCATATGTGCACGGCCAAGGGCTCACAGGTACATATGCATGCACGCATACTTAGATTTAGAAGCTGCCTGATACATGAAGCAGATAAAGCGCGAGCTTAAGTCTGTTTCCACAGCTAGGTTCTCCTCGAAAGGGTCACCAGAGACTATAGCTTGAGGGGTGCCACTTTGCATCAAGCATTGCTGATCAGGAGACACTTCTGCTCTTACTACCTGCCAAAGGCACATTGGAAAGATTCACAAGTTGATAATCAACCTGTTTGTCCACATTATGAATGCACCTTCCATAGCCATCAACTCCTGGGGTGGAACTCAAACCCGGAGCCTCTGGCTCAGAGGTAGGGACACAACCCACTGCACCACAAGACATCCTGCCCACAAATATAGATACTTGTGCAGAGACACATACCCACACGTACCCATGTGAATGAGCATACAGATGCACAATCTTTTTGGAGTCAGCTTTACAGGGGGCAGCAGTGGGTTATTGAGCCTCCCAGACAATGGGTTTGTGAATGCATGGAGCAGTAGCTGCAAAAAATTGCTGAGATTCTCACTGGGGCACCAATGATCTTTATATCAGTGAAGGTCAAAGGTTCCTTCTTTCATCTTAACAGGTGGGTTAAAGGAATGGCAGTAGAGAGGCCAACAACATGGAGTAAAGAGGCCAGTCTGGATTGGAAGGGGGCAGTTACAGGTCAACAATAGCCCTCTATTCATGGGTCAACATTTTTTGTTGCAGCCTCCTGAGGAGATTTATTCAGCTGGGGATTCAATCATGATTCGCTTCCATACGGACGACACCATTAACAAGAAGGGTTTCCATGCACGCTACACCAGCACCAAGTTCCAGGACACTCTTCACTTGAGGAAATGATCCCTACCCTTGACCAACTGAGAGACTGGAATTTGAAACTTTCTTTTTTTAATCGTACTGTAAAAATTCTCACACGAGGAACATAGCCATTTCCAAAATTTCAGCACTTTAAACGAAAAAAAGCTGAAATGACTCGAGTGTATTATGATATGTGATGCTTCAGTGCAGTGAATGACTGGGAATCGCCACGCGACTCAGTATTGCAGTGTTCTCAAAAAAGGACTCAGTGTTGTGAGAGATCCCTTTGGGGAAGATGACCGAAAGCTGTTGTATGATCCCCTTTTAATGGGCATACCTAAGCTTTCTTTCAAACAACATGCAAGACGGGTCAATGCAGCCACCCTCTGTACTTGGCCCCTGGACTTCTGTGAAACTTCTCTCCCTCTCTCTCTCGGACTTCGTTACATTCAATTGACGTCACTTGACCATGATCATGAGCCACGAAGTAGCAGGGCATTGCCTGCCACACCAAAGGGTGCTGGGCTGGCAGGGGCAGTGTCGAGCTGAAACTAGGCCCTTCCAGGGGCCTCCTGCTGAGCCAGTGTAGTCTAACCTTGCACATCTGGCCAGAGTACTATTGGCAGAGGATTGGGAGCAGGTCAGCTACCTGCTCTCTCTCCACTGGTCAATGGTGTTTAGCCTGGTGGGGAAGGGGGTGGGGGGTAGCCTCTACAGTGAAAGGGGGTAGACACTTAAACTACCCACTCAATAAAATGTGGTAGCATACAAACAGTTCCTGCAGCTTCAAGTTTATATTCAGGTCCTGGCCTTTATCAGGAGAAGGAGCAATCTCCTTTATTCCGTCTGTGGGGATTGCAAGGAACAATTTCTATGACGCAAATGTTGTTGGAAGAGCTGCGTTCACGTTCATTTTGACATCTTGAGGTCACGGTGAGTACTACCTCCTGCCTCATGAGCCTCGGATTGGAAACGACTGCCTGCGTTCTGTAGTGCAGCTGGAGGCCCCTTGACTGGAAAGCTGTGATTCAACCATGCTAAGAAGGTGCACAGCAGGAGATTGTGTCGATTTTGTCTGATAAGCTTTGAAAGTTCATTCTCAGAAGCCCAATAAAAATAAATGCTGCAGCTTTTGCATTTTGTCCCCTGTTTTCTGGTCTTGTGTTTTTGTCGTGGCCTGTTCTGGGCTCCAAGCATTGGATTTGGGGATCTGGGTAAGAGCCTACACACGGCACGGAGTGAGAGATGGGAATCTCTTACGTTTTATTCCTGACGAAAACCAATTTCTCCCTATAAGGGGAAAGACCATGCATTTCTATAGCATTCCAAAGCACTACACAGCCAATAAAGTACTTTTGAAGTGTCGTCACTGTCGTCATGTAGGAAATGCAGCCAATTTGCATACAGCAAGCCCCCACAAACAGAAATGCAATAATGACCAGATAATCTGTTCTTAGAGATGTTGGTTGGAGGGTTAAATATTGACCAGGACACTGGGAGAACGCGCCTCCTCTTTGAATAGTGACCGTGAGATCTATTACATCCACCTGAGAGGGCAGATAGAAGCCTCAGTTTAACATCACAGCATGAATGACAGCATCTCTGACTGTGCAGCACTCCCTCAGTATAGCACTAAGAGTGTCACCCTGGATTTTGCGCTCAAGTCTCTGGGGTGGAATTGTATTGCCCCTCCTGCTGGCGGGACTTTCCAATCCCGCTAAAGTTTTGAACGGCTCACCACATTTTACAGTCCCGCCCCTGCTTCGACAGGGCCGTAAAATATCCACCTCGAGTGGATTTGAACCCACAACCTTCTGACTCGGAGGCAAGAGTGTGAGCCTCCCTGGCACAGCTGGCACCCCTAGAATGATTATGGCTTAACTCAATCTCAGTAAGATTCTATCTGAAATAAAATAGAGGAAATTATTTAACGATTTGTTTATATCAATATGCTTACAAATTACAGTTAAGAATTTGAGCTGTCTGAATAGACTGGGTTATAGTTCAAAAGATTTTCATTAAAAGAAACGTGTAAAGATACATGCTCACCTCTTGTTTAGGTTTAAAGTTGTGTCTATAACCTCTGGCTGTTTT
Organism: Cetorhinus maximus; assembly: GCF_964194155.1. Lineage (NCBI taxonomy): Eukaryota > Metazoa > Chordata > Chondrichthyes > Lamniformes > Cetorhinidae > Cetorhinus > Cetorhinus maximus. The sequence goes on along the minus strand of NC_135898.1, from coordinate 21,207,516 downwards.
TAGCCAGGAGTTAAGACAATAAGAACAGAAGAAGTATGAGCTGGAGGAGGCCATTCAGCCCCTCGAGCCTGCTACGCCATTCGACAAGATCAAGGCTGATCTTTTAACTCAACTTCATCTTCCTGCACCGTCACCATACCTCTCAATACCTTAGTATCCAGAAATCTATCCACCTCTGTTATGAACGGGCTCATTAACTGAGCATCCACAACTTCAGAGGTAAATTCAAAAGAATTCCATTCATAGACTTGACTGTTAGCTATTGAGTAGCAATGAAGATTGATATAGATATCAATGTGTGGATAGAATCAGGTTCCAGGGATATTCAACTAAATCCCACTCCTCTACTGCTGTGACCTGTTGACTCAGGCTTCCCTCAGAATTCATTTCATTTCCTCCTATAAACTACATACTTGGTTTTCTTGAAGCTTCATTAAAGAAGGACATCAAACAGAGGTAAGTGATTCTTACAGCAATTTCCAGATGAGGGGATTGGCCCAAAGATTGGCACCCACAGAGTGCCAGGGAGCAGCCAGGAGAGTATCAGTACTTTAATTATTCATTGAGGTGGCTGAAGAGAGAAGTAGGCGCAAGTGCCGTGCCAGATTCCTGGTTGGCACCATCCCCAGCAAGGCATCTCCTACAGGGGCTGTTGGCATTGAATGAAGCCATGGTTTGTTCACAAGTAGACCTGTGTGACAATGTTAAAATGTTATTGCATTTAAAAATTCATGCAAGGAATGTCATCAAACTCAAAGCAAGCACATAAACACTGGAAGCATGGCTGCAAATGGGCGGAACGATGAAAATCAGGGATGCTCAAGAGGCCAGAATGAGAGGAGTGCACTTATCTTGGGGGGGTTATGGGGTAGGAGGAGATTGCAGGGATAGGGAGGGACGAGGATCCTGAACATTAACTCCATATTATTTCTCTCATCATAACTGGTGTGTACAAGAACTCTCAACCCTGAGATGCTCCACTTTTTTGTATCATTGTACCATGTCACATGCGATTTTGAGTAGCCCCAGCTGATTTTAATTCAAAGATGAAGTGTTCACTCTTTGTTCCTGTCTAGTGTGAGGCTATTTAAATGGTGAGGGATGGTACTGAGAAATCAGCACATATTTTGTCCCGTGCAGCAAGAGTGACAGCATCTTTTTAAAAATTCATTCATGGGATGTGGGCATCACTGGCTAAGCCAGCATTTATTGCCTGTCCTGAATTGCCCTTGTTCAGTGGGCATTTAAGAGTCACATGCAGGTCAGGTAAGGGCATTAGTGAACCAGATGGGTTTTTACAACAATCGATAATGGCTTCATTGTCCAGATTTTTTAAAAATTGAATTCGCAGTGGGATTCAAACCCAGATCCCAGAGCATTTCCCTGGACTACTAGTCCTACAACAATACCACTATTCCATTGCCTCCCCTCTGAGGGAGTTGAATGCTACTGGAAAGGGACATGACAGGCCAGCGAAGGTTCTGCTGGCCCTATCAAGCTTTCTCTCCAGATCATTACTTGCACGCCTATCTTTACCTTCTAGTTTCAATAAAAGAATTTCCCTGGATCAAAGTTCATGAAAATCTAGAAAAAGTTCAGCACAAGCATGTGGGCCAAATTACCTCTTTCTATGATATGATTCTCAAAGACCTCAATTAAATCTTATCTCGTGCCCCTCTAGGGAGTTAAGTCCCAAGACCAGACTCAATATCAGCATTCTTCACTTTGATTTATAAGCCACGCAGCAGTAAACCTAAATAGGCATCAAACACATATCAATCTTATCTGTGGTGGCCTTCATCTACCAAATCTCCCAACTGTCTATTCAGATTTCTCTGGATAGTCACGCATGGAGTGGTATTACTGGCCACTGCGCTCAACTTAACACCATCCACAAATGTAGACACCTTGGACCACAGTTTGTTCTCTATCCCTTGTGATGGCCACACCATCATTTGCTGCTTTTCAGCTGTACCTGAATCCAAACCTAATGCTTTTCCACCTAATCCTGTGGCAGCTCAACTTGTGATGCAAGGGGGTCATAGATTATTGGGGGTAGGCAGGAGGCAGATCTGAGGTCACTATCAGATCAACTATGATCTTACTGAATGGTGAAGCAGGCTTGAGGGGCCGAATTGCCCACTCCTGCTCCTTGTTTGTATGTTCATTATGTCCAACAGCCTTTATAGAATTGAGGCAGAAAACATCGCTGCCTAGTAGACTAGATCTGTAATCAAGAACGGAACCAGGCCAGGAGACGAGGTTATATTTGCCAAATGAAGGCTCAGCTTCATTCCTTCAATATTGTGCCCAGAATTGCCTCACTCTGTGTCATAACAGCACAGTGGGCCCAGTTTGCAAAGTGCAGGCACTTCTCTGAATTTGAATTGCTGTATGAATGTGAAAAATTAATTATGTTCCACTTGAGATTTGCAGACTCCAAATAAAGCAGCTGCTGAAATGAGTTGATAGAAGAGGGGAGAAAGAATAATGTTTGGAGCATTTCCACGTTAATAATGTGTTAAAGTCTCCATTGGCCAAAACCCATGGGCCGTGTTGGGATTTAATGAGATTTGACTCCTAATTAACGTTGCTCACGTCTTGGCCTTTATTTTTGAATGGATGTCTCATTTACAGTTAAGAGGACTTCCCAAAGTAACTCTCCTCTACTGTGAATTCCCAATCGAGTTACTATAGAAACCATCTTATTCGGACTACGTATTCTATAATCATAACATGATTAGGCAGGACAAACACAGTTTAATGAAAGGGAAATTGTTTTTGACAAATCTGTTAGTTTCTTTGAAGATGTGATTTGTTAGGTAGATAAGGAGGAAACCAGTGGATGTACTATATTTGTATATTCAAAGAGGTGCCATACAATAGATTATTACACAAAATTAGGACTCATGGGATTGGGCGAATATATTTGCATGGATTGCAGAGGGCTGGATAATGGGCCAAATGGCCACCCCCCAGTACTGTAACCCATTCTATGATTGAGGATTGGTTAACAGACAGGAAACATAGAGTAGGAATAAATGGGTCTTTTTCGGGATGGCAGGCAGTAATTAGTGGGACACCCATCAGGATTGGTGCTCTGGTCTGAGCTATTTACAATCTATATCATGAGGGGATCGAGTGTAATGTATCTAAACTTGCTGATGATACAATGTTAGGTGGAAAGTAAGAGAGGACACAAAGACGCCACAAAAGGATGTAGACAGTTTGAGTGGGTGGGCGAGAACATGGCAGATGGAATATAATGTGGGGAAATGTGAAGTTATCCACTTTGGTCGGAAAAGTGAAAAAAAACAATATTTTTAAATGGCGAGAGCCTGGGAAATGGTTGCATTCAGAAGAACCTGGATGTCCTTGTACATGAATCACAGAAAGTTAACATGCATGTACAGCAAACAATTAGGAAGGCAAATGGTATGTTAGTTAGCCTTTATTGCACAGGGATTGGAGTAGAAGCGTAAAGAAGCCTTACTACAATTACGTAGGGCTTTGATGCGGCCACACCTGGAGTAGTGTGTACAGTTTTGGTTTCCTGATCTAGAAGGAGTGCATTAGAGTTTCACAAGACTGAATCCTAGGATCACGAGATTGTCCAATGGGGAGAGATTGAGTAGACTAGGCCTGGAGTATGGTCCCTGGAGAATGAGAAGTGATGTCATTGAAACATGCAATATTCTTAAGGGGCTTGACAGTGTAACTACCAGAAGAATGTTTCCCTGGTTAGAACAGGCTTGTACAACCTTTTCTTACCAGAGGCCATGTTTCAAATTTTCTCACACTTGGGCCAGTGGGGAGGGGGGGGGGTGTTGGGGCGTGGATGTGGTGTGGTGGGGATTTGGGGTGGGGGTTTGTGGCGGGGGTGGGGTGTGGTGGGGATTTGGGGTGGGGGTTTGGGGGGTGTGGTGGGGGTTTGGTGGGGGGTGTGGGGGTTTGGGGGGTGTGGTGGGGGTTTGGTGGGGGGGTGGGGGTGTGGTAGGGGTTTGGGGAGTGTGGTGGGGGGGTAGGGGTTTGGGGGGTGTGGTGGGGGGGTAGGGGTTTGGGGGGTGTGGTGGGGGGGTAGGGGTTTGGGGGGTGTGGTGGGGGGGTAGGGGTTTGGGGGTGTGGTGGGTGGGGTGTGGTGGGGGGTGGGTGGGGAGGGCAGGTGGTGTGAAATGGGGTGAGTGGTGGGGTGGGGATGGGGGTGGGTGGTGGGATGGGGGCGGGTGAGGGATGGGGTGGTGGGTGGCGGGGTGGGGGAGGGGGGTGGGTGGGGGATGGGGGTGTGTGGTGGGTGCTGTGGTGGGGGGTTGCGGTTGGTGGGGTGGGGGGTTGCGGTTGGTGTGGTGGGGGGGTGTGGGTGGGCAATGAGCAAATTTCAGAAAGATAAGTTTTGGCACAACATTAAACATGAATTTCAAAATAAAAGCTGACTTGATTAGAAAAACTTGCTGAGCAAAAAAAATCACAACAATAAATTGGCAATTTAAAAATTAATAATAAAGATGACCATTTAAGTGTGAAAGAGTGAGAGTGTGCATGTCCAGCTAACTCCGAGTCTCAGGGTGCTCACGCACACACCCTCACCCACTGTTCGAATGCCTGTTGGTGTGTGGGGGTGAGGGTGAATGAGAACCCTGCGAATGGTTGAGGCTGACACACGCTCTCGCCTCCCTCTCTCTCACACACATACACGCACATATAGACGCATACGCTCGGCCTCTGTCTCACACGCTCACCCTCTCATGCGCACCCACCCTCTCATGCACACGCACACACGCATTCACCCACCCACTCAATCCCCTCTCCCTCCTCCCCATCGGATGTGTCAGATGTTGCATCATAGCCAGCTCTGCAAGTGTGCCAATGGAGTTGGCCACCCTTCCAATGCTGGAAAGGATGGGCTCCAAGCTTTGCACAAAGCCCTCTGCAAGGTTAATGCCAAACTCCTCCACACACTTTGGCATTACCTCCAGGCCTCCTGCCAGGCTCACCAATATACTGAGAGTTTTGTTGTACATTGTCATTTGCCGCCTTCTGCAGGCTGCCTCATCAGAGTCCTCTGCAGCAGAACTCGCGTACAACTTCGGCCTCTGGTGAGCTGACATCTGCATTATCCTTGCTCCCTGCCCGGGCTGTAGCCCATGCATGCCTGGTGTCTCACCACCCGTGTGCTGTCCTCTAAGGTATGCACAGTGTCGGTATCTGAGGTGGTGACTGAGAGCGGTAGATCGAGTGATGATGTTTCTTTTTCACTATTGACTTACTCTTTCTTCACTGCCTGGCCAGGTGACAGTTCCTGGGTACCTGAAAGGAGAAAAGTACTGGTGCATGAGCAGCAGTAATGCGAACAAATTAGTGAAGGGCTCTTGCACACTCATGGGCTAGAAGAGGAGGGAACATAGGAAATAGGAGCAGGAGTAGGACATTTGACCCCTCGACTCTGCTCTGCCATTCAATAAGATTCAATTAACTTGTGTTTCGATTTCCGCATTCCCATCTAACTCCAATAACTTTCGATTCCCTTGCCTAACAAGAATCTATCTACCTCTGCCTTAAAAATATTCAATGACCCCATCTCCACCACCTTCTGAGGCAGAGAATTCCAAAGCCGCACAACCCTCTGAGAGAAAAAGTTTCTCCTCATCTCTGTCCTAAAAGGGCGACACCTAATTTTAATTTTTAACTAAATCCTGACTGATCTTCTACCTCAATGCCATTTTCCAACACTATCCCCTATCCCTTGTTATCTTTAATAACTACAATTCTATCAATCTGTGACTTGAACATACTCAATGACTGAGCCTCCACAGCCCTCTAAGTAGAGAATTCTAAAGATCAAAACCATCTGAGTGACGAAATTCCGCCTCATTTCAGTCCTAAATGGCCTACTCCTTATTCTAAAGACTGTGGCCCCCTAGCTAGAGAGAGGGTACAGTTAGATTTATCGATAGGCCAACATGCTGGACCAGTCAATGCTTTTTATTCAGTGCAGCCATATTGTCCGTGGCAAGATCCCCCAACTGCCACGAATAACTGAGCAGTGAATCTGTTCTTGATGGTGTTGGTGGGGTGACTGAAGAGCTCCTGTTCCTTGACTAGTGCCGTGCAGCATAAGCCCTGGACTGTAGGCAGTTCCATGTCATCTATTGTACAGTTAAATCAGCGTATTGTAAATTGAATCTTGCTGAAAAGAGAGACATGTTGCTGAAGTTTTTTGTCTTGCACTCATCAAGCCAAAAGCAAGAGTGCCAAATTTCAAACGATCACAAAGGTGCTGATTGATTGGCAAGTCAACTCTGATTGGCCAAGGAGTTGCCATGCAGAAAGCAATAGAGAACTATTATCTCCCTAAGCTCCAGAGTAATTCATGAAAGGCACAAGGCTTGAACATATTCCTTTTGTTTGCAGAGGATGGGTCCCTGTGTATGAATGTATGTCACTTCTAGCAAGTGTAAATGAGCCACATTACGAGCGCAACTGATTATCTTAAATTGGCTGTTAGTGTAGTTACTAGCACATTCGGATTGTTCGGCAAATGCTGCCCAGTGCTGCGTCTCTTTTCAGCAATATTCAATTTCTGTATTACCAAGGGACTATTGTGAATAGCTTATTATGTGGTGATAGGTGGTTTATTAAATAATCGATTCTTCTACACTATATTAATATGATGACCACTGGTTACCAACTCTTCCGCCCTGAACAACTGTTTCTCCTTATTTACTCTACCAAAACACTGTGAAATTTGAACACCTCTATCACATCTCTATCTCCCCTTGACCCTTTTCTGCTCTAAGCCCAGCTTCTCCAGTCTTTCCACACAACTGAAATCCCTCATCCTTGTAGCATTCTAATAAATCTCTCCTGGGGTGAATGTTTCAAGACTCCCAAACTGGATCCAACAATGCATTGAGGAAAATGATCACCACTTGGACAACAGGCCTTTGCTGAAGCTTTTATTGATTTGAATTTTGCGTGCAGCACAAGCTTTGCTCCACTCAGTAATATTAGCTTGCATAGAAACACATAACACGAATTGCAACAGGCAGACAGATTCACCTGAACACAGCTTTAAATTTTCTTTTCATGCACAACAGAGCTGGTTAACGTGAAGGACTGTTTGAAGCGAAACATTTTGCGGATTTGTGAAAGCTGCCTGTCGCTTCCATTGCCTCGATATGGCGCAGTGACTTTGACACTAAAACATTGAACAGACTTCCCTGCCTTTACTGGACCATCCTGAACTCCCCACACAGCCCAAGCCTATGGCGGACTTGGTTCCATTAAGGTCCTTGTGATCAAGAATTAATCTCTGGATAGGAGGGAACGTGTGAATGGATTTTTAAAAAGGTGATATGGGATGTGAGCATCGCTGATTAGGCCAGCATTTGTTGCCCATTCCTAATTGCCCTTGAGAAGGTGGTGGTGAGCCACCTTCTTGAACTGCTGCATTCCCTGTGGTGTAGGTACTGTTAGGGAGGGAGTTCCAGGATTTTGACCCTGCAAAGGAACGGTGATATAGTTCCAAGTCAGGACATGTAGCTTGGAGGGGAACTTCCAGGCAGTGGTGTTCCCATGCATCTGCTGCCCTTGACCCTCTAGGTGTAGAGGCCGCAGGTTTGGAAGGTGCTGTCAAAGGAGACTTGGCGATTTGCTGCAGTGCATCTTGTAGATGGTACACACTGCTGCCACTGTACGTCAGTGGTGGAGGGAGTGAATGTTTAAGGTGGTGGATGGGGTGCTGATCAAGCAGGCTGCTTTGTCCAGGATGTCGAGCTTCTTGAGTGCTATTGGCGCTACACTCATCCAGGCAAGTGGAGATATTTTGAAGTGATTGTTGACCCAGGGTTTGATAAATATTTAGGGAGAGGCTTTGGAAATTCGGGATGCCAACTCTGATTAGACATATTCCTTGTCACATGGCCTCTCATTGCTCCAGCCCCCCTCATCATTGGTCTAACTTCTCAGCGTTCTGCTTTCCCAATGCCAGTGAATGATTCTCAACTTCAGTCAAGCAGACTCTTCCCGATCACCCATGCCTTTACAATTAGAGAATGTTCAGAGAATTTATTTTTGAAAAGTGCACCATTTTTTTGAATGTCCCAATTTTTTTTCCCCCTAGTTTTGCTTAGAGCGGCGACCTGGAATTTGGACTTTAATCCCAGGTTTATCCTGGAGTGTTGACAACCCTATTTAGAGCAGATCCTATAACTTCAGCTGGACATCTTGTTTGCTGTCTTTCATTCTTAAAATGTTTTTGTTCTATGTCAAATAACTATCCAGCCAACAACTTTGTTCCTTCGCTGTGTTGAATTCAAGACTCAGAGCCCCATCTCCCAGTCCATCTCACTTTTTTCCAGGCCCTCAAATCTGAATGTCCTTCTCTTAGCCACCTCACAGGATGTCGCCTAATCATTGGCTCCTGATTTCCCTTGTTGTCTCACCTACTTTCCCCCAACCGGGATTGCTGTTTCTTAATGACAATTATTTTGTGGAGGAGATCAGTTTCAAAATTCTCAATTTTGTTTTCAAATCCCTTCATCACCTCACCCCTCCACTACCTCTGTAACCTCCTCCAGCCCCTCAACCTCCCGAGATCTCTGCGCTCCTCCAATTCTGGCCTCCTGTGCCTCCGCGCATTTCCTTTGCTCCACCATTGGCAGCCAGGCCTTAAGCTGGCTAGGCCCCAAGCTCTTGAATCCCCTCCCTGCACCTTTCTACTTTGCTTCCCTCTTGTAAGATAGCTCTTTGATCCAGCTTTTGGTTGCCTGTCCTAATTGCAGTATGATACTGCCCAGAAGGAGACCATTCAACCCATTGTCATATCTCCTTTGGCTCTGCAATTTTTTTTTTTTTGCCTGACAATGCTCCTGCGAAGCACCTTGGGAAACTTTACTTCATTGAAGGTGCAATGCAAATGCAAGTTGCTGTTAGACAATGTGACTTGGAACCTGTGGGCTCACATCCCGAATTGAGGCTTGAAAGGTTCAGATCAATGGACAATAACTAGGCCAGCTCTTGCTTTCAAGGCCAAGTATTGTTCAACAGTGCAAGAAATTGCAGAACTCTGATCAAACTATAATCCCATTAAAATAAATTTAACGGTGGGCATGCATGGAACTCAGGCACAAGACTGGGCTAGATGCTTGCTCCCTTCCATGCACTGGGTGCGGAGTGAGTGGAGATGCGGAACAGCGGGAAAAGACATCGGAAAGCAGGAACCAGGAAAACACTCAGCTGGTCAAGGAGCATCTGAGGAGCAACAGGAGTCAGGTATAGGGGGACTGGAAGACATCACAGATACACAGCAGCTCAAAAGGAGCAGAATAAGGAACGGGGAAAAAATATACACGCAAAAATGAAATGGTCTGTGGTGTACTTGGATGGGGAGCAAGAGATGGTTAGTGGCAGAAAGACCTGCATTTATATAGCACTTTACAGCCAATTAAGTACTTTCGAAGTGTAGTAACTTGTAATGTAGGAAACACGGCAGCCAAGCACAGCAAGCTCCCACAAACAGCAGTGTGATAATGACCAGATGACTAGTCTGTTCTTGTTCATGTTGATTGAGAGATAAATATTGGCCAGGAAACTGGGGAGAAGTCCCCTTCTCTTCTTCAACAGAGAGCTGTAGGGTCCTTTACGTCTAGCCGAACGGTTTTAACATCTCATCCGAAAGATGGTGCCGCTGACAGTGCAGCACTACCTCAGCACTGCACAGGGAGTGTCAGTCCAGAAGAGGCACAGTAAGAGAAATTGTGGATCAAACGTGCACTTGGGGACTCAGAAAGTGCGTTTAGGTAAAGGGGGAACAAGGTGGGAGAGAAAGTTTGATCAGAGCAAGCCTCCTACCTGAAAATGGTTTTGTGGGACCATGTATATCTGAGTGCCACCACTGGATGGCAGTGTCTGACAGTGGCCTCCAGTCCTTACCACAATTTTCATTGATGCCTTCCATCTCCCCTGTGGAATTGAGATCCCCTGCCATGCCTCCCATTCAAACTCATCCTGCCACAGTACCTCAGAGGGATAGAATTCCTCACCCTCTCTCTGTTACTCCTACGTTTCACAAGCCTAGGAGCATCCTGATCACCTCCTGAATTATTTGCATTCTCCCACCCCCTAAACCTTTCACCCTTGCCACCATGCGCTCTATGACTTTGAGGCTTTTCCCAGTTTAACAAGAGACATGAGTTGGTCCTTTGACCTGCCAGCCAACTCGCTGCATTGGCTCAAAGGGGCTAGGGTGACATCATGTGACAACTCAAAAGTCTAGTTATCCTTTCTTTCAGCCTTGCCTGGGGCATATTTGACATAATAGTCGCAGAAATAGGGGATGTTTGTGTGGGACTTAGGAGCAGGAGTAGGTCATTCGAGCCAACAGCATGTAGCCACATTCCTGCTGTGAGAACATGCCCTCTTCCAAGCAATTTAACCAAGGTGTAAAAGGAGTCGGTAGAGAGAAGTTATTGCCTCTGGTGGCAGGGGGTCGGTCCAGAACGAGGGGGCATAACTTTAAAATGAAAGCTCGGCCATTCAGGGATGATGTCAGGAAGCTCTCCTTCACACCGAGGGTCATGGGAATCTGGAGCTCTCTTCACCACTGCCTCCTTCTCAGCCCCTCCCAAGGCTGTTGGGGGGGATGTCGAATGAAAATTTCAAAACTGAGATTGATGGACTTTTGTCAGGCAGATGCATTAAGGATCAGGGAATGAAGACGGAGTCAAGATCAGATATGAGCTAATTGAATGCTGGTACAGGCTGGAAGGACTGAATGGCCTCCTCCTGATCCTATGATCCTTAGTGTGGTCCCTCTCTATCCCAGTGTTGAGGAACTTTTTTTCCCTCAAGCTGTTGCATTTTGCTAAGTCGGGTGGTTGGGAATCTAGGCTGCAGTTAGCTTACCTGCTACGGAAAATTCATTGTGAGCCTCAGCCACCGACAGGGAAGCAAAAGGAAGTCGCGACTTTCTGCATCGCAAGCAATCCTCCATCAGCCTAACAACAGCAACAACAACCTGCATTTACACAGCACCTTTCATGGAGTTAAAAACCACCCAAAGCACACGATCAAAGTGAAGTACAAAAACTGACTATAGTGGCACCCCTAGTACAGATGGAGATGGGGATTCACCATCCTTTCATGACCGAGAGATGAGAAGGAGGTGTGATGAGCGTGGTGTGAAGTCGAGGGATGTGCCCGAGGTCTAAAGCTACAACACGTACACACTTTATTCATTTGTGGTCAGCAACATCTGTTCTGCTGCAAAGCTACAGCAGCTCCAATGCATATAGTCCAATCGGACGAATTCCAGTGTTTTGGATTTGGGAATTAGGAACAGGAGGAGGTTATTCAGCCCCTTGAGCCTGCTGTGCCATTCAGTGAGATCCTTGCTGATCTGTACTATGAAGCCATTTACCTGGCTTGGCGCCATATCCTTTGATCCCCTTACCCAGCAAAAATCTATCCATCACAGTCTGGAAAGCTCCAATTGTTTTCTTTTTGGGAGAGAGTATTCCAGATATCTATTCCCTCTTTGTCTGACAACTACTACCAAACAAAATATGAATAAAACATGGAACAAAGTCAGCTTCCAGGGTCTCTAAGAGACACTAGGGAAAAGTATCAGCAAGAGACAGACCCATAGTTGTCAGGGGGGGTGTGTGTGTATATCATGCGGTGCCGTAGTCACTAACTGTTATGTTGTGAAAAGCACCCTTGGCTGCACACTTGCATATGCAGTTACACGCATGCAGGCACGAATGCATGTGCCGTGAGGTTGCACAGTGTGGCAGAAACCGCTTGCTCCAGCTGCTGGCTGCTGCAAGCTGAGAAAGTTCTACCAGAGAGGAAACGGCACTGCCCCTGTAAGTGAGTGTTGGCTCCTTTAAGAGGTCCTAAGTGTTGCCAATAAAGAAGCTCGAACTGGCAGTGGGAAGAACGCCGAGTTGCCAACCCTCCAGGACTCTCCTGGTAAGCAAACCGTGGGAAAAATCGGAAGGGCATATCACAAATTGTGCATCTTTTTTTAATTTTCTTAGAATACTGCTATTATAAAAATATCGGAGATGAGAAGTGGGCTCTTCAACCGAGAGAGGCAGTTGGAAGTGAGAGTTCACACTGAATTATCTAGGAATGTGTCTAACGACAGTTGGCTACCCAACCAGGGGGGCCGTGAGTGAAAATCCCACTGTCTTGCCCATCTGGTGTGAGGGATGATTGAGATCCAGCCCCCATCTAATACATCTAAGGCTCCTGTTCAATTAGAAGGTCTCTTTGATCCTCCATATTACCATTAGATGGAGAAACAGGAAGATACTCTGTGCTTCAGATGGGTTGAGGTGGGACTTCATTTGTGCTCACCAGGCTTGCTGTGCCAGTGGCTGGGATGCATGACCAAATCACTGATAAAAAACAAAGAGCAGAAGGTAACAGATGTTGCAGAGTGTGTGCGTGAGAGAGAGAGAGAGAGAGAGAGAAAGAGTCTGCCCTCTGCTAGATAGATTGTGCTGTCTGTCATGTGCTCTTGAATGAATGGGTTTTCCACCCTGTGCAGACCCAAGGGCATCTCAACTGGTAGGTGCTTTACAATCACATTAAAACTGGTACCAAACACACAAAGCAGAGATGGGTCCATGTATTAATGGGGGCACATCCGTGTATGTTATGTTAGCACCTTCTGGATGTAGAAATTTCAAGACCCTCTCTGTCACCCAGTTATCTCTGGGTGTTTGTTGGTGTTTTTTTGACCTCTCTTATGTCCCCATTTCTTCTCTGGGTTACAACGAATTAAAATATATTTTGCGGGGGGCAGCTCGTCCTACAGGCTGAATACCCCTCCACTCACCCCCTTGAAGGCTGTTTTATTCACAGTGGATCTAATGCTGGTTTTGCTCCCCCCACCCCACCCCCACATTGTGCCCCCATTTAACCCCCACCCCCCACGCATCACTCCCCCCCACCCCCGCCTAACGCCCAACGCTGATGTTGCAGGTCTTGCAACTGGGGTCCTTCTTGGCATCGGCGGTGGAAAGGCTCATAAGCTGGTGGCCGCCGATCTCGCCGAGGGTGCCCAAGGCCAAGCTGAGTGGCTGGGTATAGATCAGTTCCAAGATGAGGTCCTGGGCATGGTGGAAGACCAGCCGGCCCTCGGGGTCCTGGGTGCAGGTCAGGAAGGGGTTGTGGGCGCTGTCCAGCAGGGGAAGCCTCTCACGGCAGAACAGGTCGCCAGCGGTACCCTTAGGCGCAAGCACCAGGATGACGTAGTGGTAGGCCGTATACATGCAGTAGAAGTCGGCAAAGTAGAGGTTGGTGCCGGGGTTGAAGAGCTGCTCGGCATCCACCCGGAACCGAAGCCGGCCATAGGGGGAGTCCATCTGCGGCTCGCCGGTGTTGAACTCAGTGTTGCAGCTGAAGAAGATCCCGTGCAGTGTGCCGTTGACCGGGGAGCCATGGCTGCCACTGCTGTCCTTCAGATAGGGCTGCATGACACCATTGTGGTGCATCCTGCAACGACAAAATCTTAGAGTGAGGCAGCTACTGCCCACCTCGCCCCCGCCCCCCCCCCCCCCCCCACCCCACAAAGGCACAAAGAAGTTCAACCAAAATCCAACAGCTATATAAAAAATCTAGAATGGATCCACACTCCACTACACTGTCCCCATCAAACACTCCCAGGACAGGTACAGGACGGGGTTAGATAGAGAGTAAAGCTCCCTCTACATTGTCCCCATCAAACTCTTCCAGGACAGGTACAGCACGGAGTTAGATACAGAGTAAATCTCCCTCTGCACTGTCCCCATCAAACACTCCCAGGACAGGTACATCATGGGGTTAGATACAGAGTAAAGCTCCCTCTACACTGTCCCCATCAAACACTCCCAGGACAGGTACAGCACAGGGTTAGATACAGAGTAAAGCTCCCTCTGCACTGTCCCCATCAAACACTCCCAGGACAGGTACATCATGGGGTTAGATACAGAGTAAAGCTCCCTCTACACTGTCCCCATCAAACACTCCCAGGACAGGTGCAGAACGGGGTTAGATACAGAGTAAAGCTCCCTCTACACTGTCCCCATCAAACACTCCCAGGACAGGTGCAGAACGGGGTTAGATACAGAGTAAAGCTCCCTCTACACTGTCCCCATCAAACACTCCCAGGACAGGTACAGCACAGGGTTAGATACAGTGTAAAGCGCCTTCTACACTGTCCCCATCAAACACTCCCAGGACAGGTACAGCACAGGGTTAGATACAGTGTAAAGCACCCTCTACACTGTCTCATCAAACTCCCAGGGCAGGTACAGCACGGGGTTAGTTACAGAGTAAAGCTCCCTCTACACTATCCCCATTAAACACTCCCAGGACAGGTACAGCATGTGGTGCGATACAGAGTAAAACTGTAAAACTGAGCATCCTGCCATAAGGTAGCAGCAGAGTGTTAGGGAGCTGACTCTGTGTTACCTGTCCCTGGATGAGGATCCAATTGATTTTAGTGCAACAGCAACACAACTTCCATTTAAATTGCATCTTTAGGATAGTAAAATGTTCACAGAGAAATTGACACTAAATCCCATAAGGAGATATAAGAACAAAGCTTTTGATCATCTGTCTTAATAACTCCTTATATTGCTCAGTGTCAAATTTTGTTGTATACTGCTCCTGTGAAACGTTTCATTAGATAAATTATTGTAGTAAAACGTTCCAAGGTGCCTCACAGGAGCTTTATCAAACAAGGTTTGATACCGAGCCACCTAAAAAGAATTAGGGTTAGGTGACCAAACCATTGGTCAAATTGGCACATTTTAAGAAGTCATTTAAAGGAGGAAAGAGAGTTGGAGACATGAAAAGATTTGGGGAGGGAATTCTAGAGCTTTGGTCCTGGGCAGTTGAAGGCATGGCTACCAGTGGTGGAGCGATGTAAATCGGGGACGCTTAAGAGGCCAGAATTTGAGGAGCACAGATATCACAAAGGGTGGTGGGGCTGGAGGAGCTTACAGATAAAGAGAGGAGTGAGGCCATGGAGGGATTTGAAAATAAGGATGAGAAATTTATTCTTGAGGTATGCCTATCTGGGAGCCAATGTAAATCAGCAAGCATCAGCGATGGGCGAAATGGCCTTGGTATGAGTTAGGACATGGGCTATGGAGTTTTGGATGA
Source organism: Cetorhinus maximus (assembly GCF_964194155.1). NCBI lineage: Eukaryota > Metazoa > Chordata > Chondrichthyes > Lamniformes > Cetorhinidae > Cetorhinus > Cetorhinus maximus. Next base: position 21,192,360 of record NC_135898.1, on the reverse strand, counting down.
GCTCAAGTTTATGGAGGCTGGCCAGGAGACTATTGAAATGGTCAAGTCTGAGCGACCAAAGGCATGGATGAGGATTTCTGCAGCAGACAGGGCTGAGGCAGGGTGGAGCCTGGACAAGTTACAGAACTGGAATTGGTGACAGAGGGGACACAGGTTAGGGGCTGAGCATCAAATAGGAATAGGTAGTAAATGTATCACCTTATGTATTCAAAGTATTCTTCGTGCTGATTCCGATAGAAGACCGAGAATCTCAGCATTCGTCCAGCAATCACTTCTGCTTTCTCCAGCAACTGTTTCAAGTGGGCAGTGGAATAATCTGGGAAGCACATTAACAGGGAATCAGCTACATCAAACGATGCTATCTATGAGGATATCTCGGAGAGTGTGAATATTCCCAGGATGTCTCTGGAAGAGTGTTAATATCTACAAAATATCTCTCAGTGTTTATATTCACAGGATATCTCTTTGAGGCGCTTCGAAGAATCTCTTTAGGAGAGTGTTAATATTTACAGGGTGTCTCTGGGACAGTGATAATATTTACAGAATATCTCTATAATATGGTAATATTCTTTGGTTACCTTTGAGATAGTATAAAGAGGTTCCACTCTGTCACTATTTTAGTAAGTGTAGCTTGAGGGGAACTAATGACTTTGAACCAATAATTCCCAAAACTTTCCATCACCTCATGCCTAGGTCTGTTGTAGATGAATTGATGAGATTGGCCGCTGAGGTTCATGAACAACTCCATTATCAAACAGTCTCTTGGTAGTGTAGAACTTGAATATTGCTGCAAAGAGAGACATGTTGCTGAAGTTTTTCCTTTTGTACTCATCAGGACAAATTTCAGACAAGTACAACAATTTATACTACAGGCGAAAAAGTTGCTGATTGATTGACTAATGATTGACCTCATTAGCTGAGGTGTTGCCATGGAGAAAGCAACAGGGAACTATAGGCTTGTCATGCTCCCAGATAATTCAAAAGAGATACAAAACTTGAATATATTCCTTATGTTTGCAGAGGACGGTCCCTGTGTATGAATGTATGTCACTTCCAGCAAATGAGCCATGTTACAAGGTTGACTGATTGTCTTAAATTGGTTGTTAGTGTAGTTTTTGCACACTCTGGATTGTTCAACAAGTGCCACCCAATCATGGAATCACATGGAACAGTAGACATTTTGTTCCCAATTGCTTTGGCCATGGCAACGCCTCGGCCAATCAGAGTCAGTTCGCCAGCCAATCAGCACCCTTTTCTCCAGTCATTTAAATTGTTGTGATTGTTTGAAATTTGGCATTCTTGCATTTGTCCTGATGAGTGCAAAACAAAAAACTTCAGCAACATGTCTCTCTTTTCAGCAAGATTCAACTTCATTGCGACTACCAGAAGACAATTTAGATGGACTTTTTTTGTCGGGCAGTTTTTCTGTTGCTAAATGCTACGTGAGTGTAAAAGGAGACCAGTCCATGTGTGATTTCACATGCTCACCTCCAGTGCAGAATTCCACCACCTCGCTCCAGTCAGACACGAGGTATTCTCCATCACTCTGCTTGATGGCGACCTGGACAGCGACGCTGTACTCTGTGCGGGGGCTCAGGAACCAGTGCCCTCTCACAGTCATCGGCAGTGCCACAGCCTTGGCCACCAGCTTGGTAGGGACATCCTGAATAGCCAAGAACATAAGAATGAGCTTTGCTGATTGGTGCCTCTGCTGTTGGCTTAAGCGTGTATGTACAGACAACATTTAATGATTGATGGGATTTTCAAAGGCCAATATCTAAGGGGCTGGATTACAAAGGGATGGACATGATGTTTGTTCAGACTCTTGGGTTAAGCCCCATCTGGTGTTTGGACACCCATCTCCAGAAGAATATCTTGTGCATGGAGGGGTTGATGCCAAGACTCAGAGGGTTCGATTGTGAGGACAGATTGCAAAGAATAAGCATGTTTTCCCCTGAGTAGAGAAGATGGAGGGGTAATCTAATCAAGGTTTTTAAAATGATAGGTTAGATAGAGAGAAACTATTTCCACTGGTGAGAGGAGTCCAGAACAAGGGATTAAAAAAAACTTATGGGGGAATTTTATGGCCCCTCCCATTGGTGGGACTTTCTGTTTCTGCCAAAGTCAATGGACTATTGAACAGCTCGCCGCATTTTCTGGCCCTGCCCCACTACAATGTGGCCGTAAAATTCTACTTTTAAAGTCAGAGCTAGGCCATTCAGGGGCGATGTCAGGAAGCACTTCCTCTTACAAAGGGTAGCCGAAATCTGGAACTCCCCCAAAAAAACTTTGGATGCTGGGGACTAAAATAAAACTGCTGAAAAAATTCAAGTGGCTTTCCTCAAGTGCATTTTCAATGTATAGAATCCTGAATCCCATTTAACATTGTCATGTGCTCCCAGGTTTAAAGATGCTCCCCTCAATCTTCCTGACGTTTCCCTCCTTCAGGTCACACTTCTTTTCAGCTGTGATTTCAGCAAATTACATAGGCATTTTGTCTTGTTACATTGTGTAACAACACAAGGCACATCTACCTGACCCAGCCTTGTTTAGTCAGGTCCAGGCAAAGATCCAAGGAGCCTGTCACTGACCCATGAAGGACTGCGTGATGGGGTGTGTGTGTGTGTCTGTGTGTGGAGGTGTCACGGCCAGGAAACTTTGAATTCGAATTACGTTCAGCAGAGCGTGTCTTACATTACAGCCTGAGCTCTGCTGCCTGTAGGATAATGGCCTCTTCACGGCCCCTCATTACTGGAGTTAAATAAGCACTCAGTCAATGCCGGGTGAGGGAGCACTGGCTCTGCTGTGATAACTGAGTCAATAACTGATGTCTGGGCGAGGAAACAATGCTGGACACAGAGAATAATGTGGATATGCTTTCACCTTTGCAGTTTCCTGGTTAAGTGGAAGCTTTATCCTTCTGCGGATCACCACCTAAACTTGTGAATTGTCATGGGGTGACTGACCTACTGCGTGTTTCCATTATTTATTTTAGATTTCTGGCATTTGGGCCTTTTTTCTATTTTTCTCCAGTGATGTCCAGACAGACCCAAGCTCCTGTGCAGTAGTGATTAGTCACAGAGGAAATAAGCATAGCCCTAGAACAGCTTCACAAACAGAAGTGTTGAGTACAAAATCAGAATAGTTCTGCTGATCCTTTATAAAGCTCTGGTTAGGCCACAACTAGAGTATTGTGTCCAGTTTTGGTCACCACATGTTAGGAAAGATGTGAGGGCCCTTGAGAGAGTCCGGAGGAGATTTACCAGAATGGTTCCAGGGATGAGGGGTTTTAGCTACAAGGTTGGGTCGGAGAAGCTGGGGTTGTTCTCCTTGGAGCAAAGGAGATTGAGAGGAGATTTGATAGAGGTGGACAAGATTCTGACATGTTTAGATAAGATAGACAAAGAAAAGCTGTTCCCATCAGATAGAGTCACAGATTTAAGGTTTTGGGCAAGAGATAAGGGGGGTGTGAGGAAGAACTTTTTTTACGCAGCGAGTATTAATGACCTGGAACTCGCTGCCCTCGAGGGGGGTGGAAGCGGAGATGATGAATGATTTCAAAAGGAAATTGGATGGGCACTTGAGGGAGATAAACTTGCAGGGATAGCGCAGGGGAACGGGGCTGACTGGATTGAGCAGCCACAGCCAAATTAAAAGTCGAAAATCTTCAAATATCATCACTCATATTGTCTCCCTTTGCAGACGTTGACGGTCCCAAGTATTCCAACATTTCCTATTTTTTAGTCCTTGTCACTGGAGATGCAGTGAAGTGTGACACTGGGCAGCGCCTGAGTCCGAGAAACCATGCCCATCTCCAATTTCACCTTCTTTCAGATTAGACTCAAGAAGAAATTTTCTCAATCGTCTCTCATTGCCTGCAGAAACTCGGGACAAAGTGATCATCAGTAATGCTTTGTTCTGGCTATGGGGATCTGTAGCTTATCAATCTTCATTGGTGTGCAATTGCGGGTATGTCACAGATGGTGATACACAAATCAGGAGGGTGCACTATAAATTTAATATATTGTGGATTTCGATTTAGTGACAAAAATTCAATTCAATGACCGTTGTTTCCACCTTATTTTGCGTGTTGGACATGGCTCAGTTGGTAGCCTTCTAGCTCTGAATCACATGGTTGTGGGGTTTAAGTCACTCTCCAAGACTCGAGCACTGCAGTGCAGTACAGCAGTGCTGGAGGTGCCATCTTTTGGATGAGACATTAATAGGCCCCACCTGCCCTCTCAGGTGGGTGTAAAGAAGAACAGAGGAGTTATCCCTAGTGTCCTGGCCAAAATTTATCCCTCAACCAACATCACAAAAACAGACCATTTCTCTCTCTCTCCCTGAAACGCCATGATTGTGATAAAAGCAAATATTCATGTGCTCTTGAGCATGAGGATATTCACTATGAAGGAATTGTGAGCTGCTAGCTCTGTTCCTATCTATCATACACAGTAGTAAGCTGAGGCTAGGTTCTGCCAGGAATCCAGCTCTGGATGATGGTTCCCAAGGCAACGGTTGCTTTAGTTCCGTTTGCTGTTTAAAGAGAATGCAAGTTGAGCCAAGGGATGGAAAAAAATAGTTGTCATGGTTTTGATATCCGTCTTAGCCTTCAATATTTTTTACAAGCCAAGATATTAGAAAGAGCCAGAGCACGCAACTTTCAAACATAGCCGGGAGAATGTGTCAGTCCAGGAAGTGTCACCTGTGATAATTTTACACCAGGGAAATGTGTATGTAACAGCACCACTGTTAGTGAAACCTACATATTGATTCCTGGGAAGGAGTTACAGGCTGGAATCTAATTGGGAGGTTTGGTGGGGGAGGTGAGGGTTGGCGGGGTTAATATGTCGAATAACAGAAACCCAGGTGTGAGTTACAGGCTGGGATCTAATCAAGGGGTTCGGTGGGTCGGGGAGTTACATATGGAATAACAGGTACCCGGAAATTCAATCGAGGGGTTGATGGGGTGGAGTTTCGGGAAATCCAGGAATGAGTTACGGGCTGGAATCTAATTGAGAGTTTTGGCTGGTTTATATATAGAATAACAGAAACCTTAGGAGTGAGTTACAGACTGGAATCTAATCAAGGTGTTCAGATGGTTTATATGTAGAATAACACTTACCTGGAAATGAGCTACAGGCTGGAATTCAATCGAGGTGTTGGGTGTGAGTTGGAGTTTATATGTAGAATAACAGAATTCCAGGAGTGAGGTATGGGCTGGAATCTAATCAAGGGGTTCGGGTGGTTTACACATAGAATAGCAGATAGCCGGGAGTGAGCTGCAGTTTGGAATATAATCTCCTAACAGCTCTTTCATCACCTGTGTCGAGCTGTTGAGAGAAAGCATCCCACGTGAACCGTGGATGATTATGTAAGAAATCAATCTGTGTCAGTCAGACGCCCCCAGAGTGCAAATGATGGTTACATTGCGGGGTTTGAGTGAGCTGCAAAGTGGGAGAATGCCAGTGCAATTAGACAGGAGCTGATGGCTTTAATTCCAAAATGTTACAATAAGTAATGTGTAATAGTATCAACGTTCCCTGGGGGTAGCTTCTGATCATCTGTGATTAACTGTTTGATAACCTACACTACCTAACCCCAAGTAAAAGGGAATGAGCTGGATGAGCAGAGATCTCTGAGCTCTGCTCAAATCGCAGAAGCAATCTTTTCACATTCAGTGGGTATGGCCTGAGTTGGAGGAGAGAGGGACAACAATATTTCTCTGTAATACAGGTAAATATTCGCAACCCTATCCAGCTCTCCACCCTCATCTGCCTCAGCTACAATTCATTAGAATGTGAAGTGGAACCAAGCTTGCATGGAAGGCGGCCACGATTTCAGTGCCCCCCTCTCTCTCTCTCGCTCTCTATCTCTCTCTCTCTCTATCAGCCATATGGCTCTCAGTGGGGAAGTGAAAGTCTTCAGGTGTTAATAACACATGCAGGAAGTGTGCCAGGGCCTACTGCACCTGTCTATTATCTCAGTGAGGTGGGAGCTCGCTTTTCTTTATTATTTACTTTTTGCCCATCTGCAGGCTTCTGCTTAAAGACTCTCGCTATCCTTCTGAGATGTGCGTGAGCGCGGATTCAGAGAATGACGCAACAGATTTAGTGTTGTACAGCTTGGTCCAGCATGGGCCAACACTTTCAGAGTAGCAGAACATTGAGTAGTGGACGGGTAGAAGGGGTGCATTCTTAAGACCCTCTCCGACTATATGTCTGACTCATTGTACACCCTACCAAGGCTTGAACTGATCCAGACCTGCAACAGAATGTCCACTCTCACCAGGGACAGTCTTCACTACAACAAGGGTTTAGTAGAGATAGAGTGTTAGAATATTCTGTATGTATGTGAGTTGCACTCTCACTTCTACTCTCCCTCTCTCTCTCCCTCTGCCCTCCCTTGCTTTCTCTTTCTCTGTCTCTCTCAGTCGCTCTCTTTATGTGTCTGTCTCTCTCTTTCAATGTTGCCATCTCCTTGTTTCTCTCACTCTCAGTCTCTGTCCCTCTGTTTTTCCTTCTCTGCCTCTCTCTTTCTTCCTCTATTTCTCTGTGTCTCTCTTGCCTCTCTTTATTTCTCTGTCTCTCTGCCTCCTCGTTTCTCTCTGTCATTTTCTCTCCCCTTGTCTCTCTTTCTCTGTTCTCTCTCTCTCAGCTTCTCTCTCTTTCTCTCTGCTTCTTTTTCTCCATCTTTCTGTCTCATTGCTTTGCTCTTTGTTTCTTTCTCCCCACCTCCACTGTCTTTCTTTCTCTCGCACTCTCTCAGCCTCACTCTGTCTCTTTCTCTATTTCTCTGAGATGAGATAATTCTGTCTCTCTGAAGTCCTCTCTGGTAATAGCTGCTGTGTAGGGAATATTTTGAAATAAAATTTCAATTGGAATTTGCCTCCTTGCTTTAGTCGGAGATGGCAGTTGATACCTCTGAGCTGAGCTGTCTTCTTGGCATCAGCAAACGGTTCCTGCTTCAGTCACCTGGGTCAGCTAGAATCAATATCCTTATTCTTCTCGGATGTTGCCTTTAGTTACCTTGTGTTCCATTTAGTCAGGACAGTTCCTCTTTGATTTTTATGTTTCACTGCTGCTGATGTGGGAAATGCAATTTTCCTCTACTTAGCTTAGAAGGAATATCACAAGACCACAAGATAGATATGGATGAGAAAAGTCATTTAGCTCTTTTATGATCAGAGTTCCCCTCTCAACACATGTAACTAGACTTTGCAAACACCTGTGAGCTGCCCACTTGGATAGATACTAACTATCAGTCAGACCGTGACATTCAGGCTAAGACTAATAGTTGAGTTTATTTCCACTTAAGGTAAATACATGGAACTGGATAGTGGAAAGCTGGGAATTGGAGACATTAGACTGCACTCCCATTATATTCCCACTCTCAAGGGCAATTAGAGATGGGCAATAAATGCTGCCTTGCTGGCGATGCTCAAATGCCAAGAATGAATGGAAAAAAATGTCCCTCACTGATATTGCAGCAGGCTCAATTGAAGTTCACTCGAATAGACAGAGAATTGTGCCTAGTTTTGCGAGAAGGGTTTCCACCCCAAGATGTTCTTACACTCTAGTGCTAAAAGAGGAAGCATTACACTTTAGCAACTCACCAAGGCTTCTTTAACAGCACTTCTCAAACCTGTGACCTTCACCACCTAGAAGGATGAAGCAGAGCAGCAAGGATATGGGACCACCATGACCTCCAAGTTACCAAGCATCCTGACATAGACATACATTGACCATTCCTGTATAGTTGCTGGGTCACAAACCTGGAATTTCCTACCTGACAACACTGCTAGAGCAGCTTCACCACATTGACTATTCATCAGCACCTTCTCAAGTGGACTAGTGATGCCCACATCCCCAGAATGAGTAAAACAAAAGGAAAACCTAGTCTAGTAAATCTTGATTTGAATGTGTGAGGAGGCACTAATTGCCCTTGAAAATGGGAATAAAATGGGAGTGCAGTCTAAGATCTCCAATTCCCAACTTTCCACTATCCACTTGCGAGTAATTATCTTAAGTGGAAATAAACTCAAATATTAGTGTTAGCCTGAGGAAACAAGAGCATGTCTGATGATGACTAGGATAAGAGCAATATCAAGCCCATTTGGCTAACTTTAAAAGGATAAAGTAAAGTTAATCAAATTATACTCTTATAGCCCACAGACATGATTAGTTGTGCCATATATATCTATTTAGTAAGCTGCCAGCCTGGAACCCTGGTATAAACTTACTCTGTGCTTGAATTTATTGGAATCCTTGTTTTCTTTCTTGTTGAGGTCCACAAAGTAATGTGTGATGCGCTCCCTGTCCTTCACATCTGTGTCCCAGCAGATCTTGAAAGAGTCGCAGGTGATGTTGGTGATTTTGATGTTGTGAGGTGTTGACAGCAGCTCCATTTTCTGTTGGAGGAAGAGGAAGAGAAAGCGTTTCTTACACAGCAAGGAACAGCTTTACCCTGAGCATCGTTACTACATGGCTGCTTCACCCCCGACCCTGCTTTGGGGAGGTGGGGAGTGAGAGTTCTCTCAATAGTTGACAATCAACAACAACAACAACTTGCATTTAGGTAGCACCTCTAACATATTAAAACACCCCCAAGGTGCTTCATTAGAGGGTTATCAAACAAAATTCGGCACTGAGCCACATAACAGTGACCAAAAGCTTGGTCCAAGCGGCCGGTTTTAAGGAATATCTTCAAGGGGTGGTGAGATGCAAAGAGGGAATTCCAAAGCTCAAGGGCTTGACAGGTGAAGGCACGGCCGCCAATGGTGGAGCTAAATCGGGGATGCACCAGAGACCAGAATTAGAGGGGTGCTGATATCTCAGAGGGTTGTGGGGCTGGAAGAGCTTACAGAGATCAGGAGGGATGAGGCCATGAAGGGATTTGAAAACAAGGGTGAGAATTTTAAAATTGTGACATTGCCAAACCAGGAACCAATGTAGTCAGTAATCACAGATGATGGATAATCAGGGCTTGGTGTGTGTTAGGATGCAGGCAACAGAGTTTAGGATGAACTGAGCTTGATGGAAAGTGGAAGATGGGAGGCTGGCCAAAAGTGTATTGGAATAGTCAGGTCCAGAGTTAAAGAAGGTATGTATGCATTGGGGGGGGTGGGGTGGGGGGGTAACAGCGGCTGATGAGCTGAGGCAGGGGCAGAGTTGGACGACGTTACAGAATGGAAACTGTCCTGGCGATCGAGCGCTTATGTGGTTGGAAGCTGATCCCAAGTCTAAAAAATGGCATCAAGGTTACAACAGTCTGGTGCGTCTCAGGCCATTCCTGAGAGAGAGTTTGAATCAGTCCCCTAATTAAATTGGACATTTCATAGCCACCCATGATCTTTGTACACAAATCATTCATTGCAGAGAGAACAATGCATTCTCCAACCTGCTGGACACTGATTTAAGGTGATTGGCAAAAGAAGCAATGGCACAATGAGGAAAAGCCTTTTTTGTGCAGCGAGGGGTTAGGATCTGGAAGGCTCTGCCTGAGAGTGTGGTGGAGGCAGATTCAATCGTGGCTTTCAGAAGGGAATTGTATAATTATCTAAAGAGAGACAATTTGTACGACTGTAGGGAAAGGTGGGAAAGTGGGACTACCTGAGCCATTCTTTCAGGGAGCCAGCATGAACAAGATGGCCTCCTTCTGTGCTGCAATTACTCTGTGGCCAGGATTTTACGGCCCCTCCTTCCGGGCGGGATGTTATGGTGCTGACGAACTGAATGGAGATTTAAATGGCTCACCGCATCCGTCGGGGCAGGCATGCCACGGAGAGGCTGTAAAATCCTGGCCTATGGTTCTATCCATCCTGCTCTTTCAGCCTCTGTGCAATGCACTTTATTAGCTGTAGCCCAGGCTTTCATCTCCTGAATTAAGGGATTTTCTTCCAAAATACTTCAAAATGCCCGTCAAAAGAAAATCCTGAGTGGTCACCATCGTGGTGTGACATTTGCATGATCCCAATTGAAAAGAAAAGGTTAGTCAGAGATCCTATCAAACCTCAATCAAGACTGACTTGAACTATGCTAACCTAACATCATGATTGATGTTTTCCAGCATTGTAGTAATATTAACCTTTGTTTGTTAAGTACGGAAGTATGATTTAATTTTAGAGTATTGATCACTGAACATTTGATCCATGACTCACCCAACGGCGCTGGCCAATTTTAATGTGAAGCCATCACCCACTCAACGAAGGAACTTAAATAAAATCGGCCATTCTAAAGTGGTTCCCAAGGGCAGAATCTTCTGCTCTCGCTGGTGGCGAGCTTGTAGGCAGGAAGAGAATTTAATTAGGTGGAATGGTGGTGCGCCAGAACCCAGCCACCTTCACGCCTCCACCAGGATTAAGTTCTGGGCGGGAAACCCCATGGTTGACCTTCCCGCCCTGCAGCCTATTGAGGCCCTTTAGCAGCCAATTAATGACCACTTAAGGACCCCATCCCACTGCCGCTAATATTAACCTAGTGGCGGGCCTGTTGCAATGCGACGTGCACAACAGGTAAACCTGAGCGGCCAGCTTGTCACCTCTGGGGGAGAGGTCCCTTGAATCAAAGACACTCAGTGCCTGATCCAGGGACTTGACATCGGGAGTGGAGGGCAGTACTGCTGAGAGCCACTCCCCTGTTCTTGTTGCCGAGCACCCCCGTACCCCTCCTTCCGCGACTCCCCACTTATGATCCTGGGGCTCCAGTAAGTGTTTTTCCTGTGGCAACCATGGCCCAGCTGAGCACAAGAGCTGCCAGCCTCTGACTGACCAGCAACTCATGGTAGGCGAGACGTCCACTCTCGGGGTCTTGATTCCAGGGGAAGGCCTGCCTTCCACTGTAGCCCTGCCACTGTCCGATTGCCTTGTGATTCAGTGGGCTTTTCTGAAAAACCGAGCGCGGATCTCTCGCTGGCTCTCCTACCAGCTGGCGAGACCACCGACACCTCAACAAGATTCCGCCTTATGTCTCAGGGAGGTGTATTCACTAATAATGGGCTCAAGGACAACAGGTAATCTTGTGATAAAAAAGGACGATTGCTGTCTTTTCATTGGGGTCTGTAGAATTGGAGCATTAGCTGGTGCTGGATGGCACAGAATCAAACGCCTACTTACAATTAAGGTTTCACTTGGAAATAGCAATTATATGCAACAAGAGTAAAATTATTGATAAAAATAATGAAGTAAGGGAGTTATCCTGATCTCTTTACCCCAGCAGATAAAAAATTTGTTGGCATGGAAACCGGCTTGTTAACTGAAATTAATGTAAAAGTGTACGTCCAATTAAATTCTCGTTCTATGGAATTGCAATTTAAATGTTGGTGTGCCTGTTGGCAGGAATTGAGTGAAAGAAGTATACAAAAAGTGTCAGTTTGTTATGAGTATTTGGATAAGTAATGGTTTGTTTGGCCTGTGAGCAGTAACATGTTTGAGTCAGGTGTGGCTGTGGCTTTACCAGCATGTTTAAATATTAGTCTCCACCACTTACAGCAAGTGCATTGGTGGGGATGCGACTTGCTCACTATAACTGGTGGAGGGGATAAAGCTGCAAAACAATATAGATGAGCAAAGCAAGATTGTGGATTTCCTCCTGGTCTCCATCCCTGGATCATTACGATTCTCCCTTTTGCTCTCCATTCGACTTGATTTGCCTCCACAATATATCAGAATAACTCAACAAACACTCCCTGCCTTTGTCATAGTGTTCATCACTTCAAAAGCATTTAAGACGACCAAGCCTCTACCTCCCATTCATTCCAAGAGGGGGCGGACCCAGGGTGTGGAGGGGCTTTTCCAACTCTTTTTGTACCGTTCACATATTAGTTGCAGCTTCTTGTGTGTGAAACCGTTTTAATTTCAAAACAGTGGTGGGGCAGGTAGGGAGGGTTGTATTGTATGTGGGCCATGATGTATGGAAAAGGATGGCTCCTCAGCCATTATGTTACATAAGAACATAAAAAAAGTAGATCATTCGGCCCCTCGAGCCTGCTTGCCCATTCAATCCAATCATGGCTGATCTGCCTCAACTCCACTTTCCTGCCTCTCCCCATATCCCTTGATTCCCTGAGAGATGAAAAATCTCTTTCCCTCAGACTTAAATATTCTCAATGATGGAACATCCACAGCCCTCTGGGGAGAGAATTCCAAAGGTTCACAACCCTCTGAGTGAAGAAATTTCTCCTCATCTCAATCGTGAATGAGCAACCCCTTGTTCTGAGAGTGTGCCCCTGTGTTATAGTTTACAGCATGGTTTTTACTTATGATTAGATGTTTTATCTGTACCCCAAGATCAGTAAGGTTCTTGAGACATTGAGAACAAGCAATTGTAGGTTTCTAAAGCAAGCAGGCATGTGCAATACAGTTCCTCCCACTTATGTGGTGGGATCTTAACACAGGCAAACAGCATTAACTATCACCATTACAGTCAATTGCAAAGATGTTGATTGTATCACATTTAGTGCACCAGCTATTTCAGGCTATATAGTTAACATTAGTGGTAAGCATAGATGATATATCCTTTGAGAGCTTAACAACAATTGAATATCTCAGTCTTGATAGCAACAGCTATCTCTTGCATCCACGCCTCACATGGAGGAGAGTTTTACAATGTTTTGTGTTTCCTGATTTTCCTCCTGAAAGGCCAGTTTTAAGGTTATGTCACTTTTCTACACCAAAAAAAACAGTTTCTCTCTATCTACCCTTCTTTGAACATTTTAAACATCTCAATCAGATGATCCTTCAACCTTCCACACTCAAGGGAACACAAGCCTTGTCGGCCATGATCATATTAAATGGTGGAGCAGGCTTGAGGGGCCAAGTGGTTTGCTGGTCCTATTTCTAAGCTTCTTATGTTAGTGCATCCTAGTTCCTCACTGTTTAGAAAAAACTCTGATTTATAAATACTGTGGCTACTAGAGCAGGTCAGAGGCTGGGAATTCTGCAGAGGGTAACTCATCTCCTGACTCCCCAAAGCCTGTCCATCACCTACAAGGCACAAGTCAGGAGTGTGATGGAATACTCCCCACTTGCCTGGATGAGTGCAACTCCAAAAATAGATAGGCACCTTCCAAACCTATGACCTCTACCACCATGAAGGGCGAGGGCAGCATGGGGAACACCAACACCTGCAGGTTCCCATCCAAGCCACTCACCATCCTGACTTGGAAATATATCGCTATTCCTTCACTGTCGCTGTGTCAAAATCCTGGAACTCCCTCCTAACAGCACTGTGGGTGTACCTACAACATATGGACTATAGCGGTTTAAGAAGGCAGCTGACCACCACCTTCTCAAGGGCAATATCAGATGGGCCAGCGATGCCCACACCCTGTGAAAAAATGAATTTTTAAAAATACATCCTGAGTTCAAGATGGACGATCTCACATTTGCCCACATTTGCACTCCATTTGTCCACTCACTTAAACCATTGAGATTTCTTTGTAATTTGGCACTCCCATCTGCTGCATTTATTGTCCCTTCCAATGTAATGTCATAGTGGCACCTCTGCAAAGCCAATTTTCACCCACATCTCCCACTGAGAAACTCATGTGCCCTGCTAATTGAAGTGGGTTGCACTGTTGACAATTCTAGAGCAATGTGCTGTGCATTGAGTATCAATGGAGGCTGCAAACTCTGTCACTTCCACTCACAATTCTTGGTAAAGTGGGACTGTAACAATGGCAATTACCTCCCCTTTCCTGGCCTGACACCATCAGGTCTGACTTGGATGGGTGGAAGAAGGGTTGGAGTGAAGGAGGGTGGGTGGGTGGCATGGGTGCAGAGAGGGAGGGTGAGTGGGTAAGAGTTGACGGTAAGAGAATGAGGGAGAGAGGGACGGGGGATAGGAAAGAAGGGAGGCGGTTTGGGAGAGTAGGGAAGGGGGTGAATTAATCTGTGTGTTAATCCTGTCATGCACCTGCACTGTCTTCATAACCTTTGATGTATTTTAATGCAAATACATATTGCATCATTAGTGTTTGAAATATTTCATTTCTTGTTGCTATGGCAACGATGCTCCTCCAAAAGGAAAGATGCTGATTATAAACGCATTTCTCTCTAAGACGAGTACAGGCAAGGAAGGCAATTCAGCCCTCATGTTCCATCTCTTTTCTCAATCCCTTCCCCTCTGCATCACAACAATACCTCTAATCTTATTTATATTCTGCGTATTATTTTATAAATGTCCAAGGCGCCTCGATTGCCTCCTTTCAAGGCTGAAGCATTTCAGTTTTTTAGCCCTACCTCAGAACTCAGATTCATAACCCTTCCCTGTGCCTCAAACAGTGATCAGACGCTTCTCTCTCAATGTCTGTCTTGCAATGTATATGTCTATGTATTCAATATGTATACAATTCTCTCTCTCTCTCTTCGTAAGCTACTCTCTTCTTGTAAAAATATAAGCTCTGTATTTTACCAGCATTAAATTGAGAACACAGAGCATCTTTAGGAATGTCAATTGCTTTTTGCCCCACAGAGGGTGTTTTAAATAATCCCCTCGCCCATATATTCACTTATTCACTGCATTGCAACAACCGTCGGGGGAACCTCTTTGCCCCAGGCTTTAGCATTTCTGCTCTTCGAGCTTGGATAATATTGCTTGCCAGGAATTTGGAGCACATATTTCAGTGGTGCTGCTGCAGACTTTAACCCTCATCATGTACCTGAGGTACATGCAGCATCTTCTACATTTTCCCCATCGCACTTGGGAGGGGAATCAGGTTGCACTGTCCTAAATCAAGAGTAAAACCAAGATGCCTGTGTCCTTGACACCTGGTTATATCAACGCAACACTATCCGGAAGGAAGAGCAACATTGATTACTTCAAACTGTTGGCTGTGATGATGGGCTCAAATATCAGTGGAGACGTGAAACAGCAAGCAGAGGAGTCGAGTAGGACTTTTTACTTAAGCGGATTCTAAATGTGGGATGTTACCAGAAATGATCAATGAAGCAGACAGTATAAATTGAGTCACTAGACTATTGAGTGTGTTTCTGAAGAAAAGCAGGATTGAGGGATATGAGTAGATGTCTGATAAGAAGGTAGGGAGATGGTGGCATAGTGGTAATGCCACTGGACTAATAATCCCGAGGCCCAGGGTAATATTTTGGGGATAAGGGTTCAAGATTCCACATCCAACTTTAAATTCAATTAATAAAAAATCTGGAATTAAAAGCTAGTCTAGTCAATCATGAACATCCTTTAAGGAAGGATCTCTTATCAGCCACATCTGCACCTGCATCCCATGAAAGAATAAAGAGGTAATACATTGTGTAAATTGGTTGATCAAGTGAGGTGGGTAGGTGGGATTGAGGGATATGGGAAAAATGTGGGCAGGTAGGATTAAGGGCCATGGGGAGAAGGTGAGCAGCTGGGATTAAGGGATATGAGGAGAAGGCTATTAAGTGGGGTTGAGGGATATGGGGGAATGTGGGCAGGTGGAGAGAAGGTGAATGGGTTTAGCTGTCAAAAAAAGGTTGGCTTGAGGCTTTCCCTGCCCCAACAATTCCTACGTGTGCAAAAATATTTTCCGATTTTTGTTCGGATAGAAAATGAAAGATGCTGGTGGAGGTCACCATCCAGTTGGACATTGGCTAGCTTAGTTTGAATTGGGAAATGATGATTGGATGGGCCATATAGACATTTTCATATATATCTTTATAACAATGCAATTTAGGAATAAGAAATTTTAAAAAATCTTTTATGCGAATAAAGAATTTATATTCAAGGGCTTTTTAGATGTAAATGAAAGTGTTTTAATAAATGACATCCCATCCTATAATAATGATGATGAATGCAGCCGATTAAAGTGAGCAACATTCTGGAATATGTGCCAGTGCAGGGTTATGGGAGCTGACAGCTGGAATAGTTAGTGCCATTTTATCATCAATCCCTTACATTACACAAATGTTAAAAGCTAGCTCACAGATTTAATTGCAACCTCTTTATTATTAGGCTCTTAACTCAGCCATCCTGCCCTGTGTTTGTTAGGAGATGAAGTCTCCTTGTCTATTTGAAGCTAGTTACAATCCTACTCTATAGCTGCCGACATCACTGAAAGCCAGACTAACAAGTCACCTATTTGGTGCATTGTGTCTCAAGGATCCTCATTAAATCCCTTACTCCTCCATCTACCACCAGCTTCCTTTCCTCCCTCACTTTCTTTCTTGCTCATTTTAGAAACAGAATACTATTTTGATGAAAAAATTATTGAGGCAGCCAAAGAGGTCACAACACAGATGCAACTAGTCATTTGGTAGTACAGAACTTGAGCATTGCTGAAAAAAGAGACTTGCTGTTGAAGCTTTTCATCTTGCACTCATCAGGTCAGATTCACAAGAATACCAAATCTAAGGGGAACAACAATTGGCAAGAGGACTCTGATTTTTCAACCAAAATTCAACTAAACAAAAGCGTGGGGGACAGCCATTCCCTGGTTCATTCCCCATGGCGATGCCTTGACCAATCAGAGTCGACCTGCCTGGTTTGAATTGAATCAAAAGCTTGGCAGTTAACTGTTCTCTTGTGCATTCTCCATGGCAATGTCTCTACCACAGAGCCCTCTTGTCAACCAATCAGCACTCTCTTCCCATGCAGTATAAATTGTTGTTACCTTTAGACTTGGTATTCTTTTGAATCTGTCCTGATGAGTGCAAGATGAAAAGCTTTGACAGCATGTCTCTTTTTTCAGCAATACAGATGCAACTGTTCCATCTAATGTATCAGCCAAGTGGCTATTGCCCTCACAATGGGCAGCATGGGTATATACTACTGAGGAAGACACACAGAGAAAGGCTTGCATTTATATAACCCTTTTCACAACCACCAGATGTCTTAAAGTGCTTTCCAGCCAATGAAGTGTCGTCAGTGTTCTGCAGCAGCCAATTTGTGCACAGCAAACTCCCACAAACAGCAATATGATGATGACCAGATTATGTTTTTTGTGATGTTGATTGAAGGATAAATATTGGCCAGGACACCGGGGATAACTCTCCTGCTCTTCTTCAAAGTAGTGCCATGGGATCTTTTACATCCACCCTAGCAGGCAGATGAAGCCTCAGTTTAATGTCTCAGCCAAAAGACGGCACCTTCGACAGTGCAGCACTCCCTCAGCATTGCACTGGAATGTCAGCCTTGATTTTTGTGCTCAAGCCCTGAAGTGGGACTTAAACCTGGAACCTTGTGATTCAGGTGACAGAGAGGCACATTCGGAGGCCCTTGCTGCATTCACTTGACATCCAAGCTCGCGCACTTTCTGGAGGGGTAGGCAGGGAGCAATCGGAAGCAAGAGACTGACCGATTGCCCCTAGCCAATCTCAGGGTACTACTACCAAATATCAGAAATATCAGAAGTGTCAGAATATTGCATAAATCCAGGATCAAACCTGGGACCTTTCCTGGTCTGCATGACTCAGTATCCCACCAGGAATTATATAAACCCACTGAGCTATTAGGGTTGTAAAAAGAACAGTTTAATTTTTACAATAATTATTGTATGTGACATTGAATTTCACATGCCAGTGTGTACAGAAATCCCTGGTTGCTATTCTCTCAAAAGGAAGAACAAGGAAGGAGATTAGGGGAAACTATTTTTACGTAGTGAGTTGTTATGATCTGCCTGAAGGGTTTTTTTAATATTCTTTCATGGGATGTGGGCGTCACTGGTTGGGCAGCATTTGGTGGAAGAATAAAATTAAAAGGAAGATGCATAAATACTTGAAAAAGAAAAAAAACGCATGCTAAAGCGAAGTGGGACTCATTGGATAGCTCTTTCAAAGAGCTGGCACAGGCATGATAGGCTGAATGGCCTCCTGTGCTGTAAGATCCCATGATTCTGGTTTCTAATTCCAGCTTATTTATGACTGTGAAACATCCCGGTTGCAGCTCGCACCGTTTTGATGGGCAAGAGATGGGGCATCAAAGGTGGTGATGAGCCACCTTCTTGAATTGCTGCCATCCAGGGGGTGAAGGTACTACTATTATACTGTCAGGAGGGAGTGAGAATCACAGAATCACACCCACCACTGGTTTGGGAAAAATTGCTTCCCCTTGGGGCAAGTGATTCCAGTAACAACAACTTGCATTTATATAGCACCTTAAACATAGCATCCCAAGGTGCTTGACAGGAGCATGATCAAACATTTGACACCGAGCTAAATAAATAGTTATTAAGACCGATGGCCAAAACCTTAGTCAGAGGTCGGTTTGAAGGAGTGTCTTAAAGGAGAAAAGAGAGAGAGGTGGAGAGGTTTAAGAAGGGTGTTCCTAAACTTAGGGTCCAACTGAAGGCACAGCCACCAATGGTGAACCGGTTAAAATTGGGGATGCTCAAGAGGCCAGAATTGGAAGAGCGCAGCTATCTCGGAGGGTTGTAAGGCTGGAGATTACAGGGATAGGGAGGGGTGAGGACATGGAGGAATTTGAATGTGAGGGTGAGAATTTTAAATTTAAAGCTTGTGGGGCTGGGAGCCAAAGTAGATCAGCAAATATATGATACGCTGCAGCAACTCGCCAAATCTCCATCAACAGCACCTTCTGAACCCATGGTCGCTACTACCTAGAAGGACAAGTGCAGCAGATGCATGGGAACACCCACCACCTGCAAGTTCCCCTCCAAGCCACATATCATCCTGACTTGGAACATTATCGCTGTTCCATCATTGTCACTGGGTCAAAGTCCTGGAACTCCCTACCTAACAGCACTGTGGGTGTACATACACCACACGGACTGCAGCGGTTCAAGAAGGCAGCTCACCACCACCTTCTCAATGGCAACTAGGAATGGGCAATAAATGCTGGCCTAGCCAGCGATGCCCACATCCCATGAACAAATGAAAAAACAGGAAGAAGGGTATGTTTTGTGTTGAGGGTCTGGGTTATATTGGGGCTTGTCTCTGAGGTTAGGCAGCTCCTTATCTCTGTTGCCCTCTGCAGGTTTTCATTGAGGGGACAGCACAGAAACAGTCCATTCGGCCCACATGGTCCGTGCTGTTGTTTCTGTTCCGCATTATCCTCCTCCCTCATCTCTTCATTGCAGCCTATCGGCGTATTCTTCTATCCCTTTCCACCTCATGTGTTTATCCAGCTTCCCATTAAACATATCCATTCAATTCACCTCAACCACTGCCTATGGTAGTGAGTCCCACATTCTCACCACTCATTGGGTAAAGATTCCTGAATTTCCTGTTGGATTTATTAGTGCTACCTTATAGTTATGGCTCCTAGTTTTGGTCTCCCCAAGTGGAAACATCTTCTCTGCATCTATCCTATCAAATGCATCACAATCTTGAAGAACACTATTAGTTCACTTCTCGGCCATCTCTTTTCCAGAGGAAAGTGCTGAAAAGGACTGTAGGGCCTTTCTGGATGGATGGATGGATTAAGGTGGGGCTGAATGGCTCTACACTCTATATATAATAGGACATTTCCTCCCCTCCATCCTTCTCCTCGCCTCTCCCACTCTATGGATGCTGTCACCGATTAGCCCGCTCACTGCTCTAAGTTGAATTTGACCTCCGAGGAGTGGAGAATTTGACGCCGTGTCCCTCCATCCTGTGGTGCCAAGTTATGATGAGCCATTCCTTTATCTCCTGGAACTTTACCATTGTGCAATGTTTTACATGGTACCCACAAGCTCATAGCCTGATACAGTGGCCCTGTTGTTATAAGCGTGTACACACTGCAGTAGTATTCCACATTGTGAAGCAAAATGTTGATACGGGGGAGGGGTGGTTATTCTGCAACCACAATCACCCCTCAGTGAGGGGTCTTTCAATTGGAAGCTGTGTTCATTTACCTCAGAAATAGAGTTTATATCTTTATTTAGCGTGTGCATAGTCGCAGAGTCAAGCTATAGCCTTGTCAGTGGCTGGATGGAGTCCTTGAATTTATCTATTCAGTTGGAGAGACAGGACAAGTTGAGAAAGCTGTTAACAAAGCATGTGGGATCCTGGGCTTTACTAATAAATGCATCGAGGTACAAGGGGAAGGAAGCTATTCTAAACCTTTATAAAACACTGGGTAGGCTTCAGCGCATTGTGTTCAATTCTGTGCACCACACTTTAGGAAGGATGTCAAGGCAGGGCAGAGAAGATTTACCAGAATGGTATCAGCGATCAAACACCAGGTATGTGGAGAGACTGGAGAAGCTGGATCCTTCTCCTTGGGGCAGAGAAGATTATGTGCTAAGAATAATGTTAAGAAATGTGAAGGGTTTTGATAGAGTAGATAGGGAGAAGGTGTTTCAACTAGCAGGAGGGTCAGTAACCAGAGGAAACGGATTTAAGATAATTGGCATAGAAAGCTAGGGGCAAATGAACAGTTTTTTTTATGCAGCATGTTATGATCTGAAACATACATCTGAAGGGTGGTGGAAGCACATTCAATAGGACCTTTCAATTGGATATATACTTGAAGAGGAAAACTTGCAGGAATACGAGGAAAGAGCAGGGGGAGTAGGACTAATTGGATAATACTTTCAAAGAGCCGGAACAGTTGCGACGAGCCGAATGACCTCGTCTGTGCTCTGTGATTGTATAATACTGAGGATTGAGACTCCAGTCTGTCACTTCCCTCACTCCAACACCATTGAGTTGCCTAAGAATGTCAATCAATCTCCCTGTGGAGTTTGCTGGGCTGGTTACACACTCCGAATGTTTCTCATCTCAGTGGATCAGTGTTGTATGAAATGTTAAAGAGCTATCCAGCAGGAGGGCTCGTGTGTAGCTTTTGTTTCTGCATTTCAGTGTACAGGCTGCTGCCAGGAGTTTAATGTAAATACCGATGGTTTAGATTGAGGGAGCCAGATGGACTTCCATTGCATACCGAGTAGTTTGCAGAAGAATGGAAGAGAAAGGACCTTTCTCAAATCTCCGTCCGATAACCCTGCCTTCTTACCGTCTCTCTCAATCCATCCTTATTCTCAAGACCTCTCCAGCAACTCTTGAATCCATGGATATATTGCACCCTCCATAAATGCATCAGCTCATCCAAAATTGCTGCCCACATCATAACACACAGCAAGTCCCATTCACCCACGTCACCCCTGTGCTCATTGACCCACATTGGTTCCTGGTCTGGCAATGCCTCAATTTTTAAAGTTCTCATCCTTGTTTTCAAATCCTTCCCTGACCTCAAAGCCTTCCTGTCTCTGTAATCTCCTCCACCGTTGACAGTAACACAGCAAGAATGTCACTGGGCTAGTAATGCCAGAAATAGAGAAAAAGAAGAGAAAAATTGGAAAAGATGGGGATGAGGAAATAAGAACTCACTTGGTAGTACAGAACAAAAATATTGCTAAAAAGAAAGACATGCCAAAACAAAACGCCTACTGTTAAATGTGATTCTGCAATTGGGCAGTACTTGCTGAACAATCTTGAGTGCGCTAATAGCTACATGAACAATCAATTTAAGATAATCATAAGAACATAAGAAATAAGAACAGGAGTAGACCATTCAGCCCCTCGAGCCTGCTCTGCCATTCAATAAGATCATGGCTGATCTTCTTGTGTTTTGATTTCCACATTCCCATCTACCCCCAATAACCTTTGATTCCCTTGCCTAACAAGAATCTATCTACCTCTGCCTTAAAAATATTCAATTACCCTGCCTCCACCACCTTCTAAGGCAGAGAATTCCAAAGTCGCACAACCCTCTGAGAGAAAACTTTTCTCCTCATCTCTGTCCTAAAACGGTGACCCCTAATTTTAAAACAGTGCCCCCTAGTTCTGGACTCACCCACAAGAGGAAACATCCTTTCAGTGTCCACCTTGTCAAGGCCGTTCGGGATCTTGTATACTTCAATCAAATCACCCCTCACTCTTCTAAACTCCAATGGAAACAAGCCCAGTCTGTCCAACCTTTCCTCATAAGACAACCCACTCATTCCAGGTATCAATCTAGTAAACCTTCTCTGAACTGCCTCCAATGCATTTACATCCTTCCTTAAACAAGGAGACCAAAACTGCACACAGTATTCGAGGTGTGGTCTCACCAATGCCCCGTATAACTGAAGCATAGCATCCTTACTTTTATGTTCAATCCCTCTCATAATGAAGGATAACATTCCATTAGCTGCCTTAATTACTTGCTGTACCTGCATGTTAACTTTTTGTGACTCATGTACTAGAACACCTAGATCCCTCTGTACCTCAAAATTATGCAGCCGTTTTCTGTTTAAGTAAAACTCTGCTTTTTTTGTTCTTCCAGCCAAAGTGAACAGCTTCACATTTTCCCACATTAAACTCTATTTGCCAGATCTTTGCCCACTCATTCAACCTATCTACATCCATCTGTAACCTCCTCATGTCCTCTTCACAACATACTTTCCTACCTATCTTTTGTGTCATCTGCAGATTTAGCTACCATGTCTTTGGTCCTCTCATCTAAATCATTGCGATATAAATTGTAAAAAGTTGAGGCCCCAGCTCAGACTCCTGTGGGACTCCACCCATCACATCCTACCAATCTGAAAAAGACCCATTTATGCATACTCTCTGCCAGTCAGACAATCTTCTATCCATGCTAATATGTTATCCCCTACTCCATGCACTTTTATTTTCCGTAATAACCTTTGATGTGGCACCTTATCAAATGCCTTCTGGAAATCCAAGTCCAGTACATCTACATGCTACCCTTTATCCACCGTGCATGTTACTCCTTCAAAAAACTCCAATAATTCGACTAAACATGATTTTCCTTGAACAAAACAATGCTGACTCTTCCCGATTGCCTTGAGCTCTTCTAAGTGCCCAGTTTTTAACCTCCTTAATGATTGATTCTAACAACTTCCCCATGACAGATGTCAAGCTAACTGGCCTATAGTTTCCTGTTTTCTGCCTCCCTCCCTTCTTGAATAGAGGGGTTATATTTGCTACTTTCCAATCTGATGGAACCTTTCCAGAATCGAGCGAATTTTGGAAAATTAACACCAGCACATCAACTACCTCATTAGCCACCTCTTTTAAGACCCCAGGATGTAGCCCATCGGAACCCGGAAACTTGCCAACCCACGGCTCCATCAATTTGCTCAGTACTGTTTCCCCAGTGATTTCAATTTCATCAAGTTCCTTTCTCCCTTTCACCTCCTGATTTACAGCTATTGCTGGAATGTTTTTTGTATCCTCTATGGTGAACACAGAAACAAAATATTTGTTCATTTCTTCTGCCATTTCCTTATTATCTATTAACTCCCCACTGCCACTCTCTGGAGGACTAACACTCACTTTGCTTACTCTTTTCCTTTTTGAATACCTGTAGAAACTCTTGCTATCCATTTTCCATTTCAAGCTAGCTTCCTCTCATACTCTAATTTCTTTCTCCTGGTTAACCTTTTAAGTCATTCTCTGCCGTTCTTTATATTCTGACCAATCATCTGTCCTGTCACTCATCTTTACAGAGTTGTATGCTTTTTCCTTAAATTTGACACTTCCCTTAACTTATTTAGTTAACCACAGATGGTGGGTCCTTCCCTTAGAATTTTTCTTTATAATAGGATTGTACTTATTCTGAATGCGCTGAAATATCCCCTTAAATGTCTGCCACTGCTTCGCTATTGATCTATCCTCTAGCCTAGTTTCCCAGTCCACTTCAGCTAGCTCAGCTTTCATCCCCACATAATTGCCCTTATTTAAGTTTAAGATACTAGTCTTAGACCCACTCTTCTCCCTTTCAAACTGGATGTAAAATTGAATCATATTGCGGTCGCTGCTACAGGGTGTGCCTTTACTCTGAGGTCATTAATTAATCCTGTGATTAATTAATCAGTCGAGCTCGTAACATGGCTCATTTATGCTTGCTGGAAGTGACACACATTCGTATAAAGGGCCCATTCTCTGCAAACAAAAGGTTCAAGCCTTGCGCCTTTTTTTGAATTACTCAGGAGCTTAGGAAGCCTATAGTTTCCCTGTTACTTTTCCATGGCAACATCTCGGCCAATCAATGTCAATTTGCCAACCCAATCAGCACCTTTTTCTCCTGCAGTACAAATTGTTGTGATTATTTGAAATTTGGCATTCTTGCATTTGTCCAGATGAGTGCAAGATGAAAAGCTTCAGCAACATGTCTCTCTTTTCAGCAATGGATAAGAACTCATTAAAGGCAGTTCTCCATGGGATTGGTAATGGGTGGAGCAGTCACGATTAAGCTTTTAGTGATACTTTGGGTAAAACTGGAATTCTGGCAAGTTGTATTTGTCCAGTGCTGGCAAATCTACGCATGGACAATGATGAAGCCAGGAGGCATGGAGCTGAGATTTACCAGTCGCAGTGATGTTATTTTGCACAAACTCTTTGTTTGGTTGTGGATTTGCTAATATTGGTCCCCAGATGCCATGTCAGACAACAGTTTTCAGAGTGCCATCGCAGCTGTGAGGGGATTCTGTGGGATATGACATTGGCCCTGGTCCAATATTGGAAGGCAATCACTGGTAAAACAGCCTCATTCAGTTAAAGTTTTAATAGCTCCCAGGAACAAGGGAATGTTACTCAGGCAAAAGCTAATCATTTATTTTTGGAATTAGAGGCCTGATATAAAGTGATTGCATCAGCGGGAATTTCCATTGTATTAGGGTACATGTAGGTGGATGAGACTTGTAGCAGTAGAGATTGTAAGGAGGATGTTAGTGTTGGTAGACTAGGGGAGGTGTTGTTCAATGGACAAGAAATCACTGAACGTAAAACCTCATTTACTAAAAGGGGTTGCATTCAAGTGATGAACACTGAAATATAGTTATTTATGAAAGTATGAGGCATAGAGGTACAAAAGCAAGGAAATTATGGTGAACCTGTATAAAACACTGGTTCAGACTCAACTGGAGTATTGTGTCCAGCTATGGGCACCACACTTTAGGAAGGATGTGAAAGTTTTAGAGATGGCACAGAAAAGATTCACGAGGGTGGTTCCAGGGATGAGGGACTTCAGTTACTAGGATAGAGCAGAGAAGTTGGGGCTGTTCTCCTTGGAGCAGAGAAGGGGGAGAGAGGAGATTTGATAGAGGCATTCAAAATCATGAGGGATCCAGGCTGCCCCGACCCAGGGCAAAAGTCAGCCATCTGAAGCTGGGCTCTCAAGACGCAGAGCTGGTCAAGGTAATCTGAGATGTCTACAGCAGCCTCCCATTGCTCAGGATGCAGGTACTGGGGAAACACTTGCCCAGGTCACGAAGATAGGGAAACTAGGAAATGATAGGAAACATTCTTTCAAAGAGCTGGTGCAGGCAGAATGGACTCTTTCTCTTTCTATACTCTATTATTTAAGATTCTACAAGGCAGGCAATAATAACATGCACAAGGATGAATTGCAATTATTTGTTCACTGTTAGATACAGATGGAATTGAGATTAAAAACATCTGCAGCTAGTAAGCTGCCCTCCACAGGGTAACACACCTGCCCTGTTCAGAACCCTGTGACACTAGAAAGCTACACTGCTGAGGTGCCAACAGCATTCTCTGGCATGAAGGCTTGTTGGCAGCATCACCCTGTTGCCCAGTGGGCAAGTGCAAGTTGGCAACCTGCCCCAGAGAGCCACAGGACACTGGTGTGGGAAATGGAACAACAATATAAAGCAAGCTCATTTTCCATGCAAAGCTATTAGGACTAACAAAGCTATTAGTGGAATGCTCAATTGTAAGAGGCTATGAAACCAAGTCAATTAAAGCAGTTAAAAGGAAGATTTGAATAGGAAAATAATTAAAAGCTGCAAAGAAAGAGAGAGGCTTAATGTATATCACTGATGTGAGACTATGGTAACCAGAAGACATGTTTCTGCTCTCCAATTTCAATCAATCTCTGATATAGAAGGGATTGAGGCACATTGTTCAGGTAGAGTGGAGTGTGCTTTACTCTGAATCTAACCCATGCTGTACCTGCCCTGGGAGTGTTCAATGGGACAGTGTAGAGGGACCTTTATGCTATATCTAACCCTGTGCTTGCACCTGTCCTGGGAGTGTTTGATGGGGACAGTGTAGAGGGAGTTTTACTCTGTATCTAACCCCATGCTGTACCTGCCCTGGGAGTGTTTGATGGGGATGGTGTAGAGGGAGCTTTACTCTGATTCTAACCAAAGCTGTACCTGTTCAGGGAGTGTTTGATAGGGACATTGTAGAGGGAGCCTTACTCTGTATCTAACCCCGTGCTGTACCTGCCCTGGGAGTGTTTGATGAGGAAGTGCAGAGGGAGGTTTAATCTGTATCTAACCCCGTGCTGTACCTGCCCTGGGAGTATTTGATGAGGAAGTGCAAAGGGAACTTTACTCTGTATCTAACCATGTGTTGTGCTTTTTTAAAATTCAATCATGCAGTGATGTCCTGGGGTTGAGATTTTGGCCTCTAACTATCAAAATCATCTTTCTTCGTGTTGGGTAAGACTCTGACCAGTGGAGAGCTTTCCCCCAATTCCCACGTACTTCAATTTTATACGGGCTTCTTGATGTCGCACTTGGGCAAATGTTGCCAAGGCATATACTGTCACCTCACCTCTTGGGTTCAGCTCTTTAGCCCATTTTTGGAACAAGGCTATAATGATGCCTGAAGCCTTGTAGAATGCAAACTGAGCATCAGTGAGTAGACTATTGCTGTATAAGTGCAACTTGGTAGCACTGTCAATGATACCTTCCATCACCTTGCTGATGATTGAATGTGAACTGATGGGGTGGTAATTGGCCAGGTTGGATTTGTCCTGTTTTTTGTGAACATGACAATTCTGGCCAATTTTCCACTTTGTTGGGTAGATGTCAGTGCTGTAGCTGCACTGGAATACTTTGTCTAGGGTTGCGGCTAGTTCTGGAGTGCATGTCTTCAGAACTACAGTTAGGATGTTGTCAGGGCTTGTAGCCTTTGCTGCATCCAGTGCCTTCAGCCAGTTCTTGATATCGAATTGACTGAAGACTGGCAGCCGTGATGATGGGAATCTCTGAGGAGGAGGCCGAGAAGGATCAGCCACTCAGCATTTCTGGCTGAAGATGATTGCAAAAACTTCAGCCTTGTCTTTCGCAATCATGCACTGGGCTCTGCTATCATTGGGGGCGGGATATTTGTGGAACCTCCTCCTCCAGTTAGTTGTTTAATTAACCACCACCATTTTCAACTTCAGGGATGTGACAGGACTACAGATCTTTGAGCTGATTGTTGTTTGTGTGATTGCTCAGCATGCAACTTCCCTGGGTGTATTTGATCTAACCCAAGTATCTAATCCACGCTGTACATGTCCTGACATTATTCAAGTTGATGTGGGGACATAGTGGTAATATCACTGAACTAATAACCCAGAGGCCCAAGCAAATTGTCTTGGGGCATGAGTTCAAATCTCACCATGGCAGTTGGTGAAATTTAAATTTGATTAATTCATTAAAAATTCAATTAATTAATAAAGCTGGAATTAAATTGAAAACTAGGTTCAGTAATGGTGACCATGAAACTATTGTTTATTGTCATAAAAATTCATCTGGTTTACTTTAAGGAAGGAAATCTGCCATCCTTACCTGGTCTGGCCTACATGTGACTCCAGATCCACAGCAATGTGGTTGACTCTGAAATGGCTGAGCAAGCCACTCAGTTGTACCAAACTGCTACAGAAAAGTCAAACCAGACAGACTGCGGCAGTCCAAGAAGGCGGCTCACCACCACAATTAGGGATGGGGAACAAATGCTGGCCTTGCCTGCGATACCCGCATCCCATGAAAGAATAAAGACAAAAAATCACCAAGGCAATATCATTTTTAAACATAAACATATTTATGAGATGTCAATCATTCTCCATTAAACCCATTAACTCCACAACGCCCACCCGGACATGACTCACTGCTGTGAGTTTTTTATAGAAGAATAATTCATCCAGACGAATCGCAAAATCAATCTGGTTTAAATGTTGCAATAAAATGTGAGATGCTAGCAAGCAGTAACTGTTTTGGGACTGATCTTTACTGCTCTTTCAAAGCTGTGGATTAGGCTACATAAAATCATCTGGACTAAGAATGGAGCTGACTATTTCAAACCTGCACAGGCAAGGCAAACGGGACACTATCTCTCCGATGTGACAAAAGCATTCACTCTTTGACACTGTCTGATTTGTACAATCATTGGCCTCCCCCCTCTGTAACCTCTAGCCCTACAACCCCCTGAGATCTCTGCACTCCTCAAATTCTGGACCCTTGCACATCTCCAACTTCCTTTGCTCCACCATTGGCAGCCATGCCTTCAGCTACCTTGGTCTTAAGCACTCGAATTCCCCCTCTAAACCTCTCCGCCTTCCTCTCCTTTAAGACACTTCTTAAAACCTACCTCTTTCAACATGCTTTTGGTAATCTGTTCTAATATGCCCTTTTGTGGCTTGGTGTCAAATTTCTGATTACATAAGAACAAGAAATCAGAGCAAGAGTTGGCCATTCAGCTCCTCAAGCCTGCTCTGCTATTCAATAATTCACGGCTGAACTCTAGATGAACTCTACCTTCACATCCTATCCCCTTCCTGCTCAAAAACCCATCAGATTTGAATATACTCATTGACTGAGCAACCGCAACTCTCTGGGGTAGAGAATTCCAAAGATTCACAACCCTTTGAGTGAAGAAATTTCTCAACTCAGTCCTGAATGGCCGACTCCCTTAATGTAATCCCAGGTTCTAGTTTATCCTGTGAAGTTGCTTCGGACGATTTACCACATTAACGACAAGTTGTTGTTGTTGGAAGTGCATATTGATGGAGAAAACATACTGTACAAAGGCAAACCTACCCACCACTTACACCCTGGAGCTTTGCCTATCTTATACTCACGCCAGCAGTTTGTATAACTTAGCAAATAAATTCTCTAACCTGTAGAGCTGAATAGCAGGCTCTTTTCCTGCAGGTCGAGGGCAGTAGAATGATGTTGCTGCTTTCTGGAGCTGATCAGCTTCTCTGTTGCCCACACCAAAGAGAGAGAGAGAGAGAGAAAAAGAGAGCAAAGTGAGATGTGTTCAGTAATCCAGTCATGTACAGATCTATACAAATCCAGCACTATCAGGGTTGTTCAGGCATGCTGGGCTCAGAGTGCAGCTGCAGGGCACATACCCATGGATTCTGACTCACCAGTGATTCTGCCAGGGCCTGGCAAAGCAGCAGCTGAGTGCACAGTCGCGAGGCTTCCCCATGACTCTGAACACAGGCCCTCCATGAGAAGCTTGCAATTGAGTCAGCAGAGAGCTTTCTAGCATAAGCCCACAAAAAGCACTGCAGGCCTGATAGAATCAGGCAGATGAAGGCCATTTGTCCCATTGTGCATGTGCCAGCTCATTGCAGGAGCTATCCAATTAGCCACACTCCCATCCTCTCTTTTCTCATAAGCCCTGCAACATATGTTTTTTTCAAGTTAGATACCCTTTTGAACACAAGAAAGCAGCTTAATATTTGCAGTTGCTTGAAGGGCTGTCACAAACCTGTTGGCATTTCAAAAGTTTTTTTGCTCTTTATTCAGAGCTATCTCACAATCACCAGTTCATCTTCCTTTTAAATCTTGAAACCGTTTCTAGTTTACTGTGTGGCCTGCCACCCTTGAGGAACAAGGGAGGAAAATTCAGATTTATATCAGCGTACATGTACTTATTCAAAAAACCTGACTGGTGCTGATAGGAGAAAACAAAGGGGGGAATTTTGAGCCAGCGGGATTTTACAGTCCTGCCAAAGTCAATGTAGTTTAGAAAGTCTCGCCACATTTCATGTTCCCGTTCCCGTCGCGTTGATGCCATAAAATTCCGGCCAAAGTATCTTTTTTAAGGTAGCTTTCCTCACTCTGACTTGAAAAGGTCGCGTGTTGGAAATGGAGAGGTAATCACTGCACACAATCTGTTCTAAATGGTGATAAAGGGCCCCATCAGGACCCTGTGATAATGATCAAATCACACACAGAGCTCAGAGCAGACAGTTCTGGTCTCCAGATTACAAAATGGATGTAGACGGACTGGAGAAGGTGAGAAAAGATGGTACCAGAACTGAGAGGTTATACCCATTAGAAAAGACTGAACAGGTTGGGGCTCTTTTCTCTAGAAAATAATTCATGAGAAACTTCTTTAGCCAGAGTGTGATTATGAATGTGGAACTCCTACCACAGGCAGTGTTTGAAGTGAATGGCATAGATGCATTTAAGGGGAAGTGAAATAACAACATGGGGCAGAATTTTGCCCTCGTTGGGCGGGCCTGGGAGTGGATGCAAAGTCAACAGCCACCCACAATCAACCCCAACATGGATTTCACACTGGCTGGCCAATTAACGGCCAGCCAGTGTGAAACACCTGCTCAGTGCTGCCGGGGTGGGGCTGGGAGGAGCGCAAGAGTGGTAGTGTGCGCATGCGCCGGGGTGCATGCATTAAAAGCTCCCTGAGGCACGGAGCTGCCTCACATGACTCTGTCACATGAGCAGGGACATGTTAGAAATTAGTTTGAAAATTTTTTTTTTAAATCACTGATCGAAACCTCATCTCGCCTGTGGATGAAGTTTTGCAAAAAATCTAAAAGCCGCTTGGCCTTTGAAAAATGAAAAATTTCATTTAATTAGAACTTTAATGGCCTGAATAGGCCTGTCATTTGTCGGCAGGCACACTGCCAACTCCCACGCGCGCTTGCCGACTGAAATATCGCGCAAGTGCACAATGAGTTGGGACGCTCGCCTGACATTATCGTGTGCCATTTTACGTTCGTTTGGGTTGAGCACGCGCCCGCCCAACAAGCGCAATATTCTGCCCATGAGGGAGAAGGGAATAGAGGGTTATGCTGATAGGGTAGATGAAGTAGATTGGGAGGAGACTCGTGTGGAGCATAAATGCTGGTGCGAACTAGTTGGGCCGAATGGCCTCCTTCTGTGCCATAAATGACTCTAACTGCCTCTTGTACACATAGTGAGATGACACCTCCATAGAACAGCAGTTGCTATTATAGTAAGAAAGGAGATGCCATTCCTGGAATGACTCAACATCTGATCTGTATTTTCTGGTGTCCATATCCTGCCCCAGGCTAAGTCCTGTTCATTTATCAGTCCTGTCCTTACTGACCTACTTTGGTTCCCCATCCTCCAAAACCTCGTTCAAAATCCCTGTGCTTATCGTTGAATTGCTCCATGACCTTACCCTGACATATTTCTCTGTCAGCTCAGTCTTTATTTTAATCATTTTAATCCTCTCTGTGAATACTACCAGGGATAAAATTTCCCCTGATTCTGGTTGGTTAGATTGAGGCTCTCTTCTCTCTATCCTCCCTTTCAGCCTCGACTGTTCCTCAG
Source organism: Cetorhinus maximus (assembly GCF_964194155.1). NCBI lineage: Eukaryota > Metazoa > Chordata > Chondrichthyes > Lamniformes > Cetorhinidae > Cetorhinus > Cetorhinus maximus. Next base: position 21,161,124 of record NC_135898.1, on the reverse strand, counting down.
AATGCTTGGACTAACAATAGCTATTTGGTTAAATGACTGGGTAAAACAGGTCCTGCACATGTTTTTTTAATCCCGACAGAAAGAAGAACAACTTGCATTTATATAGCGCCTTTCACAACCTCAGACATCCCAAAGTGCTTTACAGTGCTTTTCGAAGTGTAGGAGTTGTAGCAGCTAATTTATGCACCACAAGCTCCCACAAACAGCAATATGATACTGATCAGATAATCTGTTTTTGTGTTGTTGGCTGGGAGATTAATATTGGGCAGGACACCATGGAGAACCCCCTTGCTCTTCTGTGAAATAGGACCATAGAACAAGTTACGGTGCAGAAAGAGGCCATTCAGCCCAGCGTGTATGCACTGGCCAAAAATAAGAGAAAAAAGAAGCTAGCCACTCATTTTCCTTCGCACATTCTGGCACCTGGTCTGTAGCCTTGCAGGTTACAGCACTTCAGGTGCAGATCCAGGTACCTTTTAAATGAATTGAGTGTTTCAGCCTCAACCACTGATTTAGGCAGTGAATTCCAGAATTTAAAATATTTTATGTCTGCCCTATCAGGTCCCAATTTAACATTTCATCCAAAGGGCCCCACCTCCAATAGTACAGTGCTTTCTGATGACTAACATTCTCACAATGCAGCACTCCCTCAGTACTATACTTGAGTATCAGCCTAGATTGCATGTTCAGCTTTATTTTTGGGTGGGATTTGAACCTCCAACCTTCTGATTCTGAGATAGGTGTGCTACCCACTGATGCACAGCTGGTACTCAGCACAGGGGAAACCAAAAGAAGAAATCTGTTCAACCTGTGCAGCCATCCCATTAGAAAGCTTTGAAGTGTTAGTTGCTGTTCTGTGGGTAATGCTGTTGCCCCTGAGTTTGTGGGTACAAGCCTCACTCCACAAGATCTCAGCTGCCATTCCAGTGCAGTCCCGAGGGAGTGCTGCACGGTCGGAGATGCTGCCTTTCAGATGAGATATTCAACCAAGGCTCCCTCTTCTCTCTCACATGGATGTAAAAGACCCCATGACACTATTTCAAAGAAGAGCAGGGGAGCGGGGCAGGAGTGGGGGGTGCGCTGCAGGGGGGAGTTATTCCTGGTGTCCTGGTCAAATTTATCCCTCAATCAACTTTGCAGAAAAAAATAGATTACCTGGTCATTATCACATTGCTCTGTGTGGGATCTTGCTGTGTGCAAATTGGCTGCTGCGTTTCCTACATTACAACAGGGACCACTCTAAAACGACACTTTAAAAAGTACTTCATTGGCTGTAAAGTGCTTTGGGGTGCAGAAGTGGTGAAATGTGCTCTAAAAATGCAAATTCTTTCTTTTTTTTTCTCCATCCTGACAATCACTTTAACAATGGTACTCTCAGCCAGTGCATCTCTCATTCAGACGTAGCCAGGAACCATCCATCATCATTCTCCACCCCAGAGACCTGACACAATCACACAATCAGATCGATGTCTTCGAATCACAGGCACCATTCATTCGCACAGCTCTGGCTAGGTTAATTCCCAGATCAGGCATAGACAGCGCTGATGCCTCCACTAATGCTGCGTGCCAATATTAACCCAGTTCTCAATACGATACTTCCTAACCACTGCTTGCCTTTCTATTTTAGCTTCCCTTAGTGCCACGCAGCCAACTGGTTTGCTGCCAGAACATCACAATGCTGGTCCGTGGCCAGCTATTGGGATTGCTGTTAGAGGCTTGGGGTGAGTCGCTCCGATCCTCCACTTGTTTTCTGTGCAAACACTTTTTTTGTTAAGCTCTCCCCTGTTGATGGCTCAGTCAAGGTTGAGCTCGTCATTACTACAGCTTCTCTGACTTATTCTCCATGTTTCCCTTACCCTCCTTTATCACAAAGTGTCCTAATGGCTATCCAGTACCCACAAGTCCTGGGACAGGACCATTATTTCAGAATGGAGGAAACTGTGGCTCCCACCAAAGTCAATAGACTGAAATGTTTTTCTCTCTGACACCAAAGAACCTCAAACTACAACATTGAGTTCCTGGAGCCTTTAATGCCAAAATAATCGTACATGAACCATCTTTTGCATAGGCCCTTAACAGCCTTCTGGAGTCAACATTAGTTCAATAATTTTAGATTTAGCCTCTGCCCCATTCTGCATTAGGTTTCTTTGCAGATATGCTTTTTTACCTTTCTCTTTTTTCTCTCATTTCCTTCACTTTGCATTCAGACGGCAGCTCTCCTGTCATTCACACCTCCTCTAGACACATAAAGAACAGGTCCTCAAGGGTTATAATCTCCGGATTACTACCCGAGCCATGTGCAAATTGGCATAAGGACGTGAGAATAAGGGAAGTAAACACGTGGCTAAAGGAGTGGTGCGGGAAAGAGGGGTTCCATTTCATGGGGCACTGGCATCAGTATTGGAACAGGAGGGATCTGTACTGTTGGGACGGTCTCCACCTGAACCGATCTGGGACCAATGTTCTAGCAAAAAGGGTAAGTAGGGTGGTCAACAGGACTTTAAACTAGAAAGTGGGGGGGAGGGAAGGGTAAAACTCCAAGAAGTATGACTAATGGGAAACAAAGCTGCAGGTTAGCGTGTTGGGGGGTGGATGCAACTTCATTGAAAATTATGAAAAAACTGAAAAGAAAGGAGAGCCCAGGAGAGGCTATTAAAATCTCCAGAACACAAAATAGGACAGAGTGTTTGGAAAGGGCTAGGAATCTAACTTCAAGCACATCAGATAAAGGGACGACAATGAGAAAGGGGACGGGAAATACAGGACTGAAGGTGTTGTATCTGAATGCATGCAGTATACGAAATAAGGTAAATGAGCTTGTGGTGCAGATTGAAATTGGCAGGTATGATGTGGTGGGCATCACAGAGACATGGCTGCAAGGGGATCAGGACTGGGAGCTAAATATCCAAGGATATACATCCTATCGAAAAGATAGGCAGGTTGGCAGAGGGGGTGGGGTTGCTTTGTTAGTAAGAAATGAAATTAAATCGATAGCAAGAAAGGACGTAGGGTCAGATGATGTAGGATCTGTGTGGGTAGAGTTGAGGAACCACAAAGGTAAAAAAAAACATAATGGGAGTTATGTACAGGCCTCCAAACAGTAGTCAGGATGTGGGGCACAAGATACACCAGGAGATAGAAAAGGCGTGTAAGAAAGGCATGGTTACAGTGATCATGGGGGATTTCAATATGCAGGTAGACTAGGAAAATCAGGTTAGTAGTGGATCCCAAGAAAAGGAATTTGTGGAATGTCTACGAGATGGCTTTTTGGAGCAGCTTGTGGTGGAGCCCACTAGGGAACAGGCAATTCTAGATTTAGTGATGTGTAATGAGGCAGATTTGATAAGGGAGCTTAAGGTGAAGGAACCCTTAGGAGGGAGTGACCATAATATGATAGAATTTACCCTGCAATTTGAGATGAAAAAGCTGGAATCAGATGTAACGGTATTACAGTTGAATAAAGGCAACTACAGAGGCATGAGGGAGGAGCTGGCCAGAATTGACTGGGAGATGAGCCTAGCAGGAAAGACAATGGAACAGCAATGGCAGGAGTTTCTGGGAGTAATTTGGGAGACACAGCAAAAATTCATCCCTAGGAAGAAGAAGCATACTAAAGGGAGGACGAGGCAACCATGGCTGACAAGGGAAGTCAGGGACAGCATAAAAGCTAAACAGAAAGCATACGATGCGGCGAAGAGCAGTGGGAAACCAGGGGATTGGGAAGCCTACAAAGACCAACAGAGGACAACTAAAAAAGAAATAAGGAGGGAGAAGATTAAATATGAGGGTAAACTAGCCAGTAATATAAAAGAAGATTGCAAGAGTTTTTTAGATATATAAAGGGTAAGAGAGAGGCAAAAGTGGACATTGGGCCACTGGAAAATGACGCTGGAGAAGTAGTAGTGGGGAACAAAGAAATGTCGGAGGAACTGAATAGGTACTCTGTGTCAGTCTTCACGGTGGAAGACACGAGTTACATCCCCAAAGTTCAAGAGAGTCGGGGGGCAGAGGCGAGTATGGTGGCCATTACCAAGGAGAAGGTGCTAGGAAAACTGAAAGGTCCGAAGGTGGATAAATCACCTGAACCAGATGGATTACACCCCAGAGTTCTGAAGGAGATAGCTGAAGAGATAGTGGAGGCGTTAGTGGTGATCTTTCAGGAATCACTGGAGTCAGGGAGGGTCCCAGAGGACTGGAAAATCACTAATGTAACCCCCCTGTTTAAGAAGGGAGTGAGGCAAAAGATTGGAAATTACAGGCCAATTAGCCTGACCTCGGTCGTTGGTAAGATTTTAGAGTCCATTATTAAGGATGAGATTTCAGAATACTTGGAAGTGCATGGTAAAATCGGGCAAAGTTTTCATGAAGGGGAGGTTATGCCTGAGGAATCTGTTAGAATTCTTTGAGGAGGTAACGAGTAGGTTAGACAAAGGAGAGCCAATGGATGTTATCTACTTGGACTTCCAGAAGGCCTTTGACAAGGTGCAGCACAGGAGGCTGCTCAGTAAGATAAGAGCCCATGGTGTTAGAGGCAAGGTACAAGCATGGATAGAAGATTGGCTGTCTGGCAGGAGGCAGAGAGTGGGGATAAGGGGGTCCTTCTCAGGATGGTGGCCGGTGACTAGTGGAGTTCTGCAGGGGTCAGTGTTGGGACCACAACTTTTCACTTTATACATTAATGATCTAGATGAAGGAACTGAGGGCATCCTGGCTAGGTTTGCAGATGATACAAAGATAGGTGGAGGGACAGGTAGTATTGAGGAGGTGGGGAGGCTGCAGAAGGATTTGGACAGGTTAGGAGAATGGGCAAAGAAGTGGCAGATGGAATACAACATGGGGAAGTGTGAGGTCATGCACTTTGGTAGGAAGAATAGAGGCATAGACTATTTTCTAAATGGGGAGAGAATTCAGAAATCTGGAATGCAAAGGGACTTGGGAGTCCTAGTCCAGGATTCTCTTAAGGTTAACTTGCAGGTTGAGTCAGTAGTTAGGAAGGCAAATGCAATGTTGGCATTTATTTCGAGAGGACTAGAATATAAAAGCAGGGATGTGCTGCTAAGGCTTTATAAGGCTCGGTCAGACCACATTTAGAATATTGTGAGCAATTTTGGGCCCCCTATCTCAGGAAGGATGTGCTCGCCCTGGAGAGGGTCCAGAGGAGGTTCACGAGAATGATCCCAGGAATGAAAGGCTTAACATATGAGGAATGTTTGAGGACTCTGGGTCTATACTCGATGGAGTTTAGAAAGATGAGGGTGCATCTGATTGAAACTTACAGAATACTGAAAGGCCTGGATAGAGTGGACATGGGGAAGATGTTTCCATTAGTAGGACCCGAGGGCACAGCCTCAGAGTAAAGGGAAGACCTTTTAGAACAGAGATGAGGAGAAACTTCTTTAGCCAGAGAGTGGTGAATCTATGGAATTCATTGCCACAGAAGGCTGTGGAGGCCAGGTCATTGAGTGTATTTAAGAGCGAGATAGATAGGTTTTGATTGGTAAGGGGATCAAAGGTTATGGGGAGAAGGTGGGAGAATGGGGTTGAGAAACTTATCAGCCGTGATTGAATGGCGGAGCAGAGTCGATGGGCCGAATGGCCTAATTTCTGCTCCTATGTCTTATGGTCTATCTTTTGTTTCTTTACCTGGCCCATTACCACTCCCTTTGGCCTTGCATCATTCTGCATTTAATCTCTCCTGCTCTCCACCCTATCACAGGCCTCCCCATTTCTTCTTCTTCTCCCCTCCCCACACCATCCCCGCCACATTCACTTGCTTAAAACCCTCTTTTTTATTTGTTCATGGGATGTGGGTGTCACTGGCCATGCCAGCATTTATTTCCCATCCCTAATTGCCCTTAAGCTGCCTTCTTGAACCGCTGTAGTCCATGTGGTGCAGGTACACTCACAGTGCTGTTAGGGAGGGAGTTCCAGAATTTTGACCGAGCAACGGTGAAGGAACGGCAATATATTTCCAAGTCAGGATGGTGTGTGACTTGGAAGGAAACTTGCAGGTGGTGATGTTCCCATGTATCTGCTGCCCTTGTCCTCCAAGATGGTGGAGGTCATGGGTTTGGAAGGTGCTGCTGCAAGAGCCTTGGTGAATTGCTGCAGTGCATCTTGTAGATGGTACACACTGCTGCCACTGTACGTCAGTGGTGGAGGGTGCGAATATTTGTGGATGGGGTGCCAATAAAGTGGACTGCTTTGTCCTGGGTGGTGTCGAGTTTCTTGAGTGTTGTTAGAGCTGGACTCATCCAGAAATGTGCAGTGCATTCATCGCACTTCTGACTTGTGCCTTTTTTATGGTGGACAGGCTTTGGGGAGTCAGGAGTTGAGTTACCCTCTGAAGAATTCTCAGCTTCTGAGCTGCTCTTGTAGCCACAGTATTTCTAGGGCTGGTTTCTGGTCAACAGTAACCCCCAGGATGTTGATAGTGGGCGATTCAGCGATGGTGATGCCATTGAATGTCAAGGGGCGATGGTTAGATTCTGCCTTGTTGGAGATGGTCATTGCCTTGCACTTGTGTGGTGTGAACATTACTTGCCTGAATATTGCTCAGGACTTGCTGCAAGACCTATTATGTTTTGGTTATTTCTGAGTTCTGATGAAAGGTCACAGACCTGAAACGTTAATTCTGTTTCTCTCTCAACAGTACCAGTTCTCCCTTCTAACAGCTGCTATGGGGTTGCAGATTCACACACAAAGTATTAACCTGTCTTTTCTCTCCCATGGATTAGTGCCTGAGCTGCTGTGCACTTCCAGTAGTTTCTGCTTTTGTTTCAGGTTCCCTTAGTTTGCCATTTTCCATTTCTCAAGACACAGACTGGGGTGCATCTGCAGTGAGTTACCTATACACTGAGATCCTCATCTTCTGTCTTCCCATGGACTGGAGCATTTTGAGTCCCTTCCCCCACCCCGCCCAAAAAAAAAGCCTCAACATCACAGAGCTGCTTTGCCCAACAGGGGTGCTTGGGTTTAGCGAGGCCCTGAGAACCTTCCGAAATGGGAGGCTGCAGTGGGCAGAGTTTCATCTTACATTTGTGCTGGGCCAATAATCAGTGACAAATGGTCCCAGCAGGATAAGGAAACAAATACCTGTATTATTTTTGCTAACGTGTACACTTCGCTCAGTGCCATAAAGGGAGGCAAAATGGGATGTCATAGATACTTGTCAAATTGTCCAAAGGGGTTGTAACCAGGGCCAGAGTGTAGGAAAGTAGCTTCAACTTATGTCTTGATGAACCTGTATAAAACATTGGTTGGGCCTCAACTGGAGTATTGTGTCCAGTTCCGGGCACCACACTTTAGGAAGGATATGAAGGCATTGGAGAGGGTGCAGAAAAGATTTACGAGATTGGCCTCAGGGATCAGAGACTTCAGTTATGTAGATAGATTGGAGAAGCTGACTGAGGTTGTTCTCCCTAGAGAAGAGAAGGTTGAGAGGAGATTTGATAGAGTGTTCAAAATCATGAGGGGGGCGTCTGGACAGAGCAGATGGGGAGAGACTGTTGACTTTGCCGGTGACGTCTACATCTCATGAAAGAATGGAAAAAGACAAGAGACCCAGACAATGAGGAAAAACTTCAAAGTGATTGGCAAAGGAAGCAATGGGGACACCAGGAAAAGCTTATTTTACACGGCAAGTTGTTAGGACCTGGAATGCACTGCCTGAGATTGTTGGAAGGAAGATTCAATCGAAGCAGTCAAAAAGGAATTAGATAATTATCTGAAGAGAAAAAAAAATTCCAGGGCTACGGGGAAAAGGCCGGGGAGTGGGACTAGGTGAGTTGCTCTTGCAGTGAGCCAGCACAGACATGACAGGCCAAATGGCCTCGTTCTGTGCTGTAACCATTGTATAATTAAAATATTTAGCTCACTGAACATGAGGAAACTTTACACGATTGTGCATGTCCTGGTACCAACCTAGAGTTTCCTGGGGATCTTGAACCTCCAGTAAAATGGTAGCCGACCAATAGAGTTTTCTCAATGCCTTCCAAAAAAGTTGGAGTGGGTTCATAATTTTAATCAGCTCCAGGTCTTGGCTGGCTTGCTTCCTGCCTCCATGTATAGGATGTAAACCCATCTGGTGGAACACATGATGCTGATTTTCTTAACAATTTTTGAATACACTGTATTAATAATTTGAAACGTGGCCTGAGTGTAGCTTGTTAGGGAAGACCAGGTGACTTTGGGATGTTTGATTCTTAAAGCTCTCCATCACAGGTGTTTCTCCTCATTGTCTGGATCTGTTGTAATTTTTTATTCTTTCATGAGATGTAGGCTTAGCATTCGTTCCCAATCCCTAATTGAGAAGTTGGTGGTGAGCCAACTTCTTAAACCGCTGCTGTCCGTGTGGCGTAGTTACATGCAGAGTGCTGTTAGGGAGGGAGTTCCAGGATTTTGATGCAGCGATAGTGAAAGAACGGCGAGATAGTTCCAAGTCAGGATGGTGAGTGGCTTGGAAGGGAACATGCAAGCGGTAGTGTTTCCATACGTCTGCTGCCCTTGTACTTCTATGCGGTAGAGGTCATAGGTTTGGGAGGGGCTGTCGAAGGAGCCTTGGTGAGTTGCTGCAGTGCATCTTGTAGATGATATACACTGTTGGTACTGTGCATCAGTGGTAGAAAAAATGAATTTTTAAAGTGGTGGATGGGGTGCCAATCAAGCAGACTGCTTTGTCCTGGATGGTGTCAAGCTTCTTGAGTGTTGTGGGAGCTGCACTCATCCAGGCAAGTGGAGAGTATTCCATCACACTCCTGACTTGTGCCTTGTAGATGGTGGACAGGCTTTGGGGAGTCAGGAGGTGAGTTACTCTCCAGCCTCTGACCTGCTGTTGTAGCCACAGTATTCATATGGCTAGTCCAGTTCAGTTTCTGGTCAATGGTAACCCCCAGGATGTTGATAGTGGGGGGGTTCAGCGATGGTAATGCCGTTGAGTGTCAAGAGGGAATATTTAGATTCTCTTTTGTTGGAGATGGTCTCGCCTGGCAAATGTGTGGTGTGAATGTTACTTGTACTTAACAGCCCAAGATTAAAAGTTGTCTTGCTGCGCATGGGTATGGACTGCTTCAGTATCTGAGGAGTTGAGAATAGTACAGTACACTGTGTGCGTGGAACCTGTTTGTACCACAGAGCTGAGAGTGAGAAAAGCAGAGTGCAACTCTCAGCCTGGCTAGAATTGTCAGCTGAGAGCTCTGAGTCTCGGCCAGTTATATTTTTAATCCTTTTGAGAGCACGGGCAAGAGGCCGAGATTCCTCAAAGCATTAAAAGGTTGTAGAATAAATTATAAATGGCCTAGGATGCTAAGAAACCCAAGCAGTGCCACACAACACAGTTCTGACCCTAAAGTGACACATCAAGATTCACGGACTGGTAGAAACCTGCAAAACATATGCAGTCGAATTAGTATCTTTATTGTAACAGTATTTCTTCAAATACAGGATTTCGAGTTATTCTTTCACCCAAGACGTGAACAGAATCAAACCTTGTCACTCTGGAAAAAGCTTCATAAAGCTGTCATTGTGTAAAACCAGGCTGAGGAATATAAATACAAATTAGTCAAAAGTCTGGCCTTGTGACTTGTTTATAGTCAAAGAATCCGAAAGTCTAATGAGGAACTGTTTTCTCCTGAGTAGAAAAGGCAGGTTTTAATCTGATGGGCTCAATGTTATTTGAGATTTAAACATTCTATTTCCTTGGAACCTGCCTGTTATAATGTCAGTATCGAAGAAAACAGCTTCCTAACTATCAATCATGTTTCATGACAAAGTCCTTATTTCAGGTTCACATTTCGTAGCAACATTATATCTGCCCTTTCCTTAAGTTTATGCATTGCCCATTGGAGTTAGACTGTGTAAAAGCTCTGGAGAGAACAGACTGTTATCATCCTCTTCATCTAGAATCAATGCTGATGTATCCTTTTAATCCACCTGAGAGCTTTTCAAAAACCTTTTCATTCAAACCTAGAGCATCTTCACTTTTAGCACAAAGAATAGCCTTTGAAGAGTAAGTTGTCTCAAATGCATCATCGATGAAATACTCCCTCCCCCTTTAGTTGTTCACATTACACTCCTGTCATTCTGTGATTAAGTGGGCTGGGGAGGAGATTCCCCTGTCCCCACTCTACCAGCCCTCTGAGTGTGACTGGAACTAACTTTTGGGAGAGAGTCTGAAAAAGAGTCATATGGGCTCGAAACGTTAACTCTGTCTTTCTCTCCACAGATGCTGTCAGACCTGTTGAGTTTTTCCAGCATTTTTTGTTTTTGTTTCCAATTTCCAGCATCCGCAGTATTTTGCCTTTAACTTTTGGGAGGATAGTGAGAATGGTGTGCGGTGAGTTGCTTTCTAATTTTCCCTCTCTTGCTCTCTCTCTGTGGGGACGGGACAGTTTCTGTGCTCAGTGACTGGCATCAGGAATCCAGGTGGAAGTTTGGGAGCTTGCCACAGAATGAATTCTGCGTATGAGACAACGGAAATTAGGTTGGCATTTAGAGAGGCCAGGGAAAACAGCTGAGGAGGGGAAGCTCTTCGAAAAGTGTAATGCTGAGAGAGGAAATGGGAGGATGAAATATTTAGGGCTATTGGTTGAATCATAGAATCAATTTGAAGAGTTTTTTCACACAAAGAGGTCGATTTTGAAATCGTGCTGACTCGCTGGCACCCATTTTAAATGATCAAAATCTACCTCAAAAAGCCTATTAGGGTATGGAAGTCCAGAAATATAAAGGGGCTTTTAGGCAGTGTCTGTCACAGCGTTTAAATGGGAATTAGATAGGCACATGAAGGAAATCTGAAAATATACAGAGAAAGAGGGAATAGGTTTGGAGTAGATCTCCCTGATGTAGAGATAGCACCAATACAGATGTGATGGGGCAAATGGCCTCCTTCTGGATCGGAATGTGATTTTGTCACCTCTTCCTTTAGTTCTGGAGTAAATATTCCTGAATTATGGAAAAATATGGACTCCGGTGAAAAGTTACTGACTATACATTTCCAACAGATGCAGAGTCTGTCAGCTTAGCAGATGAAACTAGCTCACTGGGCAATTGAGTGTTCATGAATTGCATTATCAATTCCTGGCAGTATTTCTCCTGGGGAAAATACAAGGGCAGTTAGCAATGTGTGGGTAGCACTCTTTGCCTGTTAGTCAGGTATTGGTAAGTTCAAGTCACACTACAGGACTTTAGCATATAACCTAGGTTGACACTCCAAGTGCAATACTAAAGGAGTGCTGCACTGTCAGAGGGGTAGTACTGAGGAAGCAGTGCACCATTGGAGGGGCAGTACTGAGGGAGTACTGCATTGTCAGAGAGGCAGCACTGAGGGAGTGCTGCACTGTCAAAGGTTCAGTACTGAGAGAGTGCTGCACTGTCAGAGGGGCAGTCCTGAGGGAATGCTGCATTATCAGAGGGGCAATACTGAGGGAGCAGTGCACCGTTGGATGGGCAGTACTGAGGAAGTACTGCTTTGTCAGAGAGGCAGTGCTGAAGGAGTGCTGCACTGTCAGAGGTCAACACTGAGCGAACAGTGCACTGTCAGAGGGTCAGTACTGAGGGAGTGCATTGCCATATGGGGCAGTAACGAGGGAGCAGTGCACTGCTGGAGGGGTAGTACTGGGGGACCGCTACATTGTCAGAGGTGCCATATTTTGGATGAGATATTAAACTGAGGCTCTCTCGAATGGATTTAAAAGATCCTATGGCAGTATTTCAACAAAATGCAGGGGAGTTCTCCCCAGTGTCCTGGCCAAGATATCCCTCATCCAACAGGTTATCTGTTATCACATTATCACATGTTGGGAGTTTGCTGTGTGCAAATTGGCTGCTGCACTTCCTACATTACAACAGTGACTACAGTTGAAAAGCATTTCATTGGCTGTAAAGCACTTTGGGGATGTCCTGAGGTTGTGAAAAGCGCTATATAAGTGCAAGTCTTTTTTTTGTTTCCCTTAGGAGCAGAGGATAACAGAGATATGGGTGGCAACCACCTGTCCGCCTAGTAACAATAGTCATGGTGCTCCAGTTGTGGGAACCACTTGGAGACACTTTGACAACCAGAAAAAATATTGCATGAAAACAAAGGGTCCGCAGACTGAACAGTTAATCTTTGATTATCTGAATGTTGTATCCATTGGCAATGGGCCACCAGATCCATGCAGTTGCCAATAGCCCTGTGCACAGTGTTGACTAACAAGCACGTTGCTTTTTGAAATGATCCCTCCTTATTGCTCAAGAATAATGAATCAGGAATTATTTTGGTTATGGTGGCATCAATGTGAGGGAGAAACAGGGAGAAGCAGGGAGCAAGCAAGGCAGGGGATAAGAGGGAATGGGAATGGGAACAAGGAGCAGCAATGAACTACACTTTGATGTGATTCTGGTGGACTTAGAGTGTGTTTGGGGAAATTCTACCCATCACCCTAACACACAGACTGTTTAGCAATGAAATGTAGCTCCATACTGGCAGAGGCTGCTCCATTTCTAATCTGCAAAAGCTGAACCTCTTGGGATCACGCAGTCCACAAGTGGAGATGATGTGATCATTAATCTCACACTTATAAGAGTCATGATCATTTAATGTCCCTGTTCCAAGGGTTGCTATGTTCATCAAGATGAAAAGTGGCAGTAAAAATATAACTCGCCTTATCACATCCTCTGTGTATGGGGAGTCTCACACCCAATAAGGAGCAATCTCTGCTGCAGATAGATAAATGAGCTGTTTTTGTTGGCAATTGCTTGACGGGAATCATAGGTCATGACACCAGGAGAGCTCCCTGCCCGTCTTCGAATAGTGTCATGGGATGTTTTAACATTCATAACACTGAGCAGAAGAGATTTGGTTTATTGTCTTTTCGGAAAGAAGGCACCTCTGACAATCTTGTACTCCTTCAGTTCCGCACTGAAGTGTCAGCCTTAATGATGTGCGGAAGTGGGGTTTGAACCTACGGTGGACTGACAGGCAGGACCACTATCCCTGAGGTAAACTGCCAGCAGCGACGATTGTAACATTCATGCTACCTTCTGTCAACATCGAGCATCTAAGAATGAAGTTCATTTATGCTCCTCCAACAAGTCACCTCATCATGAGCATCAATCCCAGAGGCTTATCCTGCCTACTCTAGTGCAGTTTTCATCATTCTAACCCCTCTTACACAGATTGCAAAGCTATTGTCAAATTGCAACTCGTGTTCTGCTTTATGCTAACACACACTTGAGGTAGCTCTCACTTCGTATGCTGTAGAGGGGTTTATTGATATCATGTTGTTGCGTCTCACTCTCCTCTGTTGAACCAAACACCACTCCAGAATCATCTAGAGAGCAAAGATGACCCACGGCTTCTTTGTGTCACTGTTAACCCCTTCCTTAACATCTCCCCACCCTTGCTTCCTGTTCCCTCCCCGCCATCAACAGTGAGCAGCTTATAGACCTCATTGTCTCTGCTGCTTGCCACCTTTCCCATTGCTCACCGTGTCAACTTTCTACAAGCTCCCCCCTTGCCCTACCCCTGAAGCTGCATCTTACTCTAGCTTCTCCTCTATCTCTCCTCTTTCCATCTCTCACCTCATCTCTCTTGACACTATCTCTACTAAGACTGTTGACCATCCCTATTCCATTCCTGACATCCATGCTTGCTGGTATTGTCAACAGATCCTCCCCCGTCCTCAGGTACCATCTCCCTTTCAAATCTTCCATCAAGTGTCATCCTCAATAAAATCCAGCCCTTGCCCCTCTCAGTCCTTGCTAACCACCATTCCATCTTCAACTACCCTTACCTCTTCAAGATTCTTGAATATGGTGTTGCTTCTAAAATCTGTGCCCATCTTTCCCACAACTCCTCACCCTGCCACAGCACTGAAATGGCTCTCATCAAAGTCACAAACAGCATCCTTGATAGAGGACTTGAGAGAGTGGAAACCAGGAGGATGCTTCCTGTTCTAGGGGTAACTAGAACTAGGGGACACAGCTGAAGAATAAGAGGTCTCCCTGTTAAGACGGAGATGAGAAGAATTTTTTTTCTCTCAGAGAGTAGTTCATCAATGGAAATCTCTTCCCCAGAGAGCAGTGGAGGCTGGGTCATTGAATTTATTCAAGGCTGGGTTAACAGATTTTTGATAGACAAGGGAGTCAAGAGTTATGTAGAGGGCAGACAGGAAAGTAGAGTTGAGACCACAACCAGATCAGTCATGATCTTATTGAATGGCAGAGAAGGCGTGAAGGTCTGAATGGCCTACTCCTGCTCCTAAGTCCTATGTTCCTATGTTCATCCTCTATCACAGTGACCATGGTACATTTTCCCTCTTAGTACCCAATGATGTCCCTGCAGGTTTCAATATGGTTAACCACACCATCCTCCTCCCAAGATTGTTTTCTAGCTGAGTTGGGTCACCCTCGCTTGGGCTCCATTCTTGCCTGCCCTCACCCGGAAGAAGGAAGCAAGAGGTAGACAGAAAGTGGGAAGGAAATGAATCAGTTGCCGGGAATGTGGTAGAACATGGATCAGGAGCCAGGATTATGGGAGGAAATTAATTATGTTCTAGTGTTGCAGCAGTGAGTTTCTCAAAGCTGGAAGAAAGCAGGGTAGGTAGGAGTGAGCAGGTGCCAAGGTCTTGAGCAGGCAGCAGCTGCGGTGTTGGTCTTACATCCCACAGTCGAATTTGTAGAAAGAGCTCTAACACAGAGAAAGAACAGAAGAGACCATGGCAACATAAAAATGGCAAATACAGAGGAAACAAAGGGGAGCGATTAACAATACTTAAAAATGGCATATGCTTGGAAAGGTGGCACTGCAAAGTGGCATTGCTGACCAGTTATTATAATAACATAATCCAATGATAAATGACATATATTTGATGAATTCTTCCCTTCCAATGCACCAGGCTCCATCTGCTCTCATGTTCTTTACCCCAACACAGAAAATCTCTTGAGAGAAGGTTCTGCTCATGTGCCATTCCCCTATCTCGCCCCACTCAGTACTCCAGCGATAAAGCTTCAGAATACTAACCAACCCTTAGATTTGTCTGTCAGTTGTGGCTTGGTTGGTAGCAATCTTGCTTCTGAGGTCACAAAGCTGTCGGTTCAAGTCACACTCCAAGACTTGAGTACCAAGATCTAGGCTGCGAGGTGCTGCACTGCCGGAGGGGATGCAATGTTAAACTGAGGCCCCTGTCTGCCCTCTCAGGTCGATGTAAAAGATCATGTGACATCATTCTGAAGAAGCAATGAGGAGTTATCCCTGGTGCCCTGGCCAATATTTATCCATCAAACAACATCACTAAAACATATTATCTGGTCATTATCACTTTGCTGTTCGTGGGAGTTTGCTGTGCATGAATTGGCTGCTGTGTTTTCTACATTACAACAGTGACTACACTTCAAAAGTACTTCATTGGATGTAAAGTGCTTTGAATATCCTGATGTCACAAGAAGTGCTATAGAAATGAAAGTTTTTTCTTTTATTTTACTGCATCTTGACCAGTTGCCTATTCTTGCCCTGGTATTTTAATGATGACCAGTTGCCTATTCTTGCCCTGGTGTTTTAATGATGACCAGTTGCCTATTCTTGCCTTGGTGTTTTAATGATGACCAGTTGCCTATTCTTGCCCTGGTGTTTTAATGATGACCAGTTGCCTATTCTTGCCCTGGTGTTTTAATGATGACCAGTTGCCTATTCTTGTCCTGGTATTTTAATGATGACCAGTTGCCTATTCTTGACCTGGTGTTTTAATGGCCTCAGAAGCTCAGGTGCAACCGCATTGTTTAAATTGTTTGACCACCTTTCTTTGTCTTAGTCTCTCCAACAAGTGACTAACCATCAAAGGCATTCCATTGACTGTAAGAGGCTTTGAAACTCCCTGAGTTCATGAAAAATGCCATATAAACACAATTCCTATTCTTTCCAATGCATTGATGTCTTTCTGAAGACAGGAACCTGAAGCTAACCACCAAGTGTGACCTTAAAATAATCGATCCAAAGTTACCATCATCAGTTCCAACTTAAGAGATGAATCCTTTTGAGGTTCAGTCAACTGTACCTATAACAGCATCGCATTGATGGATGTTGTCAGTGACTGGTTATTGCAACTGCAAAATCTTTTTCCAGCTTCCTTAGTGGGCATGTTTCATGGTGTATCCACATCTTTGGGACTCTGGAGAATGTTTAGCAATGAGGACAGATTGAATAGGCTGTGGCAGTTTTCTTTGCTGAGGGGAGATATAATGGAGGCGTATAACATAATAAGGAGTCTTAAATAGCGTGGATGGAAGGATCTATATTAGTTAGCAGAGATCAATAACCAGGGGTCATAGATTTAAAGGAATGGCAGAACTTTAGAGAGGAGTTGAGAATTCTTTTCACCCAGAGGATGGCAGAGGTTTGGAATTCATTGCCTGAAAGGGTGATAGAGGCAGAAACATTAATCGTATTCAAAAGGACACTTGGATATGGATTTAGATACTTGAAGTGCCTTAACCTACAGGGCTAACGACCGAGAGGTGGAGAGTGGGATTAGGCTGGTTAGCTGTGTTTTGGTCAGCACAGACATATTGGGCTGAATGCCCTCCTCTTTCTGGGTCTATTATTCTATGATCTCCTAATATCCCCTAATACTTATCCACATTAAAAATCTATTTGCAAGTCCTTTGCTAAGTTCCTTTACTTATGCAGCTCCCTGTGACTGCTCTCAATCTCCCTGACACTTGTTATGCATTTTGGGCTTCTTCTAAATTCTCTCTCATTCTCTCTTTTTCCCTCTCCCTCTGTGTCTCATGTGCCCCTTTTAATAATAAACATTTGCCTCTGATGAATGCTTTCATAGACCATTCTAGAATGTACAGGCTGTGGGAGGCATCAAAACTCTTCCTGAGCAGAATTGCACTGTTGCCCTTTGAGCTCAAAGTGCCCACAGTGGAGGCAAAAAGTTGCGATTGACAGCTTGCTATCGGAGCAGCCTCCCTAGCTCTTACCACCGGTGAGCTAATGTCTGAGCCTTCCTGTGCTGTCACTGTGCCATCATTGCACAGATCCTTGTCCAGGCATCGGGCAAAGTCCTAGTCTAATTGGCCTGGACGTGACATAACTTCAAAACGACAATGCACACCCCGCTGTTTGTGGGAGCTTGCTGTGTACAAATTGGCTGCCACGCTTGCAACAGTGACTACACTTCAAAAAACACTTCATTGGCTGTCAAGCGCTTTGGAACATCCTGAGGCCTTGAAAGGCATTATATAAATGTAAGTCTTTTACATTCACCCTCAGAAATGTTTCATTGAGAACTTCCATTGATGCGAGCAGTGTGTGTGCTGCCATAACAGTATTATCATTAAGGAAAGGGCACATCAATCACACTATCACTGGCCCACACAATGTCAATTCACACAGTCCGTGCATGACATAGTGATAATGTTTCAGCCAAGTCACTTTCTACAAAGGTTAAACCCTACACTGTTGATTAAGCACGATGTGGGGGTGTGAGGAGGGTGGGGGCTGAGTGGTAACTGCAGCAGCCATAAGCGTAGGAGCCAGTAATCTTGAAGTCAGAACCAAGGCTTTCACTATGGGCCACACCACTCCCTGTACATTTCACCAACTATGAATGACAGTTCCGCTAACTCAGTAAATACCATCAGGAATCAGTCAACAACTAATGAGAGTCTGTTCTCGCCAAGTTGTGAGTGTGTGCAGCCATGCAGTAACCTGGGTGGTACTGCACATGCCTTTTCCTGGATTCAATAAGTATATTATATTGTTTTAAATGTTGGCTGTGCACAGCGATTCAATTTTACAGGAGACATTGCCTGAGAGTAATTGATGATCCTATTAAAAGGCACTGGTGTGGAGGGGACTTTCCTGCTGCTGACACATGTTCAGCTGTGCAAGGTTAAGATAGAACGTTAGCTGGAGCATCGAGGTTGAACATGGCCACGCTAGAATCAAAACAGCAGTACACGCTGACTGACCATGCTGACCTGCCTACTCTGCATCCTTCCCAGCCCTGGCATGACTGATCTTACCTATACTGGCATCCGGCACGGACCATTCTAGAAGCGCACACACGGGGCACAGATACTATTTGAACGCTAAATGGCTCCCATAGTGCCAAAATTATGGGGAGCCAAATTTCAGGTCTGAACAATCAAATTGTGATCAATCTTCTTCTATTGATAGTTCAGTATGCAGTTAAAGCAATACTTTACTCTCCCAGAAGAGACATGAAAGACTGTTGCGAGCACGAAATAAGAAGGGTTTTTTTTTTGACCGCTTAATGTTTTTGCAGATTCTGAGATTTGTTCATGGACGGATTAATAGTTCAAATTGTTGGGGGTGTCACCTGACTGAGTAAGTAATGTTCTTAATGCTGACTCATAATACTAAATTATGCAACAACACCCTCACAGGTTAGCTCACACTGAACTCTTTTGTTAAATTACTGCACTTCATTAGATAAAGAGCTGCAGGTACTCGGCAGTCCTTGAAACACAACTGGTCTTGTCCAGAGTATCCTGGAGAAATACTCCTATCCTTGCCCTTAAAATTATCTTGAAAAGGATGCTCACACAGGCATCCCATGAGAGCGTCGCAAACAACAGGACAAGTCACAATGTCGCACAGCCCAATTGGTTCATGAGATGCCCATTTTCCAAGTTTGTACCACTAGAGAGATTCACATCACCAAAGATCAAGTGTTCGGCTGTAAAAGGGGACCAGTGCTGGCATTATTTAAAGGGGTAGGCACCCATCTTGCCGGGAAGGCTACTTTGAAAAAGTGCTAATTCGAGGTGTCTGAAAGTGTTTTTGAAGTTCCTGTGGTTTTGGCAGTGAGCGTTGCTGCATCCTCATGGGTTGGGCAGAGGAATGGGTGACCTGTCCTCATCAAGGCTGCAGTAGGGTAGTAGGGCTGCAGGGAGATGGAGCAGAGGCCGCAGAAATGGTAAGCTCTGCGCCATGCCCTCTGCCAAGATGGAAGATGGAGTCCTTCTTGATCCTTGACAGTGGCAAAAGGCTTTCTGACCGGGCAGCCAATGTACCCAGCACCTCGGTGTGCATGCCCATCAACGTTCTATTGGATGCCAGCCCATCAAGGTCCTCATCGGAGTCCTCTACAGCAGTCTGTGACCTGTTGCCCTCCGGTGAGTTGGTACACGAACCATCCATTACTCCTGACCTGGCTGCATTCGTGCCTGGTGACTCATCATGTGCTGATCCCAACTCTACTTTTGCCTTTTAGGGCAGTGCCAGTATATGAGCTGGTAGCTGTAGCTGTCAGATCAAGTGACAGGGTCTCTTCATCAGTGTTGTGCTCTTGCTCTCTCTCTTCTCCTCCAGGGGCTCTAGAAAGCAAAAGGTCCGTGGTGACACCATCACCATCTTGCACATCATGGTGGTGGGGGGTCGAGGGGGGTGGTGGGTAGGTGGGGTGCAGCTGACAACATTGGTGGGGCTGGCAAAATCTGTAAGTATGTAAGGGTGAGTTGGAATACCTTCGTGATCCTGAGTGCCAGAGTGTGCTACTGGGTAAGTGATGGCTGTATGGTGCATTGAACAGAATGAGAGCTTGGTGGTGTGACAGGCAGTGATGTCGTATGAAGATGCATTAACTGACCTTGACCACCCTGGTGAGGTCATTAAATTTCTTGTAGCGATGTTGCCAGGCTCTCGGGTCCCAACTCCAGGAATTCACTTCCCTGGGCACCTGCTCCCAAACCCTCTGAAGGTGATACTTCAGATCTTTGTGGTCTGTATATGACTGGAGTTTGACTGCTTTCTCTCTAAACCTGCAGTGAACGTCCTGCGGATGTTTTGGTAGGCACTGTGCTTGGATAGAGGTGACTTGTCATTGAGGTAAGTCCTGTATATGTCACATGGACAGGAAACTACTCAATCTCAGATGACTGAAACAAAGACAAAGGTCTCCAAGGGCATACTTTGCAATTTCCTGTTTGCTGATGACTGTGCATTAGCTGCTGGCTCAGAGCTGGACATGCAATGTAACATTCACTTGTTCTCCAATGCATGCGATGACTTCAATCTCACCATGAGCAGGAAGAAACTGAATTAATACACAAGCCTGCTCCCGGAAAGCCCTATCTCAAGCCCAAGGTCTCACCCCTTGACCAGAACCTGTCAGCAGCAGATAAGTTCACTTATCTCTGGAGGACACTCTGTGAGCTGTATATATTGATGACAAGACACATGCAAGAATTGTCAAAGCAGGTGTAGCCTTTGGCAGACTTCGAAGCTCAGTCTGGGAATGAAGAGGAGTACCATAGACCGTGGTGTATAAGTCGACCCAGTATATAAGACAACCCCATTTTTTCAGGCCCAAAAATCATATTTTTGCATACACTCGACCCTACCACCTCCCCTCACCCAACCTTTACATTCGCGACATGCTATACTCACATTAGTATTGAGCCTCAAATTATCACAGTACAAACGGATGTTTTACTTACCAGTGCCTTATAACTGGGTGTAAGGGATTGAGCAGGCGATATGGGCTGTGTTGTGAGGAGGTGCGGTAGTTTAAGACATGCCCACACAGAGCAGACCCTGTGAAGTGAACGACAAAAATGGCGACCACCCATGCCTGCATTTCACTTTTATACTCAGTATATAAGTCGACCCAGTTTTAAAGGGATTTTTCAAGGCTTCAGAGGTCGACTTATATACTACATTGTTACAGTTTGACTTTGTGACTCCTGATTTTCAGGATTGGCTAATATGCAACTCCAATTGCTCTGTCATTGTAAACATCTTTACAGCAATAGATGGTGCCCCATGTGTCTCCCCGGTGAAAGAGATCATCGGAGAGATGTCAGCTGTTCCATTGCAGCTGTACAGAGAAGATTGGAGGCTATGTCACTCAGGATCTTTAAAAAGAGTAACTTTTTGCTTTGCTTTTAACTCAGGCAGTGTTTGCACAGGTCTCTGCTGTGCAGTACTCAGGCTAAGCTCCTTACTGGAGTATAAAGGCCTTATACTGGTTCCCTTGTGTCAGTTGTGCTACCCACCACAGCGCCAGCCTCTCATTCTGTTCAATGCACCATTAGGCCATCACGTACATAGCAGCACTCTTGCTTTTGAATCAGAAGGTCATTGATTCAAGTGGCACTCTGATCAGTGGCAAGTAACATTTACACCACACAAATGCAGGGCAATAACCATCTCCAACAAGAAACAGTCTAGCCACTTTCCACTGACATCCAATGCCATTATCATTTCCAAAGCCATCACCATTTACCAGAAACTTAATTGGACCAACCTATATAAATAAAAGCCAGCCAAAGGCTGGATATTCTATGGCAAGTGTCTCAACTCCTCTCTACCCAAAGCCTGTCCATCTACAAGGCACAAAAACTCCAGAGACTTTGGCATTCAATCTAACTGATACTTCATTGCAGTAGTGAGGGAACTCTGCACTGTCAGAGGTGCTGTCTTTCAGGTTGGGAAGTAAAATAGAGGCCTTGTCTGCCCTTGGTAAAAGATCCCACAGCAGTATTTGAAGAGTGACAGTTAAGTTCTCACCAGTGACCTGGCCAATATTTTTCCTTTGCCAAACTCCTGAAGAAACAGATTATCTAGTTGTTGCAGTTTGTGGGATCTTGCTGTGCACAAACTGACTGCTGCGTTCCCTGCATTAGAACATGGGCTGCACTTCTGAAATACTTCATTGGCTGTAAAGTGCTTTGGGTCACCCTGAGGTTGTGAATATTGCTATATATGTGCAAATTTCTCTTTCTCTGCTCAATGATACACCATCCGTAGTGGTTTGTAGAGTGTTTATACTGTGGTGTGCAGTCGGCACTGACTGACTGAAAAATGACATGAGAACGTATTCCATGGTCATTCTCTCAAGTATTTCATGCCCTGAGCTCTGGACAGACTGCGAGCGTGAGTATCTTTGGTGTGATTATGACTTCATTACATTTCACAACTTTGGATAGAGGCTGCAGACTTTGAAAGCTCTTCAAAGCTCACGATGGCCCCATTCGTCCTTCAGCCCCCACAGCTGCTGAAACCATTCTCCATGCTTTGTCACCACTGAACTCAATATATCCAAGCTGCTCTTGGCTGAACTTACAACCTCCATAAACCTCAATTATTTCCAAAACCAGGTGCCTGTATCCTGTCCTGCTTGTCCATAATTCATGTTCTTCCAGTGTCACAAAAGCATTGAATTGAATCCTCGCATTCATCTTGGATTCCCTCCATGGCCTCATCCCATCCTATCTCTCCCCCGTCCCTACATTCCCTGCCTCCACCCTAACCAACTCTAGCCTCTGGTATTTCCTCCCTTCTTTTAGCCCATCATTGGAGGCAGAACATTCAGTTTCCTTGCTCATATTCCATGGGTCGCCATCTGTAAATCTCTCTGCCTCTCTACTGCTCTCTCCCTCTTTAAAACACTTCTTTAAAATGTGACATTTTTGACAAGGCTCTCACGTGCTACCCTAACTCATGAGTTCTGTCCGCCTCTTTATTCCTTTTGTCTCCCTCCCCTCCCACCCCTGAAAAACATTGGAATATTTTCTGTATTAAAAAAGGCACCACAACAATGCAACTTGTTCTTGTTCCGTCACCAGACCAGTTCTCTGATACTCAGATAGAAAGCAATCCAGAAAAACCAGTTTATTCTTGTCAGGATGAATGCTGTTAGTGACTTCCACATCCCACGCTAGGGTTCCCATGGTAACAGAAAAACCGTGACAGCCAGAAAAGTACTCTGGTCCATTCCAATAATATTTGCCATGAGAATAGAACGTGGGTAGTGTGTGGAGAGGCAATGGTTAGTGAAAGGGCAGGGTTAGACACAAGTCTCCATTTACACTGACAGCCATCTGATTGAACATGGGCCAGAGAAGTGGGTACTGAGGTGAATGCCCTGTATAATGCTTCATTCAGCCATTTTATTCTAACTAACACAGATCTGGTTTTAGCTGATTGCGCATGAACCTAAGCTGTGTTTGTGTTAGATGTGTTACAGCACACAATTCTGGTGCCACTGGTGCATGTCTGTGAAGGAAATGAAGGTTAAAATGTCACCCAATCTGTGCGCTAAACAGTTCAACTGGTGATATTCGTATGTGTGATTGTGAGTGTTGGCGTGAATATGTATCACATTGTATTAATATGTGTAGCAGAGTGTGATAATGTATCTGTACCAGTGTGTTAGAAAGTGTTAATGTGTGCCTTGTGTTTGTGTTAATGTGTGTGTATGAGAGGGATAGTTTGCTTGTGTGTCAGAATATGTTAGTATGTGTGTTACTGTGTATATGTTAACATGTGCATGTTAGCATATGTGTGTGTGTGTGTGTCTGTGTGTGCATAACTGACACAGCCTCTCGGCAGCTGGTGTGATGATCTCGAATATTCTTAAAGTCGCATGACATATTTTTGAATATGAAATATTCTGCTAGCCCTTTGGCCTGACAAGCCAACATCGTGTCTGCTCATCTTCCAGGAGGATTACCCTTTCCTCTCTCCTTTGTTGCAGACAGAGCACAGTTCCATAGGGCCTCGTTGTTTCATCCTAGTGATCTTTCTATGAATTTGATGCCAGTCAGCCCAAGGGAGATGGTTCCACTTTGGGTAGCATCAACCAGCATCCACAATATGTGTGCTTTCCAGTAGGGATCACATGTGCCTGACTCAACCCTCCTCACTCTCAACTATAGAGTTGCTGAGGCTAATGGGGGTACCCAGGCTGCTAGCTCAGCTATGATCGGATAATTCTGTTGTGTTTGATTGGGCACTACAAAGAAACAATAGAGGGAAAAATTCTGCAAGATTAGTAGCTCACGGTGCTAAAGGAGATGAATGGTGGGAACATGTGGTGCAGACTTGACACTCCCATGGCTGTGAATAGATAGTGCAATGGATAGACCTTTGGATAGTGCAAGAGGGCTACTTAACTGAAGAGGCAATCTCAAGTCAGGCAGACTGGGTGCAAGTCCATCCTTTCTTTTCCAATAGGATGGGTTTGGATGTCTCGCCTGGTCGTTGAGTGGGTAGGCAATTGGCACGCAGTCTAACTGAGAGAGGCTGGCAGAGACATGGTACCCTGGCACAGAGGTTTGGGGGCTCAGAGCTTTCTGCTGAATCTGATACTCCCGGCACACATACACAATTCCAAAAGAGCAGCCACAAAAAAAAAACGATAAATGAATGAAACATGAAAAGGACAATTCTAATTTTCACAGGTACAGATATCTGTCAGCAGGAACAAGCAGTTATTCCTCTTTCGTTTTGGAGGAATTTTATCCATCCCCAAATTCCCTCCCTGATCGGAGTGGAACCATTCCCAGAACGTGTGCGTGCAAATCTTAAATCTTTCAAAGGAACGAGTGAGTGTTGTGGGGCGGGGTGGATACACACTTAGTAAACCTGGAGTGAGACGCCCCTTCCCCCGCCCGCCCCCGACCCCGCCGCTGCGTTGTCCATGGTGCTGAACCGGTTAAGTACCTTCTCTCCAGTCAGCACTAGGAGCTGGACACCGGCGGACGATGCCTCTTGCCCAATGCTACATCTGTTTATCTTGCTGCATTTACAGGAACCCCCAGTGTCTGGGGAAGGGGGTGATTTGCCCCGTTCGATGCGCTCCCCCAGAATAACTGGCTGTGTGCTCAGGAATATCCTCTGTGTTTTTTAGGGCTGGAGCTATATTGCAGATGGACCCCCACTCTCCTCAGTCTCCTCCTCCTAAAGAGACTGGGCAGAAGACAGTGAGTATTTAATTGCATAACAGCCTTGGTCCCCGGCAGCCTTCCTACCTTGGAATGAATGCATCCATTCAACCGGCTCTGAAAGAGATCCGACAGTGCACCCACCTGAAACTGTGGCTTCTCAATCCTTCAGTGTCGCCTGGCGTTAAGTTGCAAAGCTGTAATTTTGGGGAGGGGTTTTTTTGGGGGGGGAAGGGGGAGGGGGGCTGCGATGGCTGAGCTTATTCCAGCTGCATCTTTTTCCCTTCTTCTGCCTTCGCCTCAGACGCTGCTCTGTTCTCGGTGGAGCTGCCTCCCAGCAACAGCTGATCTTACGTCAAATCGCTGCATAATCCCCACACTCGTGCAGTCTCTAGAGAATCCTGAACAGTCCAGGTACACACCCCCCCTTAAAGACGACACACCATTTCTAGGCTGTGCCGAACCCTGTGAGTGCAGGCTGTGTGCAACAAAGGGTCAATTCATTAGCTGCTTTAACAGTTGGTTGCAATAGGAGTGACATTATTAAGTAAGGAATGATTTTATTTATAAATTGTTCTCCCTTTTGCTACACCCATATCTTAAACTTCTCCTCCCAAGTTGGAGCTGCGTTCTCTAGAAAAAAGAAGGCTGAGAGGAGACCTAGAATCATGATTACAGGACAAAAATGAGGCCATTCGACCTATCATGTTCATGACAGCTTTCTGTGAGAGCAATTTAGCGAGTCCAACACCTCTGCTTTTTCCCATGTAGCCCTGCAAATCTTTTCTCTTAATATAATCATTCTATTCCCTTTTGAAAGAGTAATGTATTCCAGGTCCTAA
This sequence comes from Cetorhinus maximus, assembly GCF_964194155.1. Taxonomy (NCBI): domain Eukaryota; kingdom Metazoa; phylum Chordata; class Chondrichthyes; order Lamniformes; family Cetorhinidae; genus Cetorhinus; species Cetorhinus maximus. The sequence continues at coordinate 21,135,604 of NC_135898.1, read as the reverse complement.
CTGCTTGCTCATGTCACCTCTGGTTCTTTTGCCAGTCACTGTAAGTCTTTTCCCCCTTGACCCTTTGACCAATGGGAACAGTTTCACGCTATCTACTCTGTCCAGACCCCTCATGATTTTGAAGGCCTCTATCAAATCTCCTCTCAACATTCTCTTCTCCAAGGAGAATAACCCCAGCTTCTCCAATCTATCCTTGTAGATGAATCTCTCATGCCTGGAACCATTCTTGTAAATCTGTTCTGCATCGTCTTTAAAGCCTTCACATCTTTCCTTAAAGTGCGCTGCCCAGAATTGGACATAATACTCCAGTTGAGGTCAAACCAGTGTTTTATAAAGGTTCACTATAACTTCCTGGCTTTTGTATTCTCTGCCTCTATTTATAAAGCCAAGAATCCCATTTGCTTTATTAACCACACTCTCAACCTGTCCTGCCACCTTCAAAGATAGAGGTCTTTAAAGATTAGGAAGGGCTTCAACAGAGTAGATGTGGAGAGATTCTTTTCACTTGTGGGTAAGTCCAGAAGAGGTGGTCCCATGAATATGATAGCTACTGGCAGATCAAATAAAGAATTTAGGAGGAGTTTCTCTATGAAGGGTATTTTGAGAATGTTCAACTCACTGTCACTTGCAGCTGATGAAGCTGACAGCAGTGAAGCATTGAAGAAGGGGCTTGATGCTTACATAGGAGAGAATGAAAAAGAGGAATATGAGGCAAGGTAGGAAGAACTCACTAGACTGGGAAGAGGATTGGCTGAATTAAAAGCACGAGCAATAGGCTGGTTGGACTGAATAGCCTATTGCTTTGTTACAGATTATATGTGTTTCTGTGGGAAACCACTATGTAACATGAACGAGCACTATTTCAGCAGGGAAGGAAGACTCACAAATGGGAATCTGGATCCCCTGAAAACTGCACATATAGGCAACCAGTAGATATAATCTGTAGATCTCCTTCACAGCCACCTCTCCCCCACAGTGGGACACAGTAGAGTCACTCTACTGAAAACCCAGCCCTTTCATATCCCTCCACCATGAGGGATATTTAGCTACAAGGGAGAATGGACATCACCAAATGTTTAACATGGTGAGGACACATCTTATGATGAAAGAAGGTCAGCACCATTCTTAAAGGGACATGGGACATTTTTTATTTGGGTACAATTTGGTAATAAATCTTTGGGTTTCTCCAAGTCATATTTCAGCACGGCGGTTGATACAGGTACCTTTTTTCATTTGGTTTTTCCAGACTCGTCCTCTTCTCAAATATATAGCCAGACCGCACATTGCCCTTCAGGAACAAAAAAAAATCAATACAACTAATGAAGTGTTAGCTTTTATAATTAGAAGGCTATATTTCAAAGGGGGAGATGGTGGAATAGTGGGAATGTCACTGAGCTAGTAATCTAGAGACCCAGCTTAATGCTCTGGGGACAGGGGTTCAAATCTGCCATGGCAGCTGGTAGAATTTAAATTCTATTAATAAAATCTGAAATTGAAAGTCAGTCTTAGTAATGGTGACCATGAAACTATCATCAATTGTTGTAAAAACCCACCTGGTTCACCAATGCCCTTTAGGGAAGGAACTCTGCCGTCCTTACCTGGCCTGGCCTACATGTGACTCCAGACCCACAGCAATGCGGTTGCCTCTTAGCTGCCCTCTGAAATGGCCGAGCAAGCCACTCAGTTCAAGGGCAGTTAGGGATGGGTAAGAAATGCTGACCTTGGCAGCAACGCGCACATCAGTCAAAGAATTTTTTAAAAAGTTTTGCTAAGCTCTTGTGAGACCACATCTGGAGTACTGAGTACAGTCCTGAGCATTGCACCTTAGAAAGAATATACTGGCCTTAGAAGGAGTGCAGGACAGATTCACCAGCATGTTACCAGGGCTCAAAGGACTAATTTTTAAGGTGAGGTTACATAAACTAGGCTTGTATTCCCTGGAATATAAGATTTAAAGGTGATTTAATTGAGGTTTTTATGATCTTGAAAGGAATTGATAGGGTAGATAATGAAAACTTTATCCAAAGGTGAGGAAGTCTAGGACAAGAAGACACCAAGACATCAAACCAGAGCATTCAAGAGAGGAGTTTGGAAACACTTCTTGTCACAAAGGGTAGTAGAATTGTGGATCTCCCACAAAAAAGCATTAGCTGCTAGCTCAATTAATAACTATAATTTTATTGCTGAGTTTTTCCAGGTATTTTTGTTTTTGTTTTGGATTTCCAACATCCGCAGTTTTTTGCTTTTAACTATAATTTTAAGATTGCTAGATTTTCGGTAGACAAAGCAATAAAACACTAATGAGCAAAGGTGAATGGATAGAGTTAAGGTATATATCAACCATGATCTCATTGAATGGAAGAACAGGCTTGATGGACTGAATGGCCTTCTGTTCCTATTTTCCTCCCCTGGCTGACATCGACCAACTCAACACAGGATTAGAACCTGGGACCAAACCAATCTGAATCGCTCAGCAGTTCATAGGATGGTGCAGAGAGGAACAGCTTGATCATCTTGTCAAGGGCTGATGATTGCAAGCTGTTATAGTGACAATAGTGCTGACAGATCAAATGCCAATCTTTATTGCGCACACGCCTGGGTTATGTGTGGTGGTTTATAGTTAAATGTTCTTGCCCTGTAATTACTCCAGGTTGCTCATGCATGCACCTCCACCTCTTCTTATTTAAAGTATATTTTGCTGTATTATTATCTTAGTTTCCAGCTTCCACTGTTGCCTCTGCTTATTTTAGCCTGCTTCCTGTGTTGCACAGCTCTCTCTCCGAGTATGGGACCCTCTTTGAAACAGATGGCAGTCTCTCTTCATTTGTGTTTCTCCTTTTTCTTTTATTAGTCGCAAATTATGAGTCACCTGGCATACATGTCATGTGAAAAAGTGGCATGATTGAAAGCATCACTAAAGCACAAAATGTGAAAGGGAGTTGATTACAGATTGGTGCTGTTTTGGAAGCTCATCCAGTAGATCACCATTGGGAGCTACTGGAAAAGGGCACAGCCTACTGTTGTATGACACAAGTTGTGGTGGAGTGCTATACTCGTGGGGTTGTGTTGACTCCAGCTGCACCCCTTGGTCAGTGAACAGGAGATCTGGCTGAACCTCCTCGCCAAGAAAGATTATCCTCTGCTTCTCACAAGGTCAAACAGCCCACAGATTCAGACAGTAAGAGTAGCCACTTGGGGGAAAGAGCACCTGCTGCACAGAGAAGCATCAGCAACATTCAACACTGCAGGGAGAATGCTACAGATGGGCCAAATGGTCTCCATATGTGCTTTAAATTCTCTATGCTTCCATGAAAAATAATCTTTGATGACGAGGTTCAAACTACACTACTGTTGGTATTTTATTGTCGCATGCTCCATGTCACAAAACACTTACCTGTTTGCAAAGAACAAGCTTATCATTGTGTTACACTTAATGCATAATGGGTATCTTTCATGGAAGTTACCACATTGTAAACATAGAAGGAAGGTTTCCCATATCAATATTTCTACTGTGGTTCTGAACTCATGTTCTTAACTAATTCCCTGCTCTTCTTCAAAATAGTGTCATGGGATATTTTATATACACTTGAGGGGGTAGAGGGGTCTTGGTTTAAAGTCTCATCCAAAAGACAGCATCTTTGACAGTGCATCACTTCCTCAGTACTGCACTTGAATATCAGCTTGATTTTTGGGGTCAAGACCTGGTTTGGGACTTGAACCCAAAACCTTCTAATTCAGAGGCAAAGGTGCTACCAACTGAGCCACAGCCAACACACATTAAATTAGAGGATAAATTTCATGTCTGCAAAGTAGAGGTCATCAAAGTAATGCAATTGATACAGAGTTGTGCTACCAAATCTCTTGCCTTCGATGGGATACACAAGCCAAAAGTTGCAATTTCTTGCTTTCCTGTCTTCAGATTATGACTTTACGCATATTTTAATCATGCTGATAATTCCCAGCTCATTGGGAAGGATGGAAGGAAGACTTGCAAATGGCACTGCAAGTAGGGTGGAAAGGGAAAAGGAGAAAGACAGTGAATAGAAGACAAAGTTGAGAGGAGCAAAGAAGAATTCAAATATTGTTGAAAATGTTGTGAAAGCTTTTCATCTTGCACTTATCAGGACAAATGCAAGAATAGCAAATTTCAATCGATCACAACAATTTATACTACAGCTGAAAAGGGTGCTGATTGGTTAGCAAGTTGACTCTGATAGGCCAAAGTGTTGCCATACCTTTCACCATTGACTTATCCATGGCAACGACATTTGGGATGGATGCAACTCATCTCTTCTGACCATGTTTAAGTTTCAGTTGAGTGTGAGTCCCTGATTTACTGTTGCCAGTAGGAAACCTAACTCCTTGGATAACACACAGGCATCGATTCTGGAGCTGGCCATCAGCAGTCTGGAACAGAAACAGCAAAAAACACCAGCAACTTCTGATTTATAGATTGTGGCAGTCACTGAGTAAATGAGAAATACTCACAAAGCAGGTCCCATGATTAAGGGACCTGTGTTGAGAAAAAAGTGTCACGAGCTGGAGATGGATAGTGGCAGCCTGTGGAGCCAAAACACAATACCGAGCAAACTGATGAATGCAATATGATTCAAAAAGTGAAAGCAAGGAGTAACAGATTGGATCAGGCAATGCTGAAACTATAACCAATGATAAATTATGTAGCTATGTTATTCTGCTCTGGAAATATTTCAGTGTGTGATGCTAGCTGCAGACATTACCCTCACGATCTAGGCTCACCGCTGAAGAATAGCCACTTGGATCATGTACTGGAGAATACCCAGTGTCTATGAAACTCTCCCCAACCAAAGAATTAATGCCTCTGTAGGAGAAAATTGGTAGAAAAGAGGTTAATATTTGTATGACAGGTCCATGAATCACTGCACACACAGAACAAATGCAAGGCAGTCATCAGGATTTTAGTAAAATGTGACGTTGGTGGGTGAAATTTTCACACTGTGTTCACTTATCAAATGAAGCAGCACCAAAGGAGGAATTGGTGCATTGTGAAACGTTGAAGAGTGAAAATAACACGGCGGTACAATTTTAGATTCTGCCCTTCCAAACTTGGAGTGTAGCTGGCGAGGATATTGTGAGCTGTATGGCACTGGGGTGAAGTACTGGAGGGGACTGGCATTAGTGGGAAAGGATATAACCTTGGGGAGGCGGATTAAGGGGCAGCAGACAAAGACAGTCATGACACAACTGATGGTCAGTCACAGTGCCTATATTCTCCACAACCACATTAACATGACACAAACTACAATTTTTCTTCCACCACAAGTATATTTTATTCATAAAATTTGTTAAAGTACATTGCAGAACAGTTCAAATTCCGCATTACATAAAGTGCAATACAGCTCAATTTCTTTCAATGCAGAAAATGAGCTGCCTTACTACACTTGCCATTACAGGTTATATTTCATGTCAAACATTCTTTGGTGCATGCAGTTTGTGGGTTTTAGCCCATCATTGTACTGTAGTGGGAGGGCCTTAGTGGCCATTCCCCATTGAGCATTTGTAGTGGCTGCCTCAAGCTTCAGTGCGTCCCTCAGCAAGGACCTTGGAGTGTTCCAGTCTGCATCACTCGGTCATTGACAGCTCTTTAGTCCGGAAGAACAGCAGGTTTCAAACAGACCAAGGAGCATCTTTCACCGAGTTGATGGTCCTCCAGCTGCAGTTGATGTTTATCTCGGTGTGCATTCCTGGGAACAGCCTATGGAGCACTGAGTCCTGTGTTACGAAGCTGCTCGGGATGAACCTCAACAAAATCCACTGCCTCTCTTGCCAGACCTGTTTTGTAAAGGCACGTTCCAGAAGGAGGTGGGCGACAGTCTCTTCCCCACTGCAGCCACCTTGAGGGCAATGTGGGGAGGGGGATGAGACTCTTGGTGTGCAAGAACAGCCTGACAGGGAAGGGCCTTCTCCCCACCAGTCAAACTGCGTCTTAGTGCTTGTTTGTAAATTTTGGAGATGACTTTAACAGTTTGGTCAGGGAACCATCTGACAGGGTCCACCATCTCCTTTTCCTGCACAGAAACTGCAAATTACAGTACAGCTGGAATCAACAAAACTCCAAAATAAATACCACATTATACTTGTTAATAGTATCCTAATGCGAAAACCCTCTTCTGGTGGCACTGGCATTGTAGGGTTCTTTTTGGAAGCATTATGTTACTAAGATAATTTGCTGCCTATAAATTGTGTACATTTGTTTTTTTAAAGGTACATGACTCTATAATGATTTGCATGCTGTTCTTTTTGGCTGGATGTTGGTAATTTAAGTTAAATAAATACAAATACTTTCTGATCTTGGGAACTAAACCATTATAGAATAATATTCAGAGGAATTAGTCCTCACCTGCTGTTGCTTTTATGCTATCTGTGTATGTTTGTGTGAGTCTTGTTGCTATTGCAAATCTCTGGGAGCCTCCGTTACAACATATTTAAACTGTGGAACACATTTCTCAAATCCTACTTGAAATCTTGCTCACAACTCCAAGTCTAAAAACTAACAGCAGCTGCAGGAGCGAACTATAAAGAACACTTTTATCACTTTTATTGTGTCTTAGAAACAAGCACTCTGAATACAAGGAATTGCTTTGAAGTCCAGCCGCACTTAGGTGAGCATAGCAGCTGTGTTGGACACAACACGGTCCCACAAACAGTAATAACGTGAACAGTCATTCACTTATCTATCCGTCCATCCATCTTTTCACCTGTTTATCTTTCTTGCAGCATATTGAACTCAAAACTGGATTTTGATTCTATTGTCTTTATGTTCTCTCACTCTCTTGCTGTGTGGTTAAGACAGGTTTTTTAAAATCACATTCTTCCCCACCCTTCCCCCATCTTTTTTGAATGTGCAAAACATTATGTGTTAGCTGCAGCTCAGATGTTTCTCACTTGTGCTCCGAGTCAGAAGGTTGTGGGTTCAAGTCCCAACCCAGGACTTGAGTATAAAAATCAAGGCAGGCACTCCAGTGCAGTACTTGAGGGAGTGCTACACTGCCAGAGATGCCTTCCTTTCAGATGGCCCAACCATATTCAGCTGCTTCATCAATGACCTTCCTTCCATCATAAGATCAGAAGTGGGGATGTTCGCTGATGATTGCACGATGTTCAGCACCATTCGCGACTCCTCAGATACTAAAGCAGTCCATGTCCAAATGCAACAAGACCTGGACAATATCCAGGCTTGGGCTGACAAATAGCAAGGAACATTCATGCCACACAAGTGCTAGGCAATGACCATCTCCAACAAGAGAGAATCTAACCATCTGCCCTTGACCTTCAATTATCATCGCTGAATCCCCCACTATCAACAGCCTTGGGGGGTTATCATTGACCAGAAACTGAGCTGGACTAGCCATATAAATACTGTGGCTACAACAGCAGGTGAGAGGCTAGAAATCCTGTGGTGAGTAACTCACCTCCTGACTCCCCAAAGCCTGTCCACCATCTACAAGGCACATGTTAGGAGTGTGATGGAATACTCTCTGCTTGCCTGGATAAGTGCAGCTCCAATAATACTCAAGAAGCTTGATACCATCCAGGACAAAGCATCCTGCTTGATTGGCACCCCTGCCACGAACATTCACTCCCTCACCACCGACGCACAGTAGCAGCAGTGTGTACCATTTACCAGATGCACTGCAGAAACTCACCATGGCTCTTTAGGTAGCACCTTCCAAACCCACAACCGCTACCATCTAAAAGGACAAGGACAACAGACACATGGGAGCACCCACTACTTGGAAGTTCCCCCACAAGCCACTCACCATTCTGACTTGGAAATATATCGCCATTCCTTCACCTTCACTGGGTCAAAATACTGGAACTCCCTCCCTAACAGCACAGTGGGTGTACCTTCAACTCAGGGACTGTAGTGGTTCAAGAAGGCAGCTCACTACTACCGTCTGAAAGGCAATTAGGGTTGGGCAATAAATGCTGGCCTAGCCAGTGACGCCCACATCCCATAAATGAATAAACAAGTAGTCTCATCATCTCAGATGAAACCATAAGACATAGGAGCAGAAATTAGGCCATTCGGCCTATCGAGTCTGCTCCGCCATTCAATCATGGCTGATAAGTTTCTCAACCCCAATCTCCCACCTTCTTCCCATAACCTTTGATCCCCTTACCAATCAAGAACCTATCTATCTCGATCTTAAATACACTCAATGACCTGGCCTCTACAGCCTTTTGTGGCAATGAATTCCATAGATTCACCACTCTCTGGCTAAAGAAGTTTCTCCTCATCTCTGTTCTAAACGGTCTTCCCTTTACTCTGAGGCTGTGCCCTCAGGTCCTAGTCTCTCCTACTAATGGAAACATCTTCCCCACATCCACTCTATCCAGGCCTTTCAGTATTCTGTAAGTTTCAATCAGATCCCTCCTCATCCTTCTAAACTCCATCGAGTATAGACCCAGAGTCCTCAAACGTTCCTCATATGTTAAGCTTTTCATTCCTGGGATCATTCTCGTGAACCTCCTCTGGATCCTCTCCAGCGCCAGAACATCCTTCCTGAGATAGGGGGCCCAAAATTGCTCACAATATTCTAAATGTGGTCTGACCAGAGCCTTATAAAGCCTCAGCAGCACATCCCTGCTTTTATATTCTAGTCCTCTCGAAATAAATGCCAACATTGCATTTGCCTTCCTAACTACCGACTCAACCTGCAAGTTAACCTTAACAGAATCCTGGACTAGGACTCCCAAGTCCCTTTGCACTCCAGATTTCTGAATTCTCTCCCCATTTAGAAAATAGTCTATGCCTCTATTCTTCCTACCAAAGTGCATGACCTCACACATCCCCACGTTGTATTCCATCTGCCATTTCTTTACCCATTCTCCTAACCTGTCTAAATTCTTCTGCAGCCTCCCTGCCTCCTCAATACTACCTGTCTTGAGACATTTAAACCGGGGCCCTAGCTGTTGACCTCTTAAGTGGATGTAAATAAGACCCCATGACATTGTTTCTAAGAAGAGCAGGGGAGTTATCCCTGGAGACCTGGCCAATATTTATCCCTTAAACAACATCTCAAAAACACATTGTCTGGTCATTATCACATTGCAGTTTGTGGGAGCTTGCTGTGTGCAAATTGACTGCTGCAGTTCCTACTTTGCAACAGTGACTACACTTCAAAAAGTACCTCACTGACACTTTGAGACATACTATGGTTTGAAAGATGCTCTATACGTGCAAGTCCTTCTTTTTTTAATGATTATTTTGCCTCCCGTGATACTGTATCTTATTTCCCTGTATTCTTACCTTTTGGCTTGTTTGGACCATTCACGCACCGATGTTATTGGAAATGTTTGAAAGTCTCTATCTTTAAGTAATATGTGTCTAGCAGCAGCATTGCAGCACAGTGAAGCAGATCAGGAGTGCATTGGTGCTCAAGTCTAACCAATTGTTTAGTTGGGGTTTATGATGATGGGAACGTGTGCTGATTAATTTTCTACACTAGTAGCAGGACCTCATTACTTATTTCTACCAATACACCATATGAAGGATTGCATCAAATCAGTGAAAGGATAGAGCAAAATGCTGGCAGCTGAGCCAAGGGACTTTTGACGATTAATGGGTTTACAATGAACCCTACCTATTTTTACCCATAATCACATTACTAAAACTCACTACTTCCTATTGATACATGTGTTTGCACTCAGGGTGGCTGTGATATCAACACATTGGGCATAAGAAGTGATTTTTTTAAACTTGTGAAAAGAGCTGCAAGTAAAAGTGTGTGACAGGCATCAAGATTAGGTCACATTCTTAAGGCAGCATTGGTTGAGCCAGTCCCACTGTCAGTGAGGACAGAATGGACAACACGACCTTTACTTCCGCCCCGCTGTCAGCCGCCATCTTAGTACGGGGCAAAATGCGCCGCCTGTTGCGCAGGCGTATTCGGTGGGGAGACGCAGATTTGACCCGCACTAACATGGCGATTTACAGCAGCCGGCCGGGGGTGTGATGGTAGCGCGGCGGGTGAGTGGCCGAGAGAGAGAGGAGGCAGTAATCTGGTTGGTGGAAGAACCTGAGGATAGTGAGAGATCGGCACAGCGGGGCCTAGCATCAGGTCTGAGCATTAGAGCTCGTCTCCAGGTAACTGCGGCCTAGCGGGACTGGGGTTTGTAAAGCCTGGGGAGGGTTCAAGCCTGGCAAAGAGCTGGTCTTATTATCAAATACCCCAGAATGGGGTAAGCAAATGAAATAAAATGTTATGGCCCAAGCCCTCACTTAACCCCCCTTTCATTTACCTGCAGTCTCACCCCTTTTCAATTACCCCCTGTCTCACCCCTTTTCAATTACCCCCTGTCTCACCCCTTTTCAATTACCCCCTGTCTCACCCCTTTTCAATTACCCCCTGTCTCACCCCCTTTTCAATTACCCCCCCGTCTCACCCCCTTTTATTTACCCCCCGGTCTTACCCCTTTTCAATTACCCCCTGTCTCTCCCCTTTTCAATTACCCTCTGTCTCACCCCCTTTTGTTTACCCCAGGTTTTACCCCCTTTCATATACCCCCAGTCCCACCCCCTTTCATTGACCCCCAGTCCCACCGCCTTTCGTTGACCCCCAGTCCCACCCCCTTTCGTTGACCCCCAGTCCCACCCCCTTTCGTTGACCCCCAGTCCCACCCCCTTTCGTTGACCCCCAGTCCCACCGCCTTTCGTTGACCCCCAGTCCCACCGCCTTTCGTTGACCCCCAGTCCCACCGCCTTTCGTTGACCCCCAGTCCCACCGCCTTTCGTTGACCCCCAGTCCCACCGCCTTTCGTTGACCCCCAGTCCCACCGCCTTTCGTTGACCCCCAGTCCCACCGCCTTTCGTTGACCCCCAGTCCCACCGCCTTTCGTTGACCCCCAGTCCCACCGCCTTTCGTTGACCCCCAGTCCCACCGCCTTTCGTTGACCCCCAGTCCCACCGCCTTTCGTTGACCCCCAGTCCCACCGCCTTTCGTTGACCCCCAGTCCCACCGCCTTTCGTTGACCCCCAGTCCCACCGCCTTTCGTTGACCCCCAGTCCCACCGCCTTTCGTTGACCCCCAGTCCCACCGCCTTTCGTTGACCCCCAGTCCCACCGCCTTTCGTTGACCCCCAGTCCCACCGCCTTTCGTTGACCCCCAGTCCCACCGCCTTTCGTTGACCCCCAGTCCCACCGCCTTTCGTTGACCCCCAGTCCCACCGCCTTTCGTTGACCCCCAGTCCCACCGCCTTTCGTTGACCCCCAGTCCCACCGCCTTTCGTTGACCCCCAGTCCCACCGCCTTTCGTTGACCCCCAGTCCCACCGCCTTTCGTTGACCCCCAGTCCCACCGCCTTTCGTTGACCCCCAGTCCCACCGCCTTTCGTTGACCCCCAGTCCCACCGCCTTTCGTTGACCCCCAGTCCCACCGCCTTTCGTTGACCCCCAGTCCCACCGCCTTTCGTTGACCCCCAGTCCCACCGCCTTTCGTTGACCCCCAGTCCCACCGCCTTTCGTTGACCCCCAGTCCCACCGCCTTTCGTTGACCCCCAGTCCCACCGCCTTTCGTTGACCCCCAGTCCCACCGCCTTTCGTTGACCCCCAGTCCCACCGCCTTTCGTTGACCCCCAGTCCCACCGCCTTTCGTTGACCCCCAGTCCCACCGCCTTTCGTTGACCCCCAGTCCCACCGCCTTTCGTTGACCCCCAGTCCCACCGCCTTTCGTTGACCCCCAGTCCCACCGCCTTTCGTTGACCCCCAGTCCCACCGCCTTTCGTTGACCCCCAGTCCCACCGCCTTTCGTTGACCCCCAGTCCCATCCCCTTTCGTTGACCCCCAGTCCCACCGCCTTTCGTTGACCCCCAGTCCCATCCCCTTTCGTTGACCCCCAGTCCCACCCCCTTTCACTTGCCCCAGTCTGTCATCCCATTTTTCACATGCCATGTTTTTTTTCAGTGTCGCCCTTTTTTTGTAACAAGGTGAGTTAAGGACTATGTACAGACATCTGAAGAATGGCAGACTGGTCCATATCCAGGCTGTCCCTCACAATTGCAATAGGTTTTGCTTCATAAAAATAAACTCCCCACCCTACTGGAAATCATGTAATTTTCTGGGGGAAGTGCAAAGGACAGGGAAATTTGGGAAGATAAAATCTTGGAAATTCCTCTCTGACCTCTTCAGGTGGTCCAAACTAGTGTTGGAGCTCACTGTGACTCTGAAAATTCTCTGCAATACCCACCTTTTGAATTAAGAAAAAAATGAGAATAATTTAAGTATTTAGGAAGCAGAATATCTGCAGGTGGAAGGTGTAGCAAAGAAATAAAAAATAAAGATAGCAATGGAAAAGGCTGCATTTAGTAAGAAGAGACTGTTGCTAACTGGAAAGTAGAATAAACAACTCAAGAACCAGTTTGTAAAGAGCTTGATTTGGAGTGTTGTTTTGTGTAGATGAGAGACTTGGACCTTCCAGAAAGGAGACCAACTTGCTGAATAGCTTTGAAATGTAGTTTGAAGGAGAACTGAAAGAGTCAGCTGGATGGAAAAAAAGTAACAGGTGAAAAAGTGCTGTGGAAAAGTGAATGAACAAAGAAATTTGCTAAATGTATTTAGGAAGAGGCAGAGAGACTGGGAAGATTGCATCGGAAGAGAAAACAGACTAGTAAGAGACATTATGGAGGGAAGATTTCAAGGAAAAAGAGGAAGAGAATATCATTGCTGGATGGCTTGTAAATTGAAGGAAATTATTGGAAAATGGAAACACTGGCACAGGACAGAGAGACATAGAGAAGACAATGAGCTCGGGACCTGCCTTCAGGAAGAGCATACATGATGATGACGACCTATCTTTTGTAAGAATGATTTCCATCCCAGGGAGAAAAGGTCCAGCTCTTGCTTGAAGGGTTTAGAGAATCGGTGTTCATCGCACAAGCTTGCAGCCTGTTCCAGAGGTCACTATTCTCTTGGGGGAGAAGGGGGGAAGAACATCCTGATGTCTAACCGAGAACTGGCCTTGTACAACTTCAACATGTGATCCCTGTTCCTCCTTAAGCTTTTTAAATTGGGATAAACTGCTCAAACACAACCCATTCCTTCCACCATCTTGTAAACTTCGATTAAATGATGCCCTAAGTCTGTGCTTCTCTCAAATGTAGAGTCCTAGGACTTGGATCTTTCTTGCTAACACTTCTAAAATAGAAAGTAGGCATCACAAGGAATACTATTCATTTAGAACCTGCTTCCCATTGTGCTGTTAGCCTTGGAACTGTCATGGTCCTGCTGGTATTTGGAAGGTCACAAAATATCCAATATGAATTTATATGGCGCGTTTAGGAAAACACCCCTAGGGTGCTTCTTGAGGGGGTGTCAGAAACACGGGCTGTCCTGGAACATACAGACTGGCAGGGTTCAACTTCATGCTGTGGACTTCATGTTACATTCCTGGGTAGCCGTCTTTGAAGCTTACAATTTGGATTGCATTAACACAGCAACTTTTAGGGCATTGCTTTCTGCATCGCCGCAGTACTGATGCTGCAGTTTCCATCCAGAGTGAGTGCATGAACTGACTTTAGGATTGGGCCCCCTGAAAGAGGCAGTCTAGCACCCCTAAATTCATGGAATGTGATTGCACTCCATTGTTGAACTGTGACCTGCTTTTAACAGTGGCTGATCTTTATTCATTCTCAAGTTATGACATCACTGGCAAATCTGGCATTTATTGCTCATCCTTCATTGCCTTGAAAGATGGTGGGTCACCCTCTTGCATTCCATGTAATGAAAGTGCTCCTAAGGTGCTGTCAGATAGGGAGTCTCAGGGTTCTGAACTAGTGCTGACGAATGACAATATATTTCCGAGAAGACTTGAACAACCTACAGCAGGCACCTCAAAGCGCTGGAGATGTCCCACCAGTGGTGCCTTCACAAGATCCTCCAAATCAGGTGGCAAGGAAGGCAGTCCAACAGCAGCAACCTTTCCCAAGCCAACTTGCCCAGCATCGAGGCGCTAGCCATTCAAAACCAGCCCCGCTGGATGGGACATGTTGTTTGTATATCTGACACCAGACTCCCGAAGCAACTGCTTTACTCAGAATTCAGTAGTGGAAGGAGACTCCCAGAAGGAAATGCTTTAGGTATGTCCTTAAAGCATCCCTGAAGAGGTGAAACATCCCCACTGATCCATGGGAGACCCCAGCTTGTGACTAAGCAAAATGGAGAAGGCTCATTGGGGAAGGCACCGAACACATCAAGAGACTTTATTGGGAACATGCAGAGACGAAGTGGAGGCATAGGAGGGAACACACAAACCTCCAAACAGCTCATCTACCCAACCCTTCAAGCACTATCTGCCCTGCATGTGGCAAATCATTTGACTTATCGGCCATCTCAACCCATCGAACCGGAGTGAAAGCAAGTCATCCTCGATCCCAAGGGACTGCCTCAGAAGAATGAGATTTCCTACTTGGGATGTTGTGTATCTTGGAGATGGTGGTGTTCCCATGCCCCTACATCCCTTGTTCTTCTAGGTGGTAGAGGTCATGGGTTTGGAAAGTGCGATTGAAGTCATGGTAAATTGCTGCAGTGCATTTTGCAGATGGTACACACTGCTGTCACTGTGTGCCAGTGGTGGAGGGAGTGAATGTTAAGGTGCTGGATAGGTTGCTGAAGAAGCAGATAGCTTTGTCCTGGATGGCATCAGCTTCTTGAGTGTTGTGTGTAATTATTTAATCAAGTGCAGGAGCTCTGTGCCTGTGTGGAACCAAAGTTGTGTGGAGCTACATCCTGGGCAGGGTGTGAAGAACCAGTGAGGTAGCACAACTAAGGGACTGTCTGGCTGAAAGCTGGAGTATAAACAGAGGATAAGAGAAAGGCATTCTACAGAATATATAGGATAGATTGATATAGTGACCCATTTAATTGTGGCCTATTTAAGGTAATTATTTAAGAACAGCAACACTACAACCTCCCCATTATAGTATCCAGCTAGTTCTTAAATGATTCCAGTTCCCCGTTCTCAATCACCTGTATTTGTACTCCTATAGAGAGCTGGCATAGACCTGATGGGCCAAACGGCTTCCTCTTCTGCCGTAATGGCTCTATGATCTACCCTGTTTTGGTTATTGATCAGTTGTTTAATTTTGTCCATGTCAGAAGCTGCACCTACTGTGTTTTCCTCACTAGGGGAGTTCCAAGCATGTTTGGTTCTTCGATCAGCTTGGAATAATCATCCTTTGTCCATAGCTTGCCATGTTTGTGATAATGTGCATGTCCTATGAAGATCAAAAGTTTGGTGGTTTTCCTGAAACCCACAGGAAAACTGCTTTTTTAAGTTGTGATTTCGAAGGATCTGTTCCGTTTCCTGATTGACATGGTATCTGGAGCTATATTATCTTTGTTCCTTTACTTTGCAGATTGAGAAGCTGAGATGTCTGAGAGAGGTCCCAGTGGAGACTCTGGCCACTCTAGCGCCATCAGGCCTCCTGTCACGGTGGGCAGGGGTCTGCCAGGACGACGGAGTTCTGCCACCGTTACCCCAGGTCGTCTGCCTTCCATCCGCTCACGGGATCTAACACTGGGAGGAATGAAAAAGGTCAGTGGCATTGATTGTTTGGGACGAGGGCAGGTCAACGTGGAATGAAAACTGGCTTGAATAGCAGGTCAGACCACATCTGTAAAGAGGACAGAGGTTTGCATTTTGGGTGTCACCTGTTGTTGCTCTTTCAGACGCTGACTGATCTATTATGTATTTGCAGCGTTTTCTGTTCTTATTTCGGCTTTCCAGCACTTGCAGCCAGTTTCTATTATTGGACATCAGTGACGCTCACTGGACTGAGACGAAACAGCAGCAAGGGTTTGGTGAGAGCAGATCTGTGATTGATGAAATGTGGTGCTGCTGAGCATTTGTGTCATGCTGTACTGCAGCAGCTTAAGAGCTTCTTTGTGGAGACTTGTGCAAGCTTCCCCTCCCTTCAGAAAGTGCAGGTTTTTATAGGTTGACTTTTATAAATGTCAGTCTTTGTCTCAGCAGATAACACTCTCGCCCCTGAGTCAGTAAATTGTGGGTTCAAGCCTTAATCCCCAACTTTTATTGCATAATCTAGACTAACACTCCAGTGCAGTACTGAGGGAGTGCTGCACTGTCTTAGGGGCCGTACTGAGGGAGTACTGCACTGTCTTAGGGGCTGTACTGAGGGACTGCTGCATTGTCAGGGCAGTGCTGCACTGAGGGAGTGCTGCACTGACCTAGGGGCCGTATTGGAGGGACCACGGCATTGTTGGGGCAGTACTGAGGGAGTGCTGCACTGTCAGGGCAGTACTGAGGGAGTGCTTTACTGTCTTGGGATGGTACTGAGGAGTGCTGCATTGTCTTTGGGGTCATACTGAAGGGTAGTACTGCATTGTATTAGGCACCTTACCGAGAGAGTGCTGTAAAGTTGGAGGTGCTGTCTCTTGGGTTAAACGGAGGCCCCATTTGCTCTCACAGGTGGGCGTAAAAGATTCTATGCTGCTATTTCAAAGAAAAGAAGGGATAATACTTATACCTCATCATCAAAACAGATTCTCTGGTCGTTTATTTCATTGCTGTTTGTGGGAGCTTGCTGTGCACAAATTAGCTGCTGTGTTTCCTATGTTATAACAGTAACTACTCTCCATTAGAGCTTCAAATTTAAACACTTATCTTACATGGACAGAAATTATTTTTATAGTCGTGTTGTCAAAACATGTTTCGCATTAAGAAGTGAACTGACTGTTGTGTCGGCAAAATCTACGTGCTTAATTGGCCCAGATGTCTTTTGAATGCTGTTTATCTCACCTTGGAATCGTCAGCAAGTTTTCTAATGAGAAAAGATGAGTGGAGTCAAACTGGTAATGTACCGCATACAGACAACCTGTTTAGTAAGCTACACTGTGCTGGTATGGCCCTCCTTTTCATTCTTGAGTTGTACATGCACTTGAATTTGAGGTGGATTTTCAAAGGTTTGTTGCCATCAATGATGGTGCTTTCTCTGGCCCAATCAAATCTTCTATTTTGGTTTATGTAAAGGACTGGTACACTTCAATTTAAGCTGGCAGGGGAGTCGCTGGCGATAGTGACTCTGCCACTAACAACCTGCCATGTGCAATTTATACAGAAATAAGCTCCAAGGAGTTGATGTGCTACATGGTGGTGCTCTATACTCCATCTGGACTATCATTTATAATTTGACATGGCTAATGGAAATGCAATGATGCAATCTGGCTACAATTAGTCACTGTATGGTGCAGAGACACCTCTCTGCTCAACTGGAGGTGGGGCTGTTGGGCTGGTAGTTACTGGCTTGCCCGTATTTTAAATAAATATTTGATAACATTTTAAGCATTTTATCTGTGCACAAATTGTTGAAGTTGGCAGGGCAGATTGAGAAAGTGGTTAAAAAGGCATATGGACCCTGGGCTCTATGAATAGAGACATAAAGTACAAAAGCCAGGGAGTTATGATGAACCTTTCTAAAACACTGCTTGGGCCTCAAAGAGAGTATTGTGTCCGATTCTTTAGGAAGAATGTAGAGGCTTTAGAGAGGATGCAGAAAATATTTACAAGAATGGTTCCAGGAATGGGGGACTTCAGCTGCGTGGAAAAATTGGGACTGTTCTCCTTGGAAAGGAGAAGGCTAAGAGGAGATTTGGAAGAGGTGTTCAAAATCATGATAGGTCTGGACAGAGTAAATAGGGAGAGACTGTTCCCATTGGTGGAAGGGTCGAGAACCAGAAGACACCGGTTTAAGGTGATTGGCAAAATAACCAAAGGTGACATGAGGAAAAACTTTTTTAACACAGTGAGTGGGTTAGGATCTGAAATGCACTGCCTGAAAGTGTGGTGGAGGCTGATTCAATTGTGGCTTTCAAAAGAGAAATGAATAAGTACCTGAGCAGAAAAGCTTTGCAAGGCTTATAGAGTAAGGATGGGAAAGGGAGTCCAGTTAAATTGTGCTCGCTGAGGGCTGGCACAGATGGAATGGGCTGAATGCCCTCCTTCAGTGCTGTATCTATTCTATGATTCTATGAAAACTTACATTTGGCCAACGGTGTAGTGGGTAAATGTGCCAAGACCAGAAAGTCCCATTTTTAATCCTTAGTCTGTCTAGAGCTGGCTGAGTCAGCAATGGCTCAGTATTCCTGAGCCTGGAAGGGGGTTAACCAGTCAGAGTTTCCACTTCTGATTTCCATCCATTAATGGCTGTGGAAGTCTACTGAGGACAGGATTGGGCTTGCTGTAATGAATAGTCTAACGACTTCTAGTTGTTGATGAAGTTCGACTGTGGAATGTCTTTTTTGTGTTGAATAATAACAATTAAATCCACTATTTAACTTGAATGAGGAATTAACCGTTAATTGCAGGATTAAGGAGGGGTTTTGACGTAGTTTTTTTTACAATTGGCACAAATGAGGAGGAGTTTGGTTTCACAAAGGTTTCCAGATTTTAAGACTAATGTCCTCTTTAACCCTAAAAGCTATTGTAATGACCAGGGAATAACAACTGTAGAAAGAAAGAAATGGAATATTAGTTCCTAGTATGAATTGTGTGTGTGACAAATTGTGCCTTCTCTTGCAGAAAACTTTCACTCCCAACATCATCAGCAGGAAGGTCAAGGAAGAGTGAGTATATGTTTACTCTGTGGAATTTGTGACATAGTTTTGGTTTTCCATTTCGTGGTAATTACATGATGCCAGCTGGTAAGTCGTCGATGAGAATTCAGGGAGCAAGTGCCATGGGTCCGTGTACATGACCTCCACTTGCTGAGTACCTGCTGTCTGGGAATTATGATCAAAGGCTGAAAGTTTCTTGCAGGGACAGACAATGAATCATCCTTATACGCCCATTAAGGCTTGTGTGCCTGACTTGCCGGGTGGACTAGTGGTTTCCCAACATTGATAACCAGCGTGATTTTCACCAAGGAGACTAATTTGTACGTTTTAAAATTATTTGAAAGGAATGTATATTCAATGTCAGAGAGAGAGTACAGTTCAGACTCCTAATTCATAGGATGAATAGCAATGATGTATTGACTGCAATAAAAGCAAAATATTGCGGATGCTGGAAATCTGAAATAAAAACAGAAAATGCTCGAAAAACTCAGCAGATCTGGCAGCATTTCTCTCTCCACAGATGCTGCCAGACCTGAGTTTCCCAACGTTTTCTGTTTTATTATGTAATGACTGCATCTGTACAAGCATACCTGAGAACATCTCGTCTGTTCCCAAATGTCCTCATGCCTAACTCAGCCTCTGCAATCTTTACATTGTATGTGTCAATATGAAATTTCTGCAATTCAGTCAATAGAATCATTTGTGTTCTGGCATGGTGTAGTGCTTGGTGTATGAATGATTATCAACTATGTGCACTTTGAATATGAAAAGGACCCAGCAGCATCATTCCTGGGGCCGTGTGTGCAGAGAGCACTTTTTGACCTGGCTAACATTGGGTTAAGTACTGGTGGGTCAGGGCTGTCACTGGAAGTGGGAGAGGTGTGAGGGGATGAGTTCAGAAAGTCAGAACAGGTTGGTTTACATAGAACTCTTCCTGTAATGTATTACTGTAGATAAATCCAGTGAGGACATGGGTGTTTGGAAGTTGAAATTCATGCCGCGTGAGATTATGTCAGATCGCAGTCTCATCTTTGTACTTTGGATGTTTTTAGCTTCAGCAGCTTCTGAATTTCCTGCTGTTTATCCCTCTGCTCCATCAGTAATGTGTTGGTATCACATGAAAGACATAAGCACTCACAAGCCAGATCCACAGCACTGTGTTCTGCCAAAGGCGAACGATCACATCTTGCCAACCTATTCACTGACATCACCTTTCAAGCTAAAGATGTGCTTTTGGTTTTGAGTTGCTGACTAACGGAGCTCACTTGCATCGTGTGAAGCACTTTTTTTTTCTTAAATTTACTTCTCTTTCAGGCCAAAAGAGGAAGATGCATCTCAGAGAAAAGAGAAGAAAGAACGAGACAGGGATCGCCAGAGAGAGGCACGGGGAAGGGGTAGAGGCAGACCCGAGACAATTCAATCCCACTCCATCTTTGAGCAGGGTCCTGCTGAAATGATGAAGAAAAGAGGTGAGATATGGAGAAGGGAATACACGTGGTATCCCACATTCTATTCATAGAATCATGCAGCACAGTAGGAGGGCAAGCCATTTGGCCCATCGAGCCAGTGCTGGCTCTTTCAGAGTGATCCAATTAATCCCACTCCCCTGGCCTTTCTCCAAATCCCTGCAGTTTTGACTCCTTCCAAGTATGTAGTCCAATGGGGCCACATCCCAAAAATTTACCACTCATTGGAAAGATATTTCATCATATTGCCTCTGATTCTTTTACCAATCACCTTTAATATGTGCCTTCAGCCATCGGAAATGGTTTCTCTTTATTTACTTAAACTAAACCCTTCATGCTTTTCTACTTCTGCACTGCAGAATCCTGTGTGTACTCTGCAATGTAGTAAAGAAACTGGTTGTTAGCTGTTGGCTAACAGAGCAAGGGGCTCTGCTAGATATGGCACTATGGCCAAGTATCTGACATTCTCTTTTCATGGAATCCAAAGGGACAGGCATCAAATTGAGCAGCCTTTGTAAATCCAATAAAAATGGATTATGGGATCTGTGGATTGTGGGACTAGAATGTCACAGGGTAGATTTGGGTGTTAGGCGCCGCTGAAAGTTGCAAACATTTAGTGACTCACTTGGTGATTGGATTCGGAGGCAGAGATGTGAATTAATTTGATTTTCACCAGTTGTTTTTTTTTCTTGGTGGACCTGGATGTCTCTGCTGCTAAAAGGCTACGTCGGCTTTCCAGATCTCTGGTGTGAAGCTGGAGCTGCCGGTAGGACATTCCAGGAAAGTGTCATCCAGCATTTTGTGTTTCTCCCACCTTGATTTTGGTGACATTTTGGGAAGCCTGGAAACAGTTAATGGTCAGCAGTCGTGGCCACTGATAGGACAATGCCAGGAGCTTACCACCACTGTCACTGTCCCATCTTCCAACAAACTGTGCACATGCTAAGGACATTTGCCATAATGCCATATCTAGCAGGCTGTTAACCATGTTGACTTGTTATTGATTGTCCAGCTGTTGTACTGTTACTCGCTATATATCTGGCATCTCTTTATCTGTCATTTATATATCTAGCTATCTCTTGATATATCTTTATATATCTTCACAGCTGGTTGGGATTCCTCCATGGACATGAAGGAGTTTGGAACGTCACCAATTATTAACATAAAGAAGGAAAAGCGCGAGTCGGAGGAGGAAACCAAACAGATTCTCCGCATGCTGGACCGTGACGATGTAAGCAGTGGCTGAGGGATTTTGTGGTGTTTTTGCAGTGCCCTAGATGGGGGCTTAGACACTGATGTGGGACGTGAAAGTTTAGGGGGGGGGGGGTTGGTGGTGGGGGGGGGGGGGTGTTGTTGTTGGGATGGAAGGTTCATTTAAAGTAAAAGGTTAAGTGAAAATGTCTAATTGGCAGCAGAGGTGAGGGTCGGGGGGGTGGGGGGTCCATGATTTGTTCCCAAACTGTGCCGAATTAACTAATCTTTTACTCAGCACCCTTGGTGTAGGGGAGGCAACAATGAGCTGAGTATGAGAGTCATGGTGGCCATCTAATGATCTCCCCATATCCCCAACCCAGATGTACATGTATGGATGTCAGCGGAAGACTCAAATTAGGCTGGCATCTCCTGCTCCATTGGTAGAATACCTTGTTGATGCTCACCATTGAGTGCCTCACAAGACACAGCAAGCAGGCCTATGGAACCACACCACAGAGAGAGCCTGTGCCTTTCAGAAGGCACAGCTTTGAGTTATGTCGGAGAAGTTCCAGGGTTTGGTGTTGGGATCACTACTCTTACTTTAAATCATAACTTGGATTCAAGAACTCGGTGCAAACTGGTCACAATTGCGTATAGTATGAAACCGAAATCAGCACAGAGCAAAGTTAGAGTCTGCAACCATATGCTCCCTTATATAATGAATTCCTTTTCTACCTGAGCCATTCAGAGCTCATTTCTTTGTTTCTTTCTTTGTCCACATAAATGAAACATTATGTGTGTCCATTCCGCTGAGTGCTTTTCTTTGTGTGTGTCTGTGTGTAGTTTATTGATGATCCTGGTCTGAAAAATGATGCCCGGAACATGCCTGTCCAGCTGCCACTGGCACAGTCAGGCTGGCTCTTCAAGGAGGAGGTGGAGGACGAGGACATGAAACCCGCATTGCCGGCCAAGGAGGAGAAGATGGAGGTGGATATCTCATCTGTGAAAGGTGAGTATGACAACACAGGCTGTTGTTCGTGCAGGCATGGGTTAATGTGTGAAGCCATTTGGAGGCCACAACTGACTGGGTTAGTTTGTTGGGAACTATTAATAAAGCATGCATCAGTTCGATTTTGTGCCTGCAATCAACCAATCTTACTGTTGATTCACCTAATCTGGTAATATGCTGTGTTAAATGGGAGCAGTCATTCAGATAGTGTTGTACAGAATGTGAGGTGGTGTTTGTATCAATTCAGTGACAATGTGAGTGGACGAGTCATTCAGAATTCAGTCACTCAGAGTTGTTAAATAGTTTTATCATCAGAATTAGTGAGCCTGCAGTGTTGGGACACTTAGTGGATAGTCAGGCTCAACTGTGATGTGAACCTCCCACACATAAAACAAAAGACTTGCATTTATATAAGTGTCTTTCACAACATCAGAACATCTTACAGAATCGTAGAATGATTACAGCACAGAAGGCAGCCATTTGGTCCATCGTGTCTGTGCTGGCTCTCTGAAGGAGCACTTCACCTTATGCCAGCCCCTGACTCGTGGCCACCAATTAGACCCAGCAAGGTTTCTCAAACAGCAATGTGATGATGACTAGATAAGCTGCTTTCGTGATTTTTGGTGACAGGATAAATATTTGTTCCACGTAACTCCTGCTGCCGACCAAAAGGGCGTCGGGAATGGTTGAGCATGCACACTCACCTACACTGCAGCTACTGGTGCATCTTTTCCTGAAGCCTTTGCCTCAAAATGAAGACCATGACAGCAAATCCATGAGAGAATAAGAGAGAAAGGTGCCAATGAGAGAGTAGCAGCAGTGCTAGCAACAATAACAATGTGTGTGTTAGCTACAGTATTCCATAATGGAACACAGCCTGGCTAGCTTAGTTGGTAATTAATTGGCCTCTTAATCCTGGGATCATGATCTCTAGCCCTGCATTGGCTGATTATTTTTTTTATTTAATATTTTATTTAAGGAGGTAATAAATTGTACTTAATTAACTGAGCAAGACACTTTTGGACAAGGTAATTAGGGTAGAGTTCTTTGGCAGATATGTATGAAATGTTTTGGATGACACATTCATTGAAAGTCACCTGGATTTAGCTCCTAGGGAAGTGGTTATTGTTGCTGGCACTGCCACCACTTTCTCATTGGCATCTTCCCCTCTTACTCCGACATGGTTTTGCTGTCCTGGTCTTCATTTTGAGGCACACTTTTAGAGTGGAGCATGCAGTTGATGCAACACTAAACTCCTGCATCACTGTAACAGCAGAAAGTGCTCCCCCTAATGTTGCGACACAAATAAACACAGCCACTTTGGTCAGGAGATTAGGGAGAGCTCCCCTTCCTTTCTTCGAATAATGCCGTGAGATCTTTTATGTCTATCTGAGAGAGCAGTTTAATGTCTCATCCCAAAAGACAGATCCTCTGACAGTGCGCCACTCCCTCAGTACGGCACTAGGAGTGTCAACCTAGATAATGTGCCCGGAGAAGGACTTGAATCCACATTTTTGTGACTCAGAGGCGAAAGTGCCACCGCATGGTGGACTATCCTGGCAATTGTGATGAACTCTGATACTTACCTTAATCGGCAGTTGGAATTGGAAGTTCGATGGCCAGGAATGACAATTCCCAGCAGGCCTCGGGCCTCCTGCACATGCGCTGGTTGGGAGATGGCTGCACATGTTCAATTCATTGTTTTCACGCTTGCGCCGGCCGGAGAATGTTTTTTCTTGTCTTCAGGCCAGGAACCAGCCCTGCGCAGTTTGTTTCTTTAGCTCTTTAGGCCGGGAACCGGTTCTACGCATCTGCGCAAAAGAAAAGAAAAGTGAAACAGCTCAAAGCTCCGGGTCAGGTCACCTGAACAGGAGCGCCATTGGAGAGAAGGTGTCCCATGGAGCGGGATACAGGGAGGGGTACAAGGAGAAGGTCCCAGGCAGGACAAAGACAGGGATCAGAAACGGATCCCAGAAGACAGTCTTAGGAAAGGACAAGGACAGAGATCAGAAATAGATCCTGTCGGACAAAGTTGAGAGAAAGGAGCGAGGCAATTGGCTCTGAGTTAAAGAGAAAGCTTCAGGAAGCAGACATGAAACAAAGTGAGCTTGAGAGAATCCAGAAGATCCGAGGAGGCAGCTGAAGATTGGTGACTCCTTACTGAGGGCCTTTGGAGCAGTGGTGTTCTGCTTGGCATGGCCGAATATCTGAAAGTGTGCTTGGAAGGTGACGCTTAAGTGTTCGCAGAGATCCAGGGGAAGGGAACATCGGAAGGTGAGATTGAAACCCTGGAGGTGGGTCCTTGTTGAAGGTGTCAAGTGGAAGCGACGTTTGGGAGAGAATTTCAAGACGAGTTCTTTGAGCGTGAAGATTGGAAGCCCTTGTGAGAAAAACAGAGTTTCAGTGAGGGGGGAGTGGGGGGAGGTTTTGGGGAGGTGGAGGGGGAGGAGCAGGAAGGGATTGATGAGAAATCCATGGAATCTGCTTTGGTAGCATCTGTCACTCATTTTGGGGTGTGTTGTGTCCAATCACAGTTCACCTATTAGTTCACATGTACTGCATACTTACCCTGAATATTAGATTATAAAATAGATATTGTAAATTGCATTATCTTCACAAATTTGTATGTATCTGTAAAGGTATAGTTGGGGAGAGGAAGAGTGTGATTTGAATCATTTGCTGGGGTTTGTATTGAAATCTTTCTAGCCTTTTTGTCTGGTAATATAGTTCATTTTTTCTTGTTTAATGTTTTGTTCTTTTTGTTATAAGTTCATCAGACTCCTGTAAATTTGTTCAGTAACAACTCCACGGTTTCTAAAACAAATAAAAGTTAGGATCTATCAAGTCAGGTTTCGCTCTAGGATCTGATTTGTCCAGTAGTAACATCAGCTGGGATTGTAACACAATGCTTACTGTATAAACTCGCTCACTTGCATGAACTGTTTGCTGACACCATTTGGGAAAGGAGTGTAGTAATTTTATCCGGTTTTTTTTTTCCAATTCCTCCATATACTGCTGTGACCACTGAAGTGAGTTCTGCACATGCTTTATCCATTGTTTGGTGCGTTAATCTCTAATGTATAGTTACTCGCATTTGTTGCTCTGCTTTCAGTTAAGGATGAACCTGAAGATGAAGGTATTGCCAACGAGATTCAGGTGTCACAGAAACCAAGTGCAGTGAAGAAGTTCCCAACTGTGTCAAAGGAGGTTTCGGTATCTGAGCTGCTCCAAGAGCTGAGTGTGTGTAAAGATGACGAACTGCTGTTTCTGCAGCTCCCTGATACACTGCCTGGCCAGGCTCCCACTCGTGATGAGAAGCCAGTAAAATCTGAGGTTCAGACTGAGGATGGCCAGACCGTGTTATTGAAGCAGGAGAAGGCTCAGGTCTGTATGGGAGAGTCACCAGTTATAATGTAGGGGGTCACTTGAGTTATCTCCAATTGACCACCATTTCCAAAATGGGCAAACGACCCAGTGCTGAGGGTTGGAAATATACCAGTTGCAGTTCTGTTTCCTGATTAAAGTAACAAGTGTTTGGATATAGGAGTGAATTACAGGCTGGAATTTAATTGAGAGATTCAACACAGTTTATATATAGATTAACAGATATTCGGAAATGAGTTACAGGTTGCAATGTAATCGAGGGGTTCAGGCGGTTTATATTTGGAACAACAGATACCCAGAAGTGAATTACAGCTGGAATCTAATTGCGGGATTTGAGTGATTTATTTACAGAATAACAGGAGAGTTACAGGCTGCAAGCTAATCAAGGGGTTCAGGTGATTTATATATAGAATAATAACACCCAGGAGTGAGTTACAGGTTGGAATCTAATTGCGGGGTTCAGTGGTTTATATATAGGATTACACTAATTCAGAAGTGAGTTACAGGTCAAATCTAATTGAGGGATTCAGGAGACTTTATATATAGAATAATTGATACCTGGGAATGAGTTACAGACTGATTTAGATAAAGGGATAAGAGATATGGGGAATGAATGGATCTGTGGTATTAAGACATTTTAAAGGCACTTTGCATCACTTTGTAATCCAGTGAGTTTATTGCCCATCTTATAATTATCCCTGGAACAGAAATACTAAATGATATCTAGATGGGCTGGTGCCCCTAGAGGCTGTTGTTAGCCTGTGCGGATGATTATGCCTGTACAGTTAATGACCTGTTCCATAACCAGTGTCTGTGTGTGTGTGTGTATCCTGCAGGAAATAAAGCAAGCTGAGAATTCCTGCTCGCTGATGGATTTAACTGAAGGCCAGATTGGGAAGCTGCTGATTAGAAAGTCAGGGAGAGTGCAGCTTGTCCTCGGGCAAGTCACCCTGGATGTCACCATGGGAACAACATGTTCATTTCTCCAGGTATGTTCTACATATTTTTCTAAGCAGGGAAGCCGTTTACTATAACCTTTGACTTTTTCCTGGGAGGAGTCCTCTCGTCTGGTTTGTTCCTTTGCTTTGCTGGAGGTCATTTAATTCATTTAGGAGCCTCTGATTGGTGTGGGAATAGGTTTGTTACATAATGAATAATTTCCTCCAATTAAATATTGTAAAGACTGAAGCCATTGCTTTCGATCCCTGCTCCAAATTCCATCCCTGTCCCAGGCAACAATCTTGAGTTTGTAACCTTGGTGTTGCATTTGACCCCGAGATCAGCTTTGACCTCTTTTCATGCCACACTAAGACTGCCTATTTCCACCTCTGTAACATCGTCCAACTTCATCCCTGTCTCAACTCATCTGCTGCTGAAACTCTCATTCATGCCTTCATTAGCTCTAGACTTGACTATTTCAACGCACTCCTGGCTGGTCTCCAACATTCTACCCTACCTCTGAGTCAGATGGTCAGGGGTTCAGGTCCCACTCCAGAGACCTTTGAGCACATAATCCAGGCTGACAGTCCTGTGCAGTACTGAGGGAGTGCTGCCCTATTGAAGATGCCATCTTTTGGATAAGACATTTAACCAAGGCCCCTTCTGCTGTCTCGGATGGAGTAAAGAATCCCATGCAATGCTTTGAAGAGTAGAGGAGTTGCCCCCCGGTGTCCTGGCCAATATCTATTCCTCAACTAACATCATTGAAAAAAATATCTAGTCTTTATTACATTGTTTGCGGGAGCTTGCTGTGTGCAATTAGTTGCCGCGTTTCCTAAATTATAAAATTGGCTACATTTTGAAAGTGCTTAATCAGCTGTGAAACGCTTTGGGACATTGTGAGGTTGTGAAAGGCACCGTAAAAACGCCATTTCTTTGTTTTCTCTTTCTCCCCCCAGTCCATGACAATGACCCTGTAATTGTTAAATATCCATCCTGACTGTTCCACTTAGTTGATTTCTGTTCCCTTTCTCCTTTCAGGAACTGGTTTCTATTGGAATTGGAGAGAACCGGACTGGGGAAATGACAGTGCTGGGACATGTCAAACACAAGTTAGTCTGTTCTCCTGACTTTGAAACACTTCTTGAGCAAAGGCAATAGCTGACATTTGAGGTGCGTCTGTTAAAAGGCACAGGAGAAGCAGAGAAAGTTGCAGGCGGCAGGGTGAGCTCTAATTATTTTCTCTGAGCTGGGGAATGCAGGAGAGTTGACCAGTGAATGACCAGTCCTAAAAGGCAACTGGACTAAAACTTTATGGCTATATTTATGTCATAATGAGGGTTTGTTCTGGTCTGGCTTCCCTGGTAACTAGCTGGCTGCTGGCGAGGTGATGTCTATGATCACTGCAGACGTGTTCATGTAAAGGGTACTAAACCATGGGAGCAGCTGTACATGAATTTCAGGAGCAAAGATTTTCAGAGCTGGTGAGAGGGCTGGAGTAGGTGAAGAGGGGAGAAGTGCTTAGATTGTGTCTTGACACCATGCAACACTTACCAGGTACATTGCTCTAATGTGCAATGTTACCCTTCCTGATGAATATTTTATTTTGAGATTGTTGTGTGAATTACTTAAATTTGCTTTCTTGCGTGTTTTCAGCTAAAGACGTAACTTGTTTTGCATAATTGGAATATATTTCCATATTGTACCTCAGAAACTGGGAATCCTTCTATAGTTGTGGGACCGCTTCATAGAGGATCTTAATTTACCAAGGCATGGCAATGTTAACAAAAACTAAGTTAATCCAATACAATTTAAAGTGATGCTTTACATTTTACCTCAGGCCTTCATAATTCACTGTTATACTTAAAC
Source organism: Cetorhinus maximus (assembly GCF_964194155.1). Classification (NCBI taxonomy): domain Eukaryota; kingdom Metazoa; phylum Chordata; class Chondrichthyes; order Lamniformes; family Cetorhinidae; genus Cetorhinus; species Cetorhinus maximus. Next base: position 21,107,134 of record NC_135898.1, on the reverse strand, counting down.
CCATCCCTCGTGTAGTCCTCAGTACTTTACCTCAGTCCTTTACAGCTCAAAAAAATGCTCTTCTGACAGGGCACAATCTCTCACTGTACTGCTGGGTGTTTTTCACAGTTCTGAAGGTTTCACACACTGTACTTTACATTGTATTGAAATCCCAGTACTGTACTATTGCATGTTAAATGCACAACATTGGTCAGGGAATCTCTGGTGGATACCACACTCTCCCTGGTGTCGAGCAATGTTGCAGTGCAGGAGAGAGCTGACAGCACTATTTGCAGAGTTAAATAACTACCCTGACCTTCATAAGGTGATTATGTAAATCAGAGGTCCACCTGACCAATGTAGGATGAGATTGAATACTGACATTGGCCAGGACTGTACAGGCTCTGAACTGGTTAATGCAGTGTTTCACTCAATGTTCTTGACACAATGTATGTTAAAATCATAAAGAGAGTTTTGGAAAATCCTGCTGTGACATTCTCAGTGCTGCGTTACAATATTTGGATTTAAGTATTTTTGAATCTTGGACTGGAAATAAAACAACTTCACTTTTTTTAAGGTGGGACTTTGTTTTGATTTGATCTTCAGTACATTGGTTGTACGGAACCACAATCTGGGCTTGGAAAACTGTCTCGGCACAACATGCTTATTTTATGATCAGTTGAATATACCCAACTTGTCAGTCACCAAAAACATACTGAAATGGGTGGAAATGACTCCTGAACAGAAACGCACACCTTTAATACAGGCAGGTGTTGGTTATCAGGGCTAGGCACAATTACAGCAGATGTCAAGGGATCAGCTGTAGCATGTGCAATCCAAAAGCAGTAAAGGACTGGAGGTGAGGAGTCACTCCTCTGATTTTAAACAGGAGCTGACAGTATATTTTTGCTAAAGTTCAATGTGATTGGAAAGCAATTTGTCGGTGGATGAGAATAATATTTAAAGTGGGAGTAATTTTCTCGCTAATGCATCTTCTGCCACTCATTATCCAATCAACAAATGCACCATCTTTCTCCTGAGGGATAAGCCAGTCTGCAAACTAGGACAAGTGAGATAAAGTTTCTAGAACAGGACAGCATTGGAGCTTACCCAGAAACTTAAGGTTTACATAGGACTATGTTGTAAATCCATGAATTCTTCCTCCAAGTCAAGATTGTGTGTGACTTGGAGGGGAACTTGAAGGTGGCGACGTTCCCATGTATCTGCTGCCTTTGTCCTTCAAGGTGATAGCGGTTACGGGTTTGGAAGATACTGTTGATGAGTTGCTCATTTTGTTCGGTTATCTTCAAAGTTTTGTGCATGTACATCTCCAGGTGTTTGATGCATCTCCTATTTAAATATACCATTTAAATGCAATTTAATGCAATCTCCACCTATCACTGGCCCTCTATCCTGCTCTACTTGTCCCACCCCTCCTTAAACCAGCTTATATTTCACCTCTCTTCTATTTTTCCTTAGTTCTGTTGAAGAGTCATACGGACTTGAAACGTTAACTGTGTTCCTCTCCGCAGATGCTGTCAGATCTGCTGAGTTTTTCCAGGTATTTTTATTTTTGTTTTGGATTTCCAGCATCCGCAGATTTTTGCTTTTACCATTTATATTGTCTGTCCTGATCCATCCTGGCAAAATCCAGAATCAAAGTTTTAAAAGTGCGCTAGAATGCTGAGAAACAGCTTGTCCAGAAATATGCTTGAATGTGCTATAAACAACATTTATAAATAGCCTCTTGACAAATCTTGGTGGCATAGCCTACTATACTTAATTTAGCAATCTAAACACTTGAGGTGAGAAACAAACTAATTCATAAACGTGCTTAAAATTCTTTTTTTTGTTAAAAAGAAAACTGAGCTGCTGTCTCTGGGTGAAGTTTGGCAGTGGATATTTGTTACGTATGCTGAATATCAGAGCTCAGCCAGTTGAGACTGTGCTGAGTCAGGATGAGATTTTCTGTTTGGCCGATTGCCAGCGTGACTTGCAGCCTTAGTTAAATTATTTACAGTCTGTGAAAGCCACCTAGGGCGGTGATCTTTTGGGGATAAATCGACCGGCTCACGTTTGGAAGTGCCTGAGCTGTGATCTGCTTTTCCTCCATTCATGTATTTTGGCTCAGATTGAATGGTCACATTTGTAATGTGAAGTATGAGATTCTGTAAGTAACTGGAGGAGAATTGGATCATTTCTGTACCTCATTTACACTGCAAGTTGTAACTGGCCACTTGCATTTTATTTTTTAGTGTATTGTAGATGTTTCTTGTAGATACAACTGTGCTTTTGTTTGTCTTTTGAGGAGCATCAAACACTTTTTCACCCTCTCGAAAGAAACAATCAGCCATCTAACATTTTTAAGTTTATTGGAGCAACACGAGTAACATGTCCATTCCATTTAGTATTGCAAACTTTGTGCCCGTACACTGTAGAAACTATGTATACATTTCAAAAAGTACTTTTCTGTGAATAATTTTTATTTGGAAGGGCACAATTCCTACTCAGGTAGTGGAGTTGCCAATAGGTCCAATGGGACGTTTACGAGAAGTGGAACGTCAAAGGCTTTCGAGATGACTTAAGGCAATTCCGTTGCATCCACAGAATAGCCACAGTAAGTTTAATGCCATTTTTCCTAACAGCCAGACTTTCTAATGTAGTTAGCCATCTGAAATGCCTTTTTATTTAGCGTTCCTCCATGGACCCCTCTCTTACCCATAATCATGATGAAGACTTTGTTAGACCTGGCAATGGCTATGCTGTGGCAAGGATGGTTGCTGTCCCATCTTTTCGTCCTGATATCCATAGTGTAGTCCCCATCCACATGGAAGTTATCTCTGATGACAAAGCACTTCTTGCCACCAATGGTGAGTCCCTTGACTAGGAAGGTCTTCCGGTCACTGCTCATGATGACTTTGATTTCCTGTGGATTCATTTGCTCAAATAGCCCTTCCTCTTTGGCAGCCAGCAGCCTGGGACAGGAGCATGCAAATACTGCTGCATCTTGGCATAACCCGTCTGCGAGTAAACTTCTCACATATTCTTCCCAGCCCAGCATCCTGTTTTATGAAGCTGGGACCAATGGGGTGAAGTTTTAACTGAGAACAAGGGCCAAAGTGTAGTGACCCTTTTCAGATTCCAGATTGAATTCTTGCTCAGAAGTTTATCAAAATGGTTCTGCTGGAGTGGAGAACACACTTATGAAGGAAGAAAGTAGCAAAGGGTATGAAGATTCTCATGTGCGCAGGATAAAGTTTACAAAGAAAATGTAACTTAAAAGTATCCAAGTTAATTTAAACTCTGTGTCATAAACACAATGATAATTAGGGTTATTGTGACATCACAATGCATTTTTTGGACCATTTAATGTTTAACACTTAACCAGACAAAATGCACAAAGGAACTTTTACCTTCTACATCTGATGTGGGTCACAGGTCCACAAATGGCTCGGTTTTAAGATGCTCATCCTCCATGACTCCCCCCCACCCCCGTACCCCGTAATTTCCTCCAGCTCTACAACCCTCAGAGATCTCTGCGCTTCTCCAATTCTGGCCTCTTGTGCATCCCCGATTTTAATCGCTCCATCGTTAGTAGCCATTGGTCTTTCAGGATTCAGCCAGCTTAGAAAATCACTTGGTGGTGGGTATGACGTGAGAAAACATTACCCTGGTGTAGCATTGGGATACTTTCTGATTTTTACTTTGTTTCTCATTGTGATATGTGACGCCTTGGCATATTTAATGCCAGCAACTGATACCAGAAATTAAAAAATTTAGGTTGAACTGAAGGAAGGAGGATACTGATATAGGTATAGATGTGTAAAATGCTGTTCTAAGCCATTTCTTTATGATTTTATTGCTAATCCCAATCTTAATATTACTGATTCACTGAACTCTTCAGTAGATGATTAAGGGGAACTGAATGGGTGTGTCTAAACGTTTACTCGATGTATTACACGGAACCACATGATATTTAATCCTTGTTCCAAATAATTTGTAGGTACCCCAAGTTGGAGAGAAAAAAATTTTGGTGTTCGGTTCTACCTAGCAAGTAGGGAACAAGGGTAGGAACAGCACTTTGCCAACCCTCCTGGCTCGTAAACTTCAAACACACAAAGTTAGAATGTGGAATGCATTAGCACAAAGATCTATTGAAGCTGAATCAGTCTCAGCATTTGTGAGTTAATTAGTAAAATACTTCCAAGGAAAATATTGAAGTGAAAGAGCAAGAAAATGGGATTCGGGGATCAATGCAACATGCAGCTAGACAAATGGCTAACTCCTGTTGTTATAACATGGCAGGTGATGTGTGCCAGGTGGACCAAATCCACAAGGGAAACTTGGCCATGCTATCAGAAGGATTTTGCAATTTGTATTTATTATGAGGAGATTTGTGCACTAAATTCACAAGTAATAAGTCCACTTAACACCTTTAGCAATTTTAAAAATTAAAACATTAACAAAAAACATTTTCAAGCACAAATAGTTATTGAATACTATAACAAATCCCAAAATTCCTAATTAACCTGACTCCCAACTACACCCCTCCTTTAAGGCAACAGTCCAAAATAGATTTTAAATTTCAATAGCAAGCCAGCAAGTTTACCACAGCACCCACTTGACAGTAGAATTCCAAAGGCTTTCCTCCACCTTTCATTATTGGACACAGCAGACTTTAGCAAAATAGACAGTGTTAAGGGTTTGGATGGAGTGGATTTCTTGAAATGTGTACAGGAGAACTTTTTAGGTCAATATGTAGAGGGTCCAACAAGGGATGGCGCAGTTCTGGACCTAATTCTGGGGAATGAAGCCAGACAGGTGGCTGAGGGGGAGCATCTTAGTGATAGCGACCACAACATGGTACAGTTTAAGTTTGTTATGGACAAAGAAATGGACAAGTTGCAAAAAAATGTTTTGGATTGGGGGAGAGTGGATTTTAGTAAAATATGGCAGGAGAGGATCTGGCCAAGGTAGACTGGGAACAGCTACTTGTGGGGAAATCTACAGAGGAGCAGTGGGGGGCATTCAGAAAGGAAATGGGGAGGGTACAGGCTCAACATGTTACCTCTAGGAAGGAGTAACAAGCCCAGAGAACCATGGATGACCAGAGATATTCAGATTACGATGAGAAGGAAAAGAGAGGCTTTTAGCAGGTACAAGGGAAGCAAATCAGCGGAGGCATTAGTGGAGTACAGAAAGTGCAGGGTGAAGCTTAAGATAGCAATGAGGAGAGCAAAGAGGGGATATGAGAAAGCTCTGGCTGGTAAAAGTAGGGAAAATCTCAAGATATTCTATAAGTATATCAATGGGAAGAGGACAACCAGGGAAAGAGTAGGGCCCATAAGGGACCAAGGGGGCAATCTATGGGTGGAGCCAGAGGACATCACTAGAGTGTTGAATGAATACTTCACATCTGTCTTCACCCAAGAGAATGAGGATGAAGGTATTGAACTCGGGGAGACAGACTGCGAGGTTCTTAAGCAAATTGATATAGGGAGTGACAAGATATTGGAGGCGTTGTCAGGCTTAAAAGTGGACAAATCTCCATTTCCAGATGATTTGTGTCCCAGACTTCTGAGGGAGGCAAGGGAGGAGATCGCAGGGGCTCTGACCCAAATTTGTAATTCCTCTCTGGCTACGGGGGAGGTGCCAGAGGACTGGAGAACAGCTAATGTGGTTCTGCTATTTAAGAAGGGTTGTAGAGATAAGCCAGGGAACTACAGGCCAGTGAGTCTCACGTCAGTGGTAGGGAAGCTATTGGAGAAAACTCTGAAGGAGAGAATCTATCTCCACTTGGAGAGGCAAGGTTTGATCAGGGCTAGTCAGCATGGCTGTGTCAGAGGGAGGTTATGCCTAAAAAATTTGATTGAATTTTTTGAGGAGGTGACCAGGTGTGTAGATGAAGGTAGTGCAGTTGATGTAGTTTATATGGATTTCAGCAAAGCCTTTGACAAGGTCCCACATGGGAGACTTGTAAAGAAGGCAAATGCACATGGGATACAGGGTAATTTGATAAGGTGGATTCAAAATTGGCTTAGTTGTAGGAGACAGAGGGTGATGACAGAAGGATGCTTTAGTGACTGGAAGCCAGTGGCGTACCACAGGGATCTATGCTGGGTCCCCTATTATTCGTCATTTATGTAAACGACATAGATGACTATGTGGGGGGTAGGATTAGTAAGTTTGCGGATGACACAAAGATTGGCCCGGTAGTTAACAGTGAGGTTGTGTCTTGGGTTAGAGGAAGATATAGACGGCATGGTCAAATGGGCAGATGGAATTTAACCCTGAAAAGTGTGAGGTGATACACTTTGGAAGGAGTAATTTGACAAGGAAGTATTCAATGAACGACATGACACTAGGAAGTTCTGAGGAACAAAGGGACCTTGGCGTGTGTGTCCATAGATCTCTGAAGGCGGAGGGGAATGTTAGTGGGGTGGTGAAAAAGGCATTTGGGACACTTGCCTTTATCAATCGAGGCATAGATTACAAAAGTAGGGAGGTCATGTTAGAGTTGTATAGAACCTTGGTGAGGCCACAGCTGGAGTACTGTGTGCAGTTCTGGTCACCACATTATAGGAAGGATGTGATTGCACTGAAGGAGGTGCAGAGGAGATTCACCAGGATGTTGCCTGGGATGAAACATTTAAGTTATGAAGAGAGGTTGGATAGACTCGGGTTGTTTTTTTTTTGGAGCAGAGAAGACTGAGGGGCGACCTAATCAAGGTGTACAAGATTGAGGTGCGTGGATAGGGAGCAGCTTCTTCCCTTAGTTGAAGGGTCAGTCACAAGGGGACATAAGTTCAAGGTGAGGGGCAGGAGGTTCAGGGGGGATGCGAGGGAAAACTTTTTTTACCCAGAGGGTGGTGACGGTCTGGAATACACTGCCTGGGGGGGTGGTGGAGGCGGGTTGCCTCACATCCTTTAAAAAGTACCCGGATGAACACTTGGCACGTCATAACATTCAAGGCTATGGGCCAAGTGCTGGTGAATGGGATTAGGTAGGTAGGTCAGGTGTTTCTCAAGTGTCGGTGCAGACTCGATGGGCCAAAGGGCCTCTTCTGCACTCTGTGATTCTGTGAAAAGTAGTTGGAGGCTTCCATAAGGCTGTTTTACATGGCCCCTGAACATCGCCTTCCATTCTGCCTTAAACATGTTTCTGTAATCTGTAAATTCCATTGTTCTATATGTCTTTGTGAATTTACTTTTCCCATAATATAAAAATCTTTCATGGTGCCAATATGGTCAATACTTTTGGGAAAAATAAACATACTGCTTGGCCTTGCTTATCTTGTTAGTTGTAAACATCCTATAATCCCTTTGAAACCTAAACAACCGCTTTACTTATCTAAAAATGCAAATTTCCTTCACACCCTACATGCAAAGCCCTCATCCATGTTTACTCATTAGCATTTCAAATGCCTTTTACCCCAACTACTTTTGATAATTTCAAGCTTGCAGTCTGATTCTAATTTAATTAAATCGTATTGACAGACCCATCCACACGCACATTCATAAACCTACTTTACAATAAACCAATAATATAATGAAAAAAATGTTAGTTTCATGACACCTCCATCCTTATGGAAAAATGAACCGTCATAATTTTAAAAGACGGCTTCATTTTCTCAACCTATTTTACTTACTATACTTATCTATGTACACAAACTATTACATTACCAGGCGCATGCATTAACATAGCTATAAATACAAATCCTTTGTATCAACAGAGGTCAGAGACAGTCCAGTGTCCAGGTTTTAAATGTCCAATTTCCTTTGAGCTTTAAACTCTCAACAATGCAGCTGCAATTAGATTTTGTCATCCAGCCTCATGTATAACCTGTAAATTAAATGGTTGCAGTAATAAACTCCATCTGAACAGTCTTGCACTACGGTCTCAATTTGTCCAGAAATTTTAAAGGACTGCAGTCTGTATAAACAATTGTTTCTGACAAATTGCTTGCAACATAAACCTCAATGCACGATGCTAACACCAGACCTTTTCGATATTTAAGTATCTTCTCTGATGTACATTCGGCTTTCATGAAAAATAACCTATTGGGTTCTCAATTCATTTCTTCATCTTTTAACAATACAGCACCAATACATCACTTGCATCAACTGCCAACTTAAACTGCTTGCATTAGGTACTGCCAAAATCGGTGTTGCAGTCGTCAAATTTTAAACTGTCAAATGCATTCTGACACTCCTGTGTCCATTGAAACTTCATGTTCTTTTTTAATAGTTCAGTCAATGGAGCAACCACACTGCTAAAATTTGGTACAAACTTCCAGTAAAATCCACTCATGCCCAGAAATCTAAAACCAGCTCGTTTTGTTGTAGGCATGGGGAAATTCACGATCGCTTTTACTTTCACATCGCTTGGAGCTACCTGACCATGTCCACTGGTATGGCCTAGATGTGTAACTTGCATTTTTGCGAGTGAACTCTTAGCCAAGTTCACCCCCAAATTAGCTTCTTGCAGTCAATCAACCAGCTCTTTCAGATGTTGTAAATGCTTCTCCCATGGTTGACTGAAAACTATCAAGCTGTCCATATAAACAGCGCAATTGCTCAGCCCTGCAATTTCTTTGTTTGTCAGTCTTCGAAACGTCGCTGGTGCATTTTTCATACCAAATGGTATAACTTTAAACTGATTTAGTCCATCTGGCGTCACAAAAGTCAATATCTCCTTTGCTCTCTCCAATAATGGAACTTGCTAGTATACTCTCAGCAAGTCAATCTTTATGATAAACTTTGATTGTCCCACTTTCTCGATGCAATCTCCCAACTGTGGAATAGGATATGAATCCACCTTTGTCACCATTTACTTTTTGATAATCCACGCAGTCTTTGTGTTCCATCTGGTTTCGGTACTGTCACAATAGGCGAACTCCAGTTACTGCAACTAGACTCAATGATATCATTTTGAAGCAGGAATTCAATTTCTTTCTGTACTTGTGATAATTTTGCTGGCTTTAATCTATAAAGATGTTGTATTATCGACACAATCACCCACATTTAAATCACATGTGGCTAAATTTGTGTCCCCAACTTATTCCCTGTGACTGCAATAGCTTCTCCAAATCACTTTGCCACTTATCTGGAAGATAACTCAATATGACTTTTAAGTTTTTAAGTACCCCCTCATTATTCGATTTGATTAGAGGAAAATGAATTTCAGAATCCTTCGTTTCTACCTCTTTCTCTACTACCACTAATACCTCCTTTCGGTCATCTTCCCTGTCAAAGTACTTTTTAAGCATATTTACATGACACACCCTCTGCTTCTTTCTTCTATCTAGAGTATTTATTAAATCATTTACTTCACTTAGTTTATTTTCAATCCTGTAAGGCCCACTAAACCTTACCTTTAATGGTTCATCCTATAATGGTAATAAAACTAACACTTATTCCCCAGCAATATAATTACAAGCTTTGGCCCTCTTATCTGCCTTCACCTTCATCAACTGCAGTGATATCTTTAAATGGTCCTTAGCTAACTCACGTGCTCTGTTTAATCCAGGAGAGTAGTTTCCAAATTTTGACCACATTTTTTTCCTGAATCAACTTCAGTGGTCCCCTTACTTCATAACCATAGCCCAATTCAAAAAGGACTAAATCCTGTCAATTCATTAGGAGCATCCCTAATAGTAAATAACAAAAAAGGAATTCCCCGATCCCAATCCTGTGGGTAGTCTTGACTATAAGCCCTCATCATGGTTTTAAAGTTTGATGCCATCTTTCCAAAGCACCTTGTGATTTAAGATGATAAACTGTTGACTTAAACTGTTTTATCCCCGAGCTGTTCACTACTTCCTTAAACAGCTGTGACATGAAATTTGAACCCTGATCGGATTGTATTTCTTTTGGCAAACCATATCTGGTAAAGAATTTAGTCAGTTATTCCACAGATTTTCTTGCTGCAATATTTCGCGAAATATCACTTCCGGAAACCTTATAGACACATCCATTATTGTCAGCAAGTACTGATTTGCACTTTGTGTAGGGCCCCTCCCTAAGACAATCAGTTAGACCCCAGTAAAAAGTGCAGGTTGAATAACTGCTTGATGTTTCCCTGTCACCTGACATGTGATAGGCCAATAGAAATGTTTTTGTATTTTCGCCTGAATCTTCCTAATTCCTAAATGTCCCCATATTGGAATTTCATGAGCTACTCTTAATATCTCATTTCTGTATCCAGATGGTATAACTATCTGATGCACTCATCTGCTGAAACATGAGACGGTCTCCACTTGCTCATTAAGACATTACATTTAAGGTAATAACATTCTGGAATACATTCTGCCTCAGTTTCTGAGTAAGCTGTCTTATATAACTGCTTTATTCATGGATCCTTCTGCTGTAACTCTACAAATTTAACTTAACTAAACACTTCAGCTTCATTCTCCTCTATTCTCTCTCCCTGAAAAAGCTTATCAAAGATAGTATCAGCTCATTGGATATCAGCACATTTACCTGCCTTTGAAATTCCTCCTCTTCCTGTTTTAAGTTGTGAATTTGTGATCTCATGACTATACAATCTGGAAACAATCCAGGATGCTGTTTCTGTAGCATTTGTTGAATGCACCTCCACAGGCTGCTCAATGACAGTAGGCATCACCAACATCTGTAACCCAGCTATATCATTACCGAAAATAAATTGAACCCCTGCAATGGGCAATTTTTCCACTACTCCAACAATCACCTCACCTGTTCTCCATTTACACTTTAAATTTACTTTTCACTATGGAATAGGGTTAGCATCTCAATGAATTCACTTATTCCTGCAATACTGCCTCTGAACAACAAATATCACTATCCCATAACATTAAGGATTGACTAGTCCCGGTGTCTGTCAAAATTTTAATATCTTTACCTGCTTCACCCTGTACACATGGAAAGTCTTTCCCTTCACATACAAAATCTTTAAACATTTCTGTAATCTGCCCTTCAGCACTCCATTGGGTAAACTGTGAACACATTCCCTCTTCTTTACCAATCAATGATTCTTCCTGCTTTGCCTGGATCTCATGTCCCACTAATGCAACAGATTTTCCCTGTAAAACATTGTAATGAGGTTGGGCAGACAAAGTCAATGAAAACACCTCAGTTTAAGTGTCACTTCTACCCTCAGTACCTTCCTTTTTGGTCTGAGAAAAAATTTCCTGAGAATTTCCAACCTTTCCTCCTTTTCCTTGACTACCCACCTTCCTTTCACCTTGCTACTTTCTATCCTTCTCAGATTTAAAAGGGTGATGAAAGGAAGATTTAGATTTATGAACTAATTCACAATCATCAGCTACCTCTGCTGCTTGCCTTGCCGTTTTAACCCTCTGTTCCTCCACGAGTTCTCACTACCAAAGGAATTACTTCTCTAAGAGCTGCATATGTTGTCTCTACCTTTAATGCCCGTATCACTGGTCAAAATTACTTGGTTTTCCTCTATCAAACTCAATGTAAGTTTGACCAGGCTGTTTCCTTTTAATTCATAAATTTCTGCCTGCACGCCTCAGGAAGCAACTCATATGCATGAAGCATAAACTTTATGATCTCTACCTACCAACCTAGACTGTAAAAGCAATGTTCAGATTTCTTGTAGCCATTTCATCTGCTAGCTACCTTCTCAAGAGAAATAAAGAACGCCTCTACCTCCCTTTCCTCAAACTTCAGAAGAGCTTGCACAAATTTAGACACGTCCCCACTGGGCTTTAGATTGGAAGTGATCATTTCATCCTCAGAACCTCCCTCAGCACCTGGGATATCTTTTTTAACTTCCAGCTTCTTAAGCTGACTTTCTTTCTCCTCCTCCCTTGCCAATTCCCTTTCCTGTTTTCTTTCTCTCTCCTGCCTTCCTCTTTTCTTTTCCTTTGCTTCTAATTCCAGTTTTTTCATTTCCATCACTTGTTCACGTTCAAGCTTCTTCATTTGTAACTGAAGTCTCACTAGTTTCAGGTATCCCTTCCAATTTCAAATGTTGTGCTATTACTTCATTTATGTCTGTTTTCTTTGCCCCTGCAGTTGACTTCAACTGCAACTTATCCGCCAATTCTGTTAACTTAATCTTAGATAATTTTTGTAAACCAGAGTTATGTCTTCTATTCCCAGAAAAGTCTTAGCTATTGATAAAGCCATTTTTGCAGTCTCACTATTTTAAAATCCCTCACACCAGCTTATGAGTTTAATGTTCTTCTCGTACTCTTAAGATTCACCAACTCCAAGCCAATCAAGGAATTTCAAAAATTCCGCAAAGAGCCCCCAATTTTATTATGACGTGGCAGGTGATGTGTGCCAGGTGGACCAAATCCACAAGAAAAACAGCTATGCTATCACAATGGTTTTGCAATTTGTATTTATTACAAGAAGACTTGTGCACTAAATTCAGAAGTCATGAGTCCACCAACACCTTTGGTGATTTTAAAAACTAAATTGAAACATTAAAAAAAATTAAGCATAAACATAAGATTACAGTTACTTAATACTGTAACAAACCCCCAAATTCCTAACTAACCTCACTTCCAATCACACACCCCCTTGAAGGCAACAGTCAAATAGATTTCAAATTTAAATACCATGCCAGCAAGTTTACCACAGCACTCGATAGTGGAATTCCAAAGGCTTTCCTCCACCTTTCATTACTGGACACAGCAGACTTCTGCTAAGACAGCTGGAGGCTTCCCTAAGGCTGTTTTACACAGTCCTCTTAGATTTTACATGGCCCCCTAACATAGCCTTCCATTCCTCCTTATATATGTTTCTCCCTCTTTAATCTGTAAATTACATTGTTCTAATGTCTTTGGGAATTTACTTTTCCCATAATATAAAAATCTTTAATGTTGCCAATATGGTCAATAACTTTGGGGAAAATAAACATAGTGCTTGGCCTTGCTTATCTCGTTAGTTGTAAATATCCTATCATCTCTTTGAAACATAAACAACCCCTTCCTTTATCTAAAAATGCAAATTTCCTTCACTTTACATGCTAAGCCCTCATCCACATTTACTCATTAACATTTCAAATGCCTTTTACCCGAACTACTTTTGGTAATTTCAAGTTTGCAGGCTATCTGACTCAATTCAAATCAATTACACAGAGAACCACACTCACACCCATAAACCTATTTAGCAATAAACCACAATAATATAATGAAAAAAATGTTACTTTCATGACGCAGTGTGCTGAAATTTCTGGTTCCATGCAGGAGTGGTCCCGAAGTAGGATTTTCCTGTACGTGACTTTCCATTTCACCAGATGGGCACAATATTACATGCCAGGAAAGTGAAACCTTTCTGTATGCAATCACTACAAGATGGAATGTTTTCAAAGGACAGGAGAATTCTAGTCTGCATTTGATATAAAGAACACATGCTGTCTTGCAGACAGTTGGCTAGACAATATTAAATTTCAATACTTCTGGAAAGATTTTTGCCATTTGCAAACCTGCATTTAAGGAATGCACATTTAACATTGCTATGATGGAAATTCCTTCCCCAAATCTGTTACTGTGACCTAGTCTGCACCCTATTTTTAAGTTTACTGCTTTTGGATTGCAGGATCAGGCAGGTCTGTTTTCCACTGAATCCAAGTGTATTCAAAATAACTGAAAATTCATGATCCCAAGCAGCAAAGAATCCATGTTTTTTTTATTTATATATAAAAGACTTCAGCACTGTAATTTTTAGAGAATAGTACAATGAAATTTCATCACACCTTAGAACATGCATTTTCTAACAATGTCTATCAAAGTATTACAAAATTAAAATGTATTTTTTAAAAAGGCATCAAAATATAACGGCATTCCACTACTGCAAAACTGACACACTCCCTCAAGCTAATATATTTAAAAAGGACACCTGATTACTTACATAAAAAGACACAGTCTGAGGAGCTTTGTTCAACTGTTCCCTTTCTCTCCGCTCTCCAGGTTTATATCCCAAATACTCCATATATTTACATTTCTGCTCAGATGGATTGTGTGGGCGCCTGGAGTTTCCATCCCATCATCCAGCCACATTATTCCTTACCTGTCACTGCGTATGTTACCAAGCTTTCTGTTGACAAACAACTTTCCTTCTGATTCCTGTGCTATGTCCCTCATCCTAATCTGGCTTTTCAGTTCTCCTTTGTGATAATTCAAGGAGCCTCCTTGTTTCACTCATTTTCCAGCTACATCTATAACATAAAACTTGAAGGCCTCCAATCTTTAGGACCTGCCTTTATTGTTCAAGGTTGAGTTTTCAAATCGGAAATTTAAACATTTTGCTCACCACCAGCTTAGTTTTACTATGAGCTCCTTCATACGTTGTTTAAAAACCTTTTCTTGCAGTTGCTATCTTTTGTCTAACTTCATCATGTGGATGACCCAAGTACACAATACTCTCTGTTCACTTAAAGGTCATTTTTTAGAAGCTGCTCGCTCTTTCCACACTATTATGGCTTGTAACGTTTGGTTATGTGAAATAGAGGACAAGTTTTTAATTACTTGTTAACATTGAAAATTGACACTAAGAGGTCAAGTCAGCCAGCATTCCGTATCTGTGGTACTGGCCTTAGATTCTCAGTTTTCCACTGATCTTGAATCCAACTAAATCATCCTGTCTTTCAGTAAGTTCAGAATTTACACTGAAAGGATGTGTGATGTAACACATCCTCGCTTATTCTGCCTTAATCAATGTCTGTTTTGTTACTTCATAATAAATGCCCATACCTTGCAGTGAAGGTTGCTCCTGTTTTTCTCTCATTCCAACTTCTTGTAAGACATTTGTCCTTCATTCTAGTCCAATGTTTATGAACCGTAGAACTATGTGTCTCCAGTCTTATTACAATTCACATACGTTCTCAACTCAAAGTTTATGTTTCTTGCTTCAAAACTAACTGTCTTTTGCTTAATTCTCAATCTAGCTTCCTTTTTCATTTTTGTAGTGATTTTTAGCAGCATTTTCAGTGTGGCTCATGATGCTTTTCTCCATGTTTTGGGGGAGGGTTAGGAATATAGGCTTGGCAGAGCTCATGGGGACGATTTCTGAGCTATAGTTATCACTCAGTCACTCAGTTCCATACACCAATTCCCCCACCCCCACAACATCGCTGTTACGAGACTGTTTTTCCTTCTAACTCACATGTAGTACCTGGCTTTTCTCGGTCAAAGGTTCTGCCTAGCTAGATTTAATGTTGTCTTTTCTACACTGACATCAGATTAATCAGAGGTACATACGGTTGTATATTTTTGTACAGCTCTGTACTCAACACTTGTGTGCTGGTTGTCACAATTCACTTTAAAACAATGGCAGAAATGTAGATTGAGTGTTGGCACCAATAGGCCATGAGGAGAAAAGTAAAACATTTGACCCAATACACTTTAACATTGTAGCAATATATTTATTACATTTCCAATTGCTCCCACCTAGTGATACTCGTGTACCTACCAGTATTTCCGCTACTGTTATATAGTTCAAAATGCTCTCTCCAGACATAGCCAAAGTACAGAAGAGCAGAAGTCTGTACCATTTATGATAAAAAGATCACACATCCAACATTGCTGAAATCCTGAGGACAACGCTGAGATTATTTCAGCTGTGCAGAAAAACCACAACACAGTGTGAGATGTGTGCCATCTATTGCGCTACTGTTATAAAACAGTATTAGCATCCTATAAGTGAAGGCCTTAGGTTTGGTTTTTTTTTAAGCTGTGGGTGGTGCTATGCTTAATACGAAAGCTTTGTAATTCACTTGTACATTAACATTCATTGGTAAAAGGTTCTTCAGTTAAACTTTTACCAACAGTACCACAGAAATATAGTTAGTAGGATCAAATCTAAAATTAAACTTACAAAAAAAATAAACTTGTATGCAGAAATACTTGATGCATTAGTGCAGTCTAGACAACAACAACTGTTGAAACGAAACCCCCATCTCAACCAGGAATCAGATGGGCAACACTGTAATCAAACAGGTCCACTCATAATAAATTATCAAAGTGAAAAAAAAAGAGACACCCTGGGGGTATATGGCAGTAATGAGGCAATAATGCTACACCACAGGGCATAGAGTCACCACGTACTGATCTATTAACCCTAGGCAGGCCTTTTGGTGAGGAACTCTGTGTAGGAGGCATATGCCCACTGCAAGGAGAAAAGGAGCCATGTCATTAACTGAAACAACCTGAACAACTCTTCTATGCCTCCATTCAAAGCTACACAACAGCACCGGCAGAACCCTCATTCACAGGCCCCATCCCCTCCTACTCAAAATGGGATGATCTTGGGAGGTGGTTGGGGAAAAGCTTATTCTCACCTCACCCTCCCTTTTTAAAAAAAAACACAAAACATAAGAACTGAATTTTGTTTCAAAAATGACAAAACAATTCTTAATGTTTTTGATAAGAGGTCCTGAAGACAAATATTTGAAAAATCATCAATATAATATATAGTGCTACAGTCAATTAAAAAAAAATGCTAGCAGGAAATCTGGCTTATGAGCAGGCAACCCTGATTGTGCAACCCTGGACCGATCCCAAACCCTGCATCTATAGACTACAACCTGCATCTTGCTCCTGATGGAAAACATTAGATAAGCCCAGAGTTAATGCTGAACAGTCAGCGGTCATAGATTGCACCATCTGTTTTACTCTTGCGCGCTGGTAACAGTGGCACTTGTTACACAACGTCATTGTCCTCCTCTTGTTCTTTAGCAGTATGCAGCTTAGGCTGCATATTTTGAGCCTGCTTGGAGAGCTGCTCTGTGCGAAGGCGAGAGTTACAAGACGACTGGGGCTCGCAACATTCCTGGGCACCAATGCCACCCACCAGGCCCACTTCCTCATGATAAGGGTCCTCATCCATCTGGCACACACACACCTCTATGCCAGAGTCTCCGGTGATTCGCCTATGCCTTGAGCTTTCTTCCTTCCCTTCCCCTTGGTCGCATAAGTCAGAATCCATGTCCAACGTTTTAAAATCAGAAGCTGAGAGTGCAGCAGATTCCTCATCTCCAAAGATATCACCGTTTTCTCTGTCAGCTGGATAACTGGGCAGTGCCCCTGTAGTGGTGTCTGACACCTGATGGTCATCCTCCTGTTCGCAAATGGATGGGCTGGACTCTACTTCTTGTGTTACTGCCTCTGGCACAAGTGAGGTCACAGACTCCTGCAAGGCAGGCTGGCTCTCGACAACTGCGGTTTCATGGCTAGAAGTCTGCGCATTCTGCTGCTGTAGTTCAGTATAGGGAGGTGGAGGTGTCGGTGGGTGCCCTGCCACTTCCTCGTAGTCTGGGAGCTTACAGTTTGTCCAGAATCCTATTGAGAAGTAAATACGGAGATGAGTAGAATGTGACTGAGACACAAGATTTGTTGCTACAGTTAAATGCAGGACGCATGCACTAAAGATCATATTGCAACTCCTGATAATGTTTGTCCTCATCAAGGTGAAGAGTGCAAGAGATGGTAACTTTTGGAGATGGTAACTTTTGTACATAATCAGCATCAAGGGAAAATAAATTAGCAATTTTCACATAACTGTCTGTTGTACGTTGTGTTATTCAGCCTCATTACTCTCACACCTTTCAATTTCCAGCTCTGATAAAGGGGCTACCAAGATGTGAATGTGCTTTTATTTTTAAATAGTCCTAGTGTATGTTTACAGCTTTTTCTATTTTCATTCACCGAATAAAATAGAGATTTAACAACAATGACAATTGTTGTGTAATCCTCCCTGCACAGATCTCAAATATAAGGTATACTCACTTAAATCCAATGGCTGAGTCGTGTAGGTGCTAGCGCCCTGGTAGGCCATCAAGCTGATCTCCCTCTGACGCTGCTCCTGTTGTAACCGCAGTTTCACACGACGGTGCCGATAAGCACAGCAACAGCTAAGCATAATAATGATAGTCCAGACCAGCCAGAACCCTGCCGTGGTCAAGCAGAAGGAAGGGTCCCTCAGAATTGCATTATACTTGGATGAGCGAATACAATGCGTGCAAAACTTAACTCGGCAAGGACCAAGCCCTTTAATGTACAAGGGAAGGTGGGTGTTGACCAATAACGGCTGAGTTTCTGCCCCATTCCAGAACTTTGGTACACTGGCTAATACTCAATTATAGTACTGAGGGAGGATTATTGGCAATGAGAGACCGAGGCGTTGGCTATTGGCTTAGCTGGATGTTAAAAAGATTCCACAGTACTAAGCAAAGAACAGCGTAAAGCTCTCGGTGCCTTGGCCAATATTCTCCCTGCGACCAAAATTAACACAGTGAACAGGAAACTGGGAAAACTCCTGGCTCTTCCTTGGAAAATGGCATGGGATTTTCAACAATTGTCAAAAACTCTAGAACAGGCAGTTGGGTCTTGTTTTAACACATTGTCTTAAGGGTAGCACTGACAATGCAGGATTAACCCCTCAGTGTTGCATTGAACTGCCAGCCTAGATTGGAGGTATACAATGCCCTGAATTAACCTGATTATTAAATTTCACGTGCAGTTCCTCAATGGCAGCATTATTGCATCATCCCCTGTATATAGGCCACGTATATACTATGGAGAGCACCCAGCTGCGATCATTTGGGTCTGCCAGGAGCATTAAGTGAGAGAAGTGAATTGATGCCAACTGTGTACAGGGCTCGTGATGACATGGCACATTCACTAAGTCCCATTCCAGGCCGCAGGTAAACTCCCACCTTCTGATCTTCAGAGTCCTTGTGCCCAAGACCTGGAGAAACATAATCCTCTGGCAGCTAAAGGTAGTTTCTGTGCCCACGCTAGAAACTTACACCACAGTTCGTAATAGTAGGTGCAACACTCGGTTTCCCCACAGCAGTATCCTGTCTCACACCAGTAAGGCTCGTTGTTCACTCCAAAACATAATTCTTTAGCCTGAAAAGACGAGAGAGAGTAAGAACAGTCCACAAGCGCACAACAATACACTATAGAGATGGAAGAAATAGAAGTGAACCAAGGTAATATGGAAAGTGGTTGTGGAAAGCATATTTTTTATTTACACACACGCACTAATTTTAATCAAGGTATGGTATTTGATCTTTAAAAAAAAACACCCAGAAGGATTTTAAAAAGCCAGAGTTTAATTTAACTTTATTTGAAACATTCCTTACACTTTTTAAATAAATGAAATGTTAGATGATGTGAAGCAGTAAATTTCAGTACTGCTAGAAGGAATGATTCAAATGGCTCAACTCAGCTGCATTGCGATGGACTGGTTGTGAATTACAGGCAGAGACTTGTATTGAAAGTTTTAAGAGCCCCTTAAATACTGATGTGCCTCATCCCTTTGGAAAAAGCTATTTAAGCACATTCTACCCTGGATGTTCTTGGTTGCTTTCATATGAAGTGACAGAGGAGTAAATTTATTACTCTCAGCATTGTCCAAAGGACTTATCTTTGCTGTCTCCTGAGCAGCAGCCTCAAATGCCCAACCCTCTTCTCTTGTTGACGTTCCCACCAAGCACACCAATTACAGACTAATCCCCACTTAACCTCTGTCTCCTTGTAAAAACTGCCAAGATTTACAGTCACCTTTGGTCTTGTGTCATCAGTACTCTCATTCCTCTGCCCACTGTACTTATCTTGCACCAGCCCTGGTCCCCATAGCTCACTTAAAGGCACTTTTCAACTCCTAATTGTTTACCTTTTGGCCCTGTTTACCACGATACTTCTACAGCTGTTGGTTTGCTTTTGTTGTTCTCCTTACGCTAAACAATTCACTTAAACTTTCCGAATTTGGTCATTCCCTTTGAGCCTGCTCCACCATTCAATGAGTTCATGGCTGATCTACTTCAACACTATTTTTCTGCACTATCTCTGTATCCCTTGATGTTTTTATGTGTTGAAATCTATTTATCTCAGTCTTGAACGTGCTCAACGACTGAGTCTCGACAGCCCTCTGGGACAGAATTCCAAAAAATCACCACCCTCTGAGTGAAGAAATTCCTCCTCAACTCTGTCCTAAATGGCCTGCCCCTTATTCTGAGACTATGTCCCCCTTGGTTTTAGATCTTCCCAGCCAGGGGAATCATCCTTCCTGCATCTACCCTGTCGAGCCAATGTCTCTTTCTGACCTCTACATCAGATGATACTGTAAACAATTCCCTCTCATGTTTCCTCACTTTCAAATTTGCCATCACCACCCTCAAAAAAAAACCCCAATGATCCTCTATTCTTGCAAACTACTGCCCCATCTCCCATCGTCCTCTCCAAAGTTGCTGAACACGTTATCTCCTAAATCTATAGCCATCTTTCCCACAACTTCATGTCTGAACCTCTCCTAACAAGATTCTGCCTCTGCAACAGCACTGATGACATCCTCCGTGATGGTGACCTTGGTGCACTATACCTTCCTCATCCTTCTGGAGCTCGCTGCAGCCTTTGGCACAGCTAACCACAGCACCTCCTCCAATATCTCTCCTCAAGTGTCTGGGTGGCCGGGACAGCCCTTGCCTTGTTCCACTCTTACCTATCCAGTTATGGGTCAAGAATCTCCTGCAATGGATTTCCTCCATGCATTTATACATTACCCCTGGACTGCCTCAAGGATCGTTTGTTGGCATCTTCCCATTTCTTATCCACATGCTACCCTTTCCAACATGTCTGAAGAGACACCACCAGGTTTCATGTGCAGGCTGACAGCACACCAAGCTCTATGTCACCAGCACCCCTCTCACCATCACGTCTCTCTGTTCCATCCTCATCCATGGCCACTGGCTCAGGCCGAATCAGACCATTTGCAGCCATTGCATGCTATTTCACATTGAGCGTCCAACCCCATATCCTTGCCATGACTACGATTGCCCATTTCCTCCACCTTGCTTTAGCTTATCTTTTGCTTGATCCATGCTGTTGTCACCTGCAGACTAGACTATTTCAATGCTTTCCTGGCTGGCCTCCTATATTCAATTTTTGTCTTATTCCAAAATAATTAGGCAGAGCATAATGTTTTCCTACATTAAAGGCGCTCTACAAATGCAAGTCAAGCTGACTGTTCAGCCTGCAGATAATGAAAGTGCCTATTTTGTTTTTTAACACATTAAATTTCATGAAAAGACTTCAAGAGATCACCACCTAGTGTTTCCACTGTTATTTTTCAGACTCGTTCATCCAAAATTGGCGTAACAGGTACAAAAGGTTGCAGAATTTTAAGTGCAAATTACACGTGGAACAAATCATGTTTCCATGACCTTTGCCGCTCCGTAATAAGGCATCGCACTAGAAGAAGGCTCCACCGACAAAACAGACCATGTCCCCAGAATTAATCAATCACCATTTAGAGTGTCCGTTAACTCATTTGGGGGCCTTTGAGGAGGTTCTAAAAAATGAAGTGGCTCTTTTGGGTGCAGACACTCTGAAGAAGTTTAGTTTTAGAGACGTTTTTAATTTGCTAACAAACTGACTACTGCACCACAATATAACCATGGAATGGTTCTGCATATAGTTCTGTACATTTTTCAAGAGACATTTTTAGTCATTTAAAATTACCTACAGGTGGAGTGACACCAATTAAAACTTCATTCTCAGCTACATAAAATCAAACAGCACCCAATTACCAGTGCTAAATGTGTCAAGGAATGTTTTCATTACTGCAACTGTACAGCACAAAATGGTTCCCCACTCCATTCAGTTACTCCTCTCAAGGTTCTTTGCAAGTCTTGATTCACAAGAATCCAATCTGCACAATATTTGAATTCAAGGAATGAACTAAGCCACAGTTTTCTGATCTTTGAGTTTATATTGAGAAAACACCTTTTTATGATGATTCTTTAGTAACGGCTGCCTGATTATACGAGAACCCATCAGGGTTCAAGGGCACAATGTTTCTCCAGGTAGTAAAGATGGAAAATCTATTTTCTTTTTAGGTGAAGGGAAATTTTAGCAGGAAGTGGACTACTAGACAAAAAGTTTTTTTAAAAACTGTTGTATAGGGGATTATTTTGGCATTTTCACCTGACAAGCAGTTGAATTGACCAAAAGAAACTGACCCAAACATGCTTTAAAAAACAGCACATCAGCTACTTGTGGATTGTCAGAAGTCAAAAAGACTGGTTATTGAGATAGAGTAACTGAGGCATTGCCTTCCATTGTGATAGGACTCAGCAATCTTCTACGTTCAAAGTCAGAACTTAGCAGACTAAATTAAAATGATCGGTGGCAAGTTCACAGCAGTAATTTGATCTCTAGTGTCTGCTGATGTTCACCAGTCATCAGAACCATGATTAAATTACTTCCGTACGTCACCACTATCCAACTCCTATACTATATATAACTTGTCTGATATCCTAAAGGTGGACGACTTGCTGTAACATCAGCCCACTGTTTACTCTTTATTTTTGGAGAAAAACACGTCTGCCCCTCTTGTTTCTCCTCAATTTGCTTCTGTTGCTCTCCTGTAGATGCTACACAGCTCCTCGGGCATAACTCGTCTTCTGGTACCTCGCAAAAGTAAGTGCACACAAACTCTCAAAAACGGGATGATCAGAACTGAGCAGGACAACATTATTACCTGATGCACTTCCAGTAGGTTTGGGCAATAAATGCTGGCCCAGCCAGCGAAGCCCACATCTCGCAAATTGAACAAAAAAGTAGGGCTTGCTCAATAGCAATTCAGAATAGGAGTTCTGGTTGCTTTCCTCATCCCCAACTCAGGAGCGTCCAGGTCAACTGCGGTGCCTCCACCATCTTCCCGATTTAGATCACATAAGAAATAGGAGTAGATCACACTTCCCACTGAGGCTGCTGCTCCATTGAATAAGTCCATGAATGAACTTTCCCGATCCCCCAATCTATCAGTCTTGATCTTAAATGTACACATTGAGTGGACATCCACACCTCTCCAGGGCAGAGAATTCCAAATATTCACAACCCTCCAAGTGAAGAAATTTCTCTTCATTGCAGTCCAAAATGTCTTTTATCCTGAGACTGTGACCCCTATTTCGAGACTTTCCAATCAAGGGAAACAGCCTCTCAGCATCAAACCTGTCAAGCCCTCTTAGAATTTCATCTTTCAGCAACATTTCCTCTAAATTTCTTCTGAATTCCAGAGAATGTAGCACCATTCTGCTTAATTATTCCTCATCCTACTTCTTAGGCAGTCCCTCTGGATCAAAGATGACTTGCTCACTCTCTGGTTTGATGGGTTCTGAGATGGCTGACTAGTCCATTGCGTGATCTGCAGACTCTGCCACATTATTCAATGGTTACAAGAACATATCAGAGGCAGGGAACTTGGTGGCAAGTAACTCATCCCTGAGTCCCCAGATCCTTTCCACAATCAACAAGGCACAAGTCAGGAGTGTGAGGCAATGCTCTCCACTTGCCTGGAGTGTAGGTGCAACACCATCCAGGACAAAGCAATTGACTTGATTGGCATCCTGTCCACCATCTGAATCATTCACTCCCTCCACCACTGTCGCACTGGTTCCGCAGCAACTCACAAACCTTCCTCGGCAGAATCTCTAAAACCCACAACCTCCACCTCCTAGAAGGATGAAGGCAGAAGGGGCATGGGAACACCACCACCTCCAAGTTCTCCTCCAAGTCTCATACCATCTTAACTTGGAAATTTATCCTTTTTGCTCTGGGAGAATTGCTGGTTCATTGAAAGTTTAACTGGGCATTTAAGTGACTGTGCCAATGACAAACACTTCTATTTTTTATTTTTCCACAGTGGAAGAAGTGATGTTAACAGGTGGGAATTGACACAACATTTGTCACTTCAGTCACACTGGCAGGGCTCCTGTCCAGAACATTCATTGCACGCCAACACGTAATGTATGTTTTGCGCTTTGTGGAGACATTTCACATTGAGGGTGGCCCAAATCATAGGCCAAAGGTCTGAAAGTGGGCTTTGGGCATATACAACACTGAACCCATTCCTCGTGTACATAAATCACAAGCACTTGAGCCAGTTTGTAAGCTCTGCAAATTGATTGCGCAAAAGTAAATGGAAATAGACTTAAAAAGGGTTTGGCTCCCAGCCCAGCATCTGTATAATGTTATAACACAATGGAAGTTTACAGGAACACTGAAGTTCAGAACACGCATTGCCCCTTAGGGCAGGTTCACACCATTGGATCAGTCAAAACCGTACTAATTAGGTACAGTGCTCACTTGGGTTTAAAAATGAGACCCGCTTTAAGGTTAAGAAGATGTCAAGTTTCAAAACTCACTGGGACAGAAACAACTTTCCTATCAGGCTATTTGCTTTCTAAACTCAAACAAAAATGAGAGCCTGAGAAAAGTCATTTTTAGTTTTTTTTTCCTAAATATGTGTGTTTGTACACACATACAAGGAAATGATTTCATGGCTTTCTTATATAACAATATGCACCTAAATTTAATATATATCAAAGTGGTTTCAAGGTCTGGAAATTATTACACAATTCATGTTATCTCATTTACTGTAAATGCCCAGCTTACTTCTCTAATGTATTCCTCTCACATTTCATGGATGACACCCCATCATACTGCGACTAACATAGAAAACAAAAGACTGAGTAATGTTTTGATAATATCAAATTTCATGAGACCCTGGTGACAGCACGGAGGCCTTTTGGCCTATTGTGCCTGTGCCAGCTCTTTGAAAGAGCTCTCCAATTCGTCCCAGTCCCCTTTTCCTGCACATATTTCCTTTTTCAAGTATATATCCAATACACCTTTGAAAGAGAGCGGATTCCAGATTACAACCACTCACTTTGTAAAAGGTTCCTCCTAATTTCACTTCTGGTCTTTCAACCAATTATCTTAGATCGGTGTCCTCTGGTTACCAACCCTCCTGCCAGTGGAAAGAGTTTCTTGCTATTCACCCTCATCGAAATCTCCACATATTTGTAACATCTCTTAAATCTCTCTTTAGCTTCTGTTCTACAAGGACTACAATCCTAGCCCATCTAGTGTCTCTCCATAACTTCAATTCCTCATCCTGATAGCACATTAGTAAACTACCACTGCCTTCTTTGCAAGGCCACAGCATTCTTTCTAAAATGTGGTATCCAGAATTGACCACAATACTTCCAGCTGAGGTCAAACCAGTGTTTCGTAAAGGCTAAGCAGAACTTCTAGCTTTCATATTCTTGTAAACAGGAAACTACTTGGGGTACGCAAATCAACCCATTATTACCAAATTAGAACAGTACCTGTCAGCTTGGATCCCTTGTAAGATTCACCGGTCATACAGAAGAACTTCCTTGCTTTTGTACTCTTATGCCTCAATTAATAAAGCTCAGGAACACGTTATGCTTGCTTTCCAGCTTTGTGAACTTGTCCTGCCACCTTCACAGATCCGTGCTCCGCATTCCTCCAATTCTGGCCTCTTGTGTTTCCCTGATTTTAATCACGCCACCATTGGCGGCCGTGTCTTCAGCCCTCCTTAAGCGCCTCCACCTGTCTAAAAGCAAAATACTGCGGATGCTGGAAATCTGAAACAAAAACAGAAAATGCTGGAAAAACTCAGCAGGTCTGACAGCATCCGTGGAGAGAAAAAAAGAGTTAACGTTTCGCGTCCTTGTGACTCTTCTTCAGCTCTGAAGAAGTGAAGAGCTGAAGAGTCACAAGGACTCGAAACGTTAACTCTTGTTTTTTTTTTCCTCCATAGATGCTGTCAGACCTGCTGAGTTTTTCCAGCATTTTCTGTTTTTGCCTCCACCTGTCTCTCTCTTCCTTTAAGACTCTCCTTAAAATCTGGCTGTTTGATCCAGCTTGTTTTTGTTTGCCATCTATTCTAATCTCACCTTATGTGGCTGGATGTCTAATTTTTACTGTCAGACTTACCCTCCTTGGGATGTTTTACTACACTAAAAGGCGCTATATAAACGCAAGTGGTGGTTGCTGAAGCCCTGCTCCTGCACCCACTTTTAAAAATGTTTCACTCCAGGCCACATTTTATAACTTTTTAACCAGTATTTCCACCGCCCGTCCCCAGCAGGTTATTTGTTACTTGCCCTGATGGGGTTTGGCTGCTTCCCTGTTTCTCTCACATATTAACCAAACAGGCTTTAAACCTGGGTGGGGGAGAGGGGGTTGTAAACTTTAGGCAGAGGGTAGAATACGAGGGGTCGGGGGCCTTCTGCTCCCCGCTTCTGCCCGACCGCGGCCTACCCTCACAGCTTGAAGCCTCGGACTTTCCTGGAGCGGTGGCCAGGCTCGCCCCACCCCTGGCCGGCCGTACCTCAGCGTGAAACTCCATGCGCGACGGTCCAACGGGGAAAGCCGGGGCGATGAAGAGGAGAAAGCCGAGGACCATTTTCTCCATTTCTCGGGGCCGCCGGCGACGCTCATTTAGATTTAATTCAAATTTCCGCTCGAGCCTCCGCCGCCCCGACGGCCATGGACCCGCCCCCCGCGCCGATTGGCCGCCAACTTCCCCGTCCTACCACCGCATTGGCTAACCCTTCTGTCAATCATCGCCGCCGGGCTGCCCTCTTTTACCTATTCCCGCTTCCTATTGGACTATGTCTGGTCGCACGTCCACGGCTGCAGGTTTTGATTGGCTAGACGCCGCGTCAATCATCACTAGGAGAAAACTTTCTCCTACCCCCTTCCCCCACCCCCGGTAAGTTTTGAGCAACTTTTCCAGCTGAGCTTAGTGCTGTTGGACAAAAACAAAAACAGAATTACCTGGAAAAACTCAGCAGGTTTGGCAGCATCGGTGGAGAAGAAAAGAGTTGACATTTCGAGTCCAATGACCCTGCAACAGAACTGAGTGTAGTTAGGAGAGGAGTGAAATATAAGCTGGTTTAAGGTGGGGGGTGGGGTGGTTGTAGGGGGTGGGGTGGTTGTAGGGACAAGCAAGCAGTGATAGGAGCAGAGAATCAAAAGATGTCACAGACACCACTAGAGCTGTACCTTGAGTGTCCTGCCATCCATTCTTAATTAGCATATTCTCTTAGATAATATCACCACCTTCAACACCTCTTTGATCCTTTTGTCTGTGACATCTTTTGATTCTCTGCTCCTAGCACTGCTTGCTTGTCCCTACAACCACCCCACCCTCAACTTCTCTCCCCCCACCCCACCCCCCACCTTAAACCAGCTTATATTTCACCCCTCTCCTAACTACACTCAGTTCTGTTGAAGGGTCATTGGACTCGAAACATCAACTCTTTTCTTCTCCACCGATGCTGCCAGACCTGCTGAGTTTTTCCAGGTAATTCTGTTTTTGTTTTTGTTTTGGATTTCCAGCATCCGCAGTAGTTTTTTGTTTTTATCTTAGTGCTGTTGGAGGTGTGTTGTCATCTTTGTGCCAGGCTAATGTTTGCAGAAGCTTGAACTCTTTTCGTCATTGGATTCTGACAAAAGGTCACAGACCTAAAACTTTATAAAAGTTCTCATGGCACTATTTCGAAGAAGAGCAGGGGAGTTAACCTGTCTTGGTCAATATTTATCCCTCTATCAGCACCATCGGGGACAAAGCAGCCTGCTTGATTGGCACCCCACCCACCAACTTCAACATTCACTCCTTCCGCCACCGACGCACAGTGGCAGCAGTGTGTACCATCTACAAGATGCACTGCAGCAACTCACCAAGGCTCCTTTGACAGCACCTTTCAAACCTGTGACTTCTACCATCCAGAAAGACAAGGGCAGCAGATGCATGGGAACACCTGCAAGTTCCCCTCCAAGTCACTCATCATCCTGACTTGGAAATATATCACTGTTCCTCCACTGTCGCTGGCTCAAAATCCTGGAACTCCCTCCCTAACAGCACTGTGGGTGTACACACACCACATGGACTGCAGCAGTTCTGGAAGGTGGCTCACCATCATCTTCTCAAGGGCAATTAGGGATGGGCAATAAATGCTGGCTTAGCCAGCAATGCCCACATCCCATGACAAATAAAAAAAATCCTTCTGTCTCATAAAACAATTGTTTATACCATGGCAATCAATTTTGCGTTAAGCATCGCGTTGTGTGGCTCAGCAGCCCCATTCTTACATGGCAGTCTCTGCCACATTTGCTGCAGAGGAAGACAGTGGGCTGAGAGGGTTCATGATTTACTGGCCTCTGTTTCTCTGGGGCATTTTCTTGGCCAGCTGAGCTTTTCGTTTCTACTCAGCTCTTCCAATGCCCTTCCAAACCATCAGCTTCCAGGGGGTCACGTCTGTCAGCGACTGGCTCCCAGCTGTCAGTGTCAAGATCCACCAACTTTATATCTTTCTTGCAGGTGTCCTTGTAGCAGAGGCATGAACACCCAAGAGATCATGACCAGTGGCCGATTCACCGTATAGAAGGTCTTTGGGTACATAGTTATCATCCAACAGATGAACATGCCTGAGCCAACCCAGACATCATTGGCTTAGCACTGATGGAATTAGCATACTCCAGGACCTCTGAGTTGATGACCTTGACCTGCCAAGAGATGCCAAGGATACATCTGAGACAGCAAAGGTGCAAATTGTTCAGCCTTTTCTCCTGCGTAGTACATGTTGTCCAGGTCTCACCATTGTACAGGGGCACGCTGAGGACACAGGCTTGGCAGAGTCACAGTTTGGTTTTCTCTGTCAGGTTGCTGTTGTTCCACACTCTATTACTCAGCTTGGACATAACAGCTGCATCTCTTGTGATGTACATATTGGTTTCAGTATCATGTGACAGATTGCTGGTGATTGTGGTGCTGAGATATGTGAAGCTATCAAAGCCTCCAACATGACATTCTTAATGCTGATAGAAGGTGTTAAGTCAACATTCTGGACCATGACATTTGTCTCCCTGATGGACAAGCCAAATTCTTTACAGGTATGTGAGAATCTGTCCATTTTCTGCTACAGGTATTCCTCAGTATGGAATATTAACATAATAAAAACAGATTATCTGGTCATTTATCTCATGGCTGTTTGTGGGACCTTGCTGTGTACAAATTAGCTGCCACATTTCTTACATTACAACAGTGACTACACCTCAAAAATACTTAACTTACTGTAAAGCAATATGGGACAATGTGAAGTGGTGAACAGCGGTATATAAATGCCAATCTTTCTTACTGTTTCTCTCTCCACAGAGGGTGCCTGAGCTGCTGAGTATTTCCAGCATTTCCTGTTTTTATATCAGATTTCCCACATCTGCCGTATTCTTTCATTCTTTCAAATACCTTTGTGTTAAGAGTAAGTATAATTTAAACCCATAAAAAAGCCTATGATAAGCTATACACACCTGAGGAATAATATCTTCCTCCACTTCACAGATGTTCCCTGACTTGCTATTTCCAGAGTTCACTTCACTATTCACACGTTATGATGTGCGACGCAGTCTTTTAATTCAAAAATATTTTCGAGCCATGATTGTTTTTGATATTTACTTACTAATGGGAAATGTTGAAATTGCATTTTTGAGTTTCTTGACAAGTCTTCCCAGAGTCAAAGAGTGATTACTGCCATTCGGGGCATCGAGTCCATGCGTCTCGTCGTAGACCAATCAGTCCCATTCCCCCACTCTATCCCCATAACCCTGCAAGTTGATTTCTCTCGAGTGCCCATCCAACTTCCTTTTGAAATCATTCAGTGTCTCCGCTTCCACCAACCTGGTAGGCAGCGAGTTCCAGTTCACCAGCATTCACATCTAAGTAGCAGTAGAAAGTCATATATATCATATGTGAATGGGTTGTAATGTTTGTGTAAAATGCTGCACACTGTCATCTGGCACAATTTATATAATGTGGTCTCTCTATTGTTGAGAAGATTTTTCAAACCCTCTTCGATCATGAATATTTAATGATTGGGAGAAACATTGTAACTTGCAAATGAATGAATGCGAGAAAGAACACAATTCTTACAAGTTGTTTTCTACCTTTATTTCAAGAAGAAAGCAACATTTATGCCGAGGGAGGGGGTGGGGGAACAAATCCAAGCACGGGCGGAACCATCGTCTCGAGGTCGTTTTCCGGTCGGACGATGTTGTCTGTTACGGGGAAGATGGCGGCCGTTCGGTGATGGAAGTGTTTCGGGTCAATGAATTTGCGGCCGAATGTTTGAGCGTTTTACCTCAAGCTGAACGACCGGAGATAGGTAAGGGTTACAGCTGTTAAACGGGATTTTTTGTTGTGCCGCTGCCTCGTCCTCGGCGACATCTTGGTCTCCTGAGGTATCGGGCCCCGCGCATGCGCGGAGGGAGCTGCCGGCTGCCGGCCCTCCACGGTGGGGGCATTTGTCCCCTTGTCCTAAACAAAAACAGAATTACCTGGAAAAACCCTGCAGCTCTGGCAGCATCGGTGGAGAAGAAAAGAGTCGACGTTTCGGGTCCACATGACCCTTCAACAGAACTGTTTTTTGTTTTTGTTTTTTTTGTCCCCTTGTCCTGCCTGGACTGAGGTGCAGGCCCAGCAGGAGTGTGGAAGTGTCCTCCAGTCCTTTAAAGAGGAAGAAAGTGGCTGTGGGTCTCTCAAAGTCAAAACCAGGGCTCTCTCTAACTGTCTTACCATCACTGAATTCTCCACTATCAACATCCTGGGGGTTACCATTGACCAGAAACTGAACAGGACCAGCCATATAAATACTGTGGCTACAAGAGCAGGTCAGAGGCTGGGAATCCTGTGACGAGTAACTCACCCCCTGATTCCCAAAGCCTGACCACCATCTACAAGGCACAAGTCAGGAGTGTGAGGGAATACTCTCCAATTGCCTGGATGAGTGCAGCTCCCACAACACTCAAGAAGCTCGAAGCTGTGTTATAGATAAAGTGCTTCATTCCCCTGGCTAACAGCGCTTACCCTAAAGGATGCATCTACAAGCCACTTGATAGCTTGAGGGGATACCAAACTGAGTAAAAGCCAGTTACTGTTCCCTTTGTTTATTGATCAGCTGAAAGGCGCCAGCAGGTTTTGACCCTTGTACTTTTGATTTTTCCATCACAGGTTAACAAGGACCGAACATGCTGCTGAGTGAAATCTCCAAGGACCCATTGGCACGACCGCTGAGCCGGAGTGAGGTGCTGGGAATGCTCTTCCGCCTCACAGTATTTGGCGCTGCCACATACTTTGGTATCAAATGGATGGTGGATACCATCGATCCTACACGGAGACAGAAGATTGATGCCAAGAAAAAGGTATGGCTGTGAAGTACAAGCCACTCAGTAGAGACTTGTGTTGAAATAAGCTTGTTTGGGAATAGGGTGAGGTCATTAGACCCTAAAAGCCCATCTTTTTTGTTCGGCCAATTGAGGTTGATCTATCATATCCCTCAGTCTTTCTGCCATCAGAAATGTCTAATTTTCTCAACCCCAGTTGTGCTCTTCAATTTTGTATAATCACATTACCCTTTGGATGAAGAGTCTCTGTCTGTCTTGACCGTCTTACCAGTAACTTCTGAAATGTTAACCTGGGCTGACTGAGGTTTGCACTTGTTGACAGCATGAGCAAAAGGATCTATTTGTGCCATTTCACCCATTGCCCCATATCACTTCAATCGTTTCTGACACTTATTACACAATATAAATGTCCAGTCTTCACCAGCATCCTGTTTGACTGCAGCCATAGTGTTTTGTTGAACTGTTCAACAGGCAGCGAAGCTGATGAAACAGATTGGTGTGGAAGGAATCAAACTCTCGGAATATGAATTGACAATAGCTGCTCATCTGGTGGGTCCCAGAACATTGAAGGTGAGTGTCTGCATTATGTATTTTATTGACTTATTAAATTAATGATTTATCTTTGGCCAGATGCTTAACTAAGCCTGGACTGTGCTATCGGTGCCAATTAATGAGTCATTTTGGGCATTTACATTGTGAGCTGGAGCCTGGCCTCCATCTCATAAATCATTGCAGCTGCTGGCAAGAGAAGCATAAAGTAACAGCATAAAGGAGAAAGAACTCTGTATGGTCTTTCTGGGGGAGTTTATTTCAATCCTAAACAAGTAGATATACAGTGCACCAAACAAGACAAAGAGCCACCTCACAACTGGTGCTGACTTTCTGCACTGGAGATGGGTTCCTGATCCCAAGGCTAGCTGCTGCAGAGTAAATGTGTAAGCTTTTGTTCAGTTAGTTATAAAGTTCATTTTGCAAATAAGTGCTTAAGAAGAGGTTCTTTGCAATATCTGAATACCTCTTCTGGAGCCTTTTGAGAGAGGTTCTGTTGTTTATTTGCTATTGTGTAAAATAAGGTATTTGCGTTTTTTATTCATCCATGGGATGTGGGCATCGCTGGCAAGCCTTTATTTCCCATCCCTAATTCAGAGGGCATTTAAGAGTCAACCATATTGCTGTGGACTCACATGTAGGTCAGATCAGGTAAGGACGGCAGATTTCCTTCCCTTAGTGAACCAAATGAGTTTCTACAACAATCGGCAATGATTTCGTGGTCATCATCAGACTTTTAATTCCAGATTTTTATTGAATTCAGATTTGAACCCTGGTCCCCAGAGCATTACCCTAGGTCTCTGGAATACCAGTGCAGTGACAATATCACTAAGCCTCCACCTCCCCAGTGTTCCAGTGCAGGGCTCAATGGGAGTGAAACTAATTTGAGCTGTGCTTAATGTCACAACCCACTGGGTAGTACACTGTGGTATCAAGCCCCACTGCTCCCTGAGCCCTGACAAATGTGAGAAGTTTAATCAGACCACCAAATTGCCCCAATTTTACCAAACTGTCTAATTTAGGTTAAAAGAATACGAACACCAGGTTTGTAAACTTACAAGTAAATAACTGTTTATTAAACAAATACAGTGGCAAAAGAAAGAAATATGAACTGCTAACTTTTAACTCTATAACACACGTCTATACACACACATTAAGGGTGAGATGAAACAGTTCAATAGCACCAGTCTGGAGTTCAGGATTAGATGGGTTGACTTTGATTGATTTCTTCCAAATTGGTTGCAGGTTGTTGTGACTGACATGAGGTGGTCTCCCAGCATTTGCACTCTGTGGTTCTCTGGTTGAAACTTGCTTTTAATGTCTCTACTGGTGATTTTTTTCCCTTTTCTTCATGACAGGGGTTTCTCAAAGAAAGTAGGATACAGCGATGTGAGAAATAGCCAGCTAACTGCTATGGCAGGATTACTGGAGTCTTACAGAAGACAGGAGAGAGAGGTTTCAGGTCTTTCCTCTTTTCAGGCTAGGAGCTGATTTACTGCACTATCCTCACACAGAACCTGGCCATTTGGTCAGGAGCCAATCAAAACACTGTCGCTAGGCAGTTCCCTCTTAAACCAGGTCTCCCTTCCAGCACCATTCTGCCAAACCTGGCACACACACTGTTCCAGGAGATGGTAACATTAATTGGAGTTCTTTGAATCAGTTGGTAACATTTTCACCTCTCCATCAGTATATTTTTGGTTTGGAGTCCAAAATCTCGATTGGCACTCAAGGGCAGCATTGAGGGAGTGCAGTATCAGACATCCTGTGGTTTAAGTAGTCATTGAACCTGAACTCCCAAAAATGGGTGAGTTGGAGTCGTGTCAGAGGTTAAAGTGCAAAAAAACTGTAACAGGAACCAAACAGGCGCACTTCTGGTTTTAACTCAGGTGGAACGAGGGGCAGACAATTAACCCATTTATGGAAAGAAAATTTAAACGTAATAATGAGGCTGTGTGCCTTCACTCATTTGATGTACTTTTAACCGCAGGCAGCAGGGTTTCCCAGGCCTTGGGAAATCTGGCAGCTTAAATGAAGTGAGAAGACTGAACCCATGAGGCAATTGCTTTTACAGCACTGCTTGTGGGCCAAGAGGAGAAGGAGTGCTTCTTCCAGGCCCAACAAGCCAACCAGTAAATCCTCCCTAGCTCTGTCTGCTTCCTCACCTACTATGATTGGGGCTCATCAGACCCTGCCCTACACCAACCCCCCCTCTCCCACCAAGTATCTCTCTCACTCCCCGTTGCTCTCATTGGCTATGAAGCTGGCCTCCAGCTTGTCAATCAGTAGAGGAAAATCCCATTAAACGAGCCTTATTGTCAAATTCTGCAGGACATTCAGGAATCTTCTGGGTATCCCAGCTTACAATATCAACCCCCATGGCGCAAAACCCTTCTCCAGGCTAAAATCCTGACCCAAAAATCCCAGAACACCACTTGTAAAAGCCAGGAAGTTTTTAGTGTCCTATCAAAACTGTTTAACTGGCCATTCATCTTATTGATATTTAGATTTATTTGGCCACATAACAACAGTCACTGCACTCGCTGTGTTTTCTGACGTTTGTACCTTTATAAATATAATTCTTGACATTCCAATAGGTGACATGGCGGGACATTGCTGGGCTGGATGAAGTTATCACTGAGCTACAGGAAACAGTCATTCTCCCATTCCAGAAGAAACATTTATTCCATGGATCCAAGCTCTTCCAGCCACCAAAAGGTGAGGATTGATTTGTATTTGGAGCAGAAACATGGTAATAACTGAGGTATGGTGTCGACTTTAGTGCGTTTGATAACGCCAGTATCTCATAACTTGGGATCAAGTATTATATTTAACACTGCACAACGCAAAATTAGCATTTGGAAACTCTCTGTCCTCCAAGTGCAGCAAGGGTCAGATACAGAGTAAAGCTTTCCTCTACACTGTCCCATCAGACACTCCCAAGACAGGTACAGCACCGGGTTAGATACAGAGTAAAGCTCCCTCTACACTGTCCCACCAAATGCACCAAGGGCAGATACAGCACAGGGTTAAATAGAGAGTAAAGCTCCCCCTACACTGTCCCCATCAGACACTCCCAGGGTAGATACAGCAAGGGGATAGATACAGAGCAAAGGTCCCTCTACACTGTCCACATCAAACACTCCCAGGGGAGGTACAGCACGGGATTAGATACAGAGTAAAGCTCCCTCTGCATTGTCCAGTCAAGCCCAAAATTATGTTTTTATTTTTATGACTTTACCTACATGTCCTTGAGTTGTCAGAGCACCTTTCCATCCACACTCTGTGTTTAGACACCATGTCTTGCTCCCTGCAAGGGGAGGTTGACCTGTAAATTTTGAAAATTGGGAAACTCAGAAAAGCTTGAAATGCGTGATCTGTCAACATCTGAATGGAGAAAAAGCAAATGCTTCTGCTGCAAATGTGTGGGTTTGAAGGCCATCAATCTGAAACATTGCCCTGTATTTTCTTTCGAATCCTGACTCTGCAACTTTGTTACGTGTATCGCTTCCTATTTGTGATGGATTTCAAACGAGAGCCTTCTCCCTGTGCCTGTGAATAGGTGTGTTGCTGTATGGCCCTCCAGGCTGTGGGAAGACCCTCATTGCCAAAGCCACAGCAAGTGTCGTTGGCTGCCATTTCATCAACATGCAAGCCTCAACGCTAACTGATAAATGGTATGGAGAGTCACAGAAACTGACAGCTGCTGTCTTCTCTTTGGCTGCGAAAATTGAACCTTGTATTATATTCATTGATGAAATAGGTAGGTGCTGACTCGCTGGAGAACGGTTACTTGGGGCTAAAGAATTTAAGAACTTTTCTTCTTTTCCAGAACCTGTAAGAGAAAAGAGGGACCTTGCATTCTATATATAGGTCACCTCCTGAACTCCTTGATTAGATTTCAGCCTGTAATTCACTCCTGGGTATCTGTTATCCTGAGTTATCTGTTATGAAGGAACAGAGGGACTTGGTGGCAGAACAGGTTGAGAAAGAATAAAGCATGGGAACCTGGGCTCTATAAATAGGGGCATGGAGTACAAAAGCAAGGAAGTTACGATAAACACTGGTTCAGCCTCAACTGGGGTATTGCGTCCAGTTGTGGACACCACACTTTAGGAAGGATGTGAAGGCTTTAGAGAGGGTGCAAAAAAGATTCATGAGAATGGTTCCAGCGCTGAGGAACCCCAGTTCCATTTATAGACTGGAGAAGCTCCTCTTAACCTTTTCTTGTCTGTTCTCTTCAGACAAGATTAAGAGGAGATTTGATCTAGGTGTTCAAAATCATGAGGGGCCTGGACAGAGTTTATATGGAAAAACTGTTCCCACGGGTGAAAGGATCGAGAACGAGAGGGTGCCGGTTTAAATTGATTGGCAAAGGAAGAAATGGCAAGTTGAGGGGAAACTTCTTTGTTTTGAGTGAGTGGTTAGATCTGCCATGCACTGCCTGAGAGTGTTGTGGAGGCAGATTCAATCATGGCTTTCAAAAGGGAATTGGATTAATATCTGAAGTGAGACAATTTACAGGGCTATGGGGAAAAGACAGATAGCGGGCAAGGGCACAATGGGCCGAATGGCTTACTTCTATGCTGGAAACATTCTATGATTCTAAATGACTCAAATCCATCAATTAGATCAGTACTTCAAGGCTGGGTATTGTGGTTAATATGCATGGTTCAAGTTTAACAATCCAGGCTGATTTACTCTTATGTCCCATGCCCTGCGCCTGATGGCAGTCTGTATCTTGTTGATTCTCTCTCTGGTGTCTATTTTCATTCTGCTAGATTCCTTTCTCAGGAACCGTTCCTGCAATGACCATGAAGCGACCGCCATGATGAAAGCACAGTTCATGAGCCTGTGGGATGGACTGAACACTGACACAGATTGCCAGGTATATGGGGAGCTGGCTGTTACCAGCAGAGCTGGGGTCAAGACAATAGATGGATATTCCACATTGCTTTATGTATGTGTCACTTGTGATGGACAATTTTTAAACCAT
The DNA here is from genome assembly GCF_964194155.1 of Cetorhinus maximus. NCBI lineage: Eukaryota > Metazoa > Chordata > Chondrichthyes > Lamniformes > Cetorhinidae > Cetorhinus > Cetorhinus maximus. The sequence goes on along the minus strand of NC_135898.1, from coordinate 21,070,594 downwards.
AAACCTTTTAAAAAAGGGGCTTTAATTTTACCAACAATGTGAATGAAACAGGAAGTCCATGCAGTGCTTTGATTAAAAGTTTGTTCTTTTAAATTCTACTAGTTCAGATGTAACTGCTACCTGCAGATCTCATTTCCAACCAGCTGCCAGCTCCTTCAGCAGCAAAAGGAGGGAGATATAAACTTTAGAAGCCCCCATGTCCCAGGAGGGAAAATCAGACATGTTTGTCATAATTAAAAGGAAACATTGGGAGGTAATGTTGGAATTCAGTGTCTGAGTCAATTAATCCTCAAACCCCTTTTTAAGTTCTTAAATGATTCAAAATGACAACCCTTATTGGTGACAGTGATTATATTTTATTCAGCGTAAGACTTAACACATGCTGCTGTCTGAGCAGCAGGATCAAAGTGCAGGTTGGAAGTGTGATCTCCACGTAACTACTCCCTGGTTGTGCCCCAGATCTTGTTGCATCAGTCAACAACATGCAATACCTCGACAATCTCTATATCAGGGTTTTTGCACTCTGCTGGATGTCTGCTGAAGTTTGCCTTTTTTTAAAAGTTGATCCCTTTCCAAATCTTTGGGGTCAAGAGCACTTGGTCGATTGCACGTCATGTCACCTCTCATCTGCTTTTATCCAGAGCGTACCACAAACAGGATTAAAGATCTAGTTCAGTATAAGATTAAGTGTAACAAGGAAATTAAAGGAATGTCCAGCCAGTCATAGCATTGAAGTTAGTTTTTGTTAATTAGCAAGGAAACCCAGCATAGGGATTTCCCAGGATTCTTACAATATGAATGCTGCAAGTTTTGCCACCTAGTTTCCTGTTCCTGTGCTTTTTCTGTAGGTGATTGTGATGGGTGCTACAAACAGGCCACAGGATGTGGATCCAGCCATCTTGAGGAGAATGCCTAGTACATTCCACGTGGGCCTGCCTGTGAGTTTTTGACTTAGATTTTTTCAAGTTTTCCTGAGCTGTTCTGCTGTCCCTGTTAGTTTCTGAATGAACCTGAACAGCATGTAGAGGAGGAGAGAATGGAGGCATTGGCCCACTAATTTGCAAATGTTCATGAACATGTGCCCAATTTTAAAAGAGGGAAGTAACCACCATACTCGACTAGCCCACTTGCAGAACCCAAAACAAAATGTCTGCTGCTAGATGTGCTTCATCAATTGGGCAGCACTTGCTGAACAATCCTGAGTGTACTAATATCAATTTAAGATAATCAATCGAGCTGATAAGTTGATTAATTTAACTTTACTAAAAGCAACATTCATTCATATGTAGGGACCCGTCCTCTGAAAATAAAAGGAAGATGTTTAAGCCTTGTGCCTTTTGTTGAATTACCTGGGAGCACGGGGAGCCTATACAGTAAGCCCTCACTTAAAGTTGTGGTTGTGTTCACCAACAGTGCAACTTTAAGTGAAATAACTTTAAGCAAATCAAATTGTCCCATTAAAGCCAATGTAAAAGCTGCAGTTAGGTTTTGCCAGACATTTCTCATCAGAAAGAAAATTAACACATTATACACTTAAATTGAAATGCTTTATGTAGCTAAATTCCTATATTGGTAAATGAAATGACTTAAAAATAAATTTTAATATTTAGAAGAAGTGTGGTAACTTTCTACTCCTGCTTACTGCCAATCCTGCTTCCTGAACCTACTGCCTGCCATCCTGCCCCCTAGCCCTTCCTCTCGCTGCTGACTCTCCAGGTTCGCAGCCTCTCTCACTTCATAACCAACCCACTTGCTGCTGACCCTCCAGGATTCTGTCTTCTGCTGCTTTCTGACCCTCCCTCTCGCCAAACCCGCTGCTCTCCAACTCTCCTGCTCACTGCTTCCTTCTCCTGAACCCTTGCTCTGAGAGAGGGCTTTGACAACGCGAAGCAAGAGGAGCAGCTTGGACTTCCTCTACGTTGCCCTCCAGAGCTCTCACAGCGAGGGTTCAGGAGGGAGAAGTAGTGGGTGGGAGAGTCGGGGAGTGAGAGGTTTGGCGAGAGTAAGGATTGACGAGATGGTTAAGAGAGGGAAATCAAATTATTCCCCTCTTGACATTCAATGCTAGCACCATCACTGAATCCCCCATTATCAACATCCTGGGGGGTTACCATTGACCAGAAACTGAACTGGACCAGCCATATAAATGCTGTGGCTATAAGAGCTGGTCAGAGGCTGGGAATTCTGCAGAGAGTAACTCACTTCCTGACTTCCCAGAGCCTGTTCGCCATCTACTGGAACAAGCCAGGAGTGTGTTGGAATACTCTCCACTTGCCTGGATGAGAGCAGCTCCAACAACACTCAAGAAGCTCAACACCATCTAGGACAAAGCAACCTGCTTGATTGGCACCCCATCCACCACTTTAAACATTCACTCCCTCCACCACTGATGCACAGTAGCAACAGTGTGTACCATCTACAAGATGTGCTGCAGGAATTCACCAAGGCTCCTTCGACTGCACCTTCCATACCCATGACCTCTATCATATAGAAGTACAAGGGCAGCAGATGAATGGGCACACTAACAACTGCAAGTTCGCCTCCAAGCCACACACCATCCTGACTTGGAACTATATCATCGTTCCTTCACTGGGTCAAAATTTGGAACTCCCTCCCTAACCGCACTGTAGGTGTACCTACACCACAGGGACTGCAGCGGTTCAAGAAGGCAGCTCACCACCACCTTCTCAAGGACAATTAGGCATGGGCAATAAAAATTTCTGTCCTAGCAAGCGATGCTCACATCCAGTGAAAAAAAATTTTTTTTTTAAAGGGTTGGGGAGCGGCAGAGGCTGGTCCAAAATGGTGCCAATCAGGTCACATTGCCCTACGTCAAACTGGCACGAAACAACTTTAGAATGAAACTTGTGACATTAAACAAGAATATAGGCCCCATTAAATGACTGCTAAAGCAAGAAAACATAAAACAGGACAGTGCAAAATGGGGACTTATTGTAATTCCCCATTGCTTGCTCCATGGTAATGTCTCGGCCAATCACAATAGACTTGCCAGCCAATCTGCCCCCTTTTTCTCCTGTAGAATAAATTGTTGTGATCATTTGAAATTTGGCATTTTTGCGTTTGCCCTGATGAGTACAAGATGTAAAGCTTTGGCAACATGTCTCGCTTTTCCTTGATATTCAAGTAACCATTTCTGTGTAATCTTACAGAGGCAGAGAGAGCGGCAGGAGATTCTGAAGTTGGTCCTTTCTGGCGAATGTGTACGTGTCTCTCTCCTCTCTGTTTGTTTTTGTCTTTTATCCAATGCCTTTCCTGCTGTAGGTTGGGTGCGTCATTGATTTTTTTTTTCTCTCTCTTCTAAAATGTTCCTTCCAGTTAAACAGTGATGTGAGGCTGAAAGAAATTGCAGAGAAGACTGAAGGTTACTCTGGCAGTGACCTAAGGGAGCTCTGCAGAGAGGCAGCCTTGCACAGACTCCGTGACTTTGTTCGGAAGGAGCAAATGCAGCGCATCGGGAGACAACTGCAAGCTGATGACTGCGAGGAAAGGTGCCTCTCGCCGCCATGTTTTTGTACTGTTTGAGAGGCATTCGCACTAGGGCTGGGAGGTGCCTAAGGGCAAAGATTGTTCCACACTGTGGGAGAGTTAACAAGAATAGCAGGAAGGTAAGGTGAGGGGCACAGAAGGGAACATATCCCTTTATGGGGAAACGTGGGCAACTTGTGTCCTTGAGTTCCGACAGTGCATCCACTTGTCATTTTCCAGTCACTATGTGAAGCAGCATCCGTTCCCAGTACTGCCGTGGGTAGGAACCATTTCATTATCTTTTCACCTCCTCCCCTGTAGACGACAAAAAAATCTGTGGAGTTAGATCCTGTTTTGTGCTGGCAATGTGGGATTGGGTGTTGGGAGACAATCAGTGGCCATTCTAAATGTGCAAGTCCCTACTGGGTAATGGCAGATTATTTGTTCTGTGATTTGAAAGGTGCACACACAACTACCTGCTAGCTCCTAGAAAAGGAGTTCATTGCACTTGGGTGTATGGACTGAGAGTTCAGTGACTTCAGTACATCAGGCACAGATCAAGCTTGGCCTAGGATTAGTGGAAGGGATTTGTCGTATCCCCAAGGATTGCCTCTCTAAATGAGGGTGACTTCACTTCATCTGAAGATTTAGTGACTATAATTGGACATAGCTTTATATTTTCCCGTCCTGAATGGTCTTGATTTTATTTTTTTGACCAACAAGAATTCTGCCTCTGCTCTGTCTAGTTGCACCTCTGTGGACTGAAGTAAGACCAGAAACTGACCAGTACCTAGGGAACCATACCCCAGTGACTTAGTAGGTTCAGGAGACGGGGAAGAAATTTTTCAGGCTGGAGGAGGTGGTGGAGTAGAATAAATCGGGTCTGATAGACAGTTTTGAAAGATGTATGCTTTGGATGATTGGGCTGAAGCAATTTTCAGTCTGGTACAGCATGACTGTAGGGAGGATAATCCTAATGCATGCTGTTGTTATTTTTAGCTCCACTGATGAGGGTCTGCGAGCGATCACTCAGACGGATTTACGCCTGGCCTTAGAGAAGATGAAGGAATCAAAGGCGGGGACTGGCACTCCGATACTGCAAGACACTCCTGTGGACTGAGCAGAGCACACACTGAGCAGCAGTGACCAATGGGTTTACATGTGCAAGTCACTTTTATTTGTTTTAAAGGCAGTTCTGTAGACTTCTAGCTGTTAATAGTTAAGTTTCACAAATGGGCGGCTATCCCTTTCATGAGATTGGACTGCAGGAATTGCTGAGCGACCATCAACTTTCATTTTCTCCCTGACAATCAGAAACTCCCTCAAGTGGCTTCAAGAAAAAGCGTGACATACTTGCAGTGCACTGAGAGTTGAGTGAGTCATCGTACATTCAGCGCAAACCTCGCTTGGACCAGGATTAGTGGAGCAGGTTTGTCATACACTCGGGGAGTTCCTGCAGTTGTTGTCTCACCCCCATTTCAGCGGAGAGCTGCTAGGTAGCGAAAAGTGGCAATAGCTGTGCTGAATTTTCTTGTCCCCTCTCCTGCAGTGCGGCCTGTCACCAGTGTGCAATGTCACAGGCACCAGCAGTCGTTCACTGCTGAAGCAGCAAGACCTTTTTCTCAGTGGATGAGCTGGGGCAGTGAATGTCGCCATGCTGTTTTGACACTGGGTAGGTGATACAGCCTGGCCAAGGCAATGATACCTGCACTGTTGCTTCCCTCCAGCACTCCCTAATCCAGGTGTTGGTGGAGAGGGAGCCGTTTAGGGAAAGAGTGCATATTGCAGCAGGTGTTTGACTTCAGCTGGCATGTTAAACTGAGACCCCGTCTGCCCTGTTGTGCAGTTTAACATTATTGATTGGAAAGAAGTCTGGTGTTATTTAAAGAGCAGCAGGGACATTTCCTGGTAACCTGGCCAACATTCCTCTTGCCCAACATCACAAAAGTGGTAATTCACATTGCTGCTGTTTGTGAGAAACTTTGTGCATTCAGCAAGTAACAGTCACTGCAGTTTAGGCAATCAAATCGTGATGGTTCTCAGTCCTCTTCCAAAGTGCTTTGTAAATGCCAGTTTGTTTTACCAGTTGAGCTGGTTTCAGAGTTTGCATCTCCACCCATTACATACGCTTCCAACAAAGTGGCAGATGAGCTCAGTGGGTAGCACTGTCTCTCTGTCTCCCCCGTCAGTAGGTCGACACTGCAGAGACTTGAGCACAAAGTCGAGGCGGCACTCCAGTGCTAAGGGAGCATTGCACTGTCGAGGGTGCATCTTGCTCTTGAGTTGTTAAACCTTTCTGCCCCTTCAGGTGGATGCAAGGAATCCCATGGCAATATTCGCAAAAGAGCAGGAGCAGGGATGTTCTCCTGGCCAACATTTATCCTTCATTTGCCCTTTTAAAAAAGACAATGTCGTCATTTTTTCCATTTGTGAAAACTTGCAAATTGGCCTACATAACAGCAGTGACTGCCATTCAGAGATACTTCATTGGCTGTAAAGCACTTTGGAACATCCTGAGGTCATGAAATACATATAAAATTTACATGTTCTTTCTAATAACTGAAATTAATTTATAAGTAATTGGATGTTTTCACCTTCACTAACACCATGAGAAATTAGCAACTACAGCTGCATTTACAACTTTTCTTCCATTTGTTACCTGTATGTACAATATGCTACATCATTGCAAGATGGAGAAGATAATTCTGCCCATCTTATTTCAATTGTCTCGAAAATGTCACCTTGCCCCGTCACAGCGTCCTGATTATCATTTTTATCCCACACAGATCCGGACCATTCTTGGTAGGAATGGCTTGCTGACATCCGTCCAAGACTTGTCTCTTGCTGCTTTCAGTCTGTGCTACCCTGTGCTAGTGTGTCTGCTGTACAGCTGTTCTTAATCAGAGAGGCAGAAAGTGGGTCCCAGTGCCCCTAGAAAGGCAGACTGTGAAAAGCACCCCTGCTGCTAATCTCTCTCCTTATCGTACCCATTCCTATTGTATCGAATTAACAGCACAGAAATAGGTAATTTGTCTATGTTGGTGTTTATGCTTTCCTTGGCTCCCTCTTACTCTACTTCATCTCAACCTATGGGCATATCTTTTCTTCCTTTCCTTGCTGTGTACTTATTTAACTTCCCCTTAAATGCATCTTGATGTTAAACATTCTTATGTGATGCTGATCAACTCAACCACTCCCTGTGGCACTGAGTTACGCATTCTAACCACCCTGGAGGGAAAAAAAAATTGCTGAATTTCCTGTTAGATTTATTAGTGACTATCTTATACTTATGGTTCTGGTCCCCTCCACAAGTGGAAATATCTTCTCTGCGTTTACCCTGTCAAACCCTTTCCTAATTTCAAAGACCTCCATCAGTTCACCTCTCAGCTTTCCATTTCCCAGAGAGAAGAGCTCCAGCCTATTCAATCTTTTCTCGTAGTTATACCCTCTCAGTTCTGATATCATCCTTGTGAATCTTTTTACACTCTATGTCCTGTTTGTAATATGGAGACCTGAACTGAGCCCAGTACTCTGTGTGGTCTCACCAAGAATCTATTTAAGATAACTTCTCTGCTTTTGAATTCTATTTCGCTAAAAAACATTGCAGTATTTGTTTACATTTTTTATGACCTTGTTGACCTGCGTTACTACTTTGGATGATTTGTAAATCTGCATCTAAATCTCTTTGTGCCCCTACCCCATACATCTATGTTCCAACGGGCATGTGGCCTTGTGATTCTTCCTAGAAAAATTGACCGCCTCACAGTTGCTGCCCAACCCTTACTCTGTGAGCTTATGCAGAAAGAAAGGCTAGTTTTATGAAGACTTTAGGGTGACCAGTACTTCAACTAGCGTCAGCATCTTCAAAGAAGGACAGTGAAGAGAGAGAATTACAAATCCTTGAAGTCTTTGTTCATTTTTTTTTATGTGGACCCGATGGGTAAAGTTTGTTTGCCCTCTTCAAACTCTGACAGTGGCATAAGGCCAGAGTTCAAACTCAGGCAAGGCGCATTTGGAACTGAGGTCAAGATGTGCTTCACGTAAGCAGTGACCAACACATAAAATTAATACTATGATGGTGCGGGAGTTAGCAATGGGGCACTAATGAAAGGATGAACTCCATAATAGTCTGAATGAGCTTCCTTGCCTGTGTCCATCCTGTGGCTTAAAAATAGAGTTAAACCATAGTTTCTATAGACCGCTTTTATATACAGAGTATACTGCTGAGACTTCTTTTGTGCTGGAGTATGCTGGTTCAACATGCACAAGAAAAACATTCGGATATGTATGTTAAAACAAAAAGCTGGAACAATGATTTTTTTTTTTGTCTTTTTAATTTTAACCAGCAAAAGCCATGCTTGAGGATCTTTTACAGGTCTTAGCCATGTAGATGGGAGCTGTAGCCAGCAGTATAAGCGAGTCCTGCCACCAACCAACTAAATAAGAGGAAAGCTATTAGCCAGTTTAGAAGATTTGCGTGAGTATAATAGAACAAGGCCAAACAGGAAAGAAAGATCTTGTTGCCTGACCTTATTTTGGGTTATTCTGCAGTTAACATTTTTATTATTCAGCCTTGTAAATCAGATTTCCAAATTTCTCAGTGAACTTTAACCAAACAACATTGAGAGCGCACATCAGTCTAGGAAGACTTGAGTTCTGTTATGAGACTAGTCTATGTGAGGATTTTAGCTGATTTGCCTTCACAATCTGTTACTAACCACTTTTTTTTCAATGCTAATGATGATATGGTGAAGTGAAAAAGTATCACAAGATACAGGAAGTGTTCAAAACTGAATTCGATGCAAATACTTTTATTTTGTCCAGTTTCCTCTTTCACCTCTCCTGAATGAATGCTGCCCTTGTGGTTTTGCAGACTCCAGCAGATTTTGGTACAACTGAGTTCAGGAGAGGAAGTGGATGGGGGGGAATAAAGAGGTGCTCCTGGCCATGAGAATGGGCCTCCAATATGGCACTGCTCTGGACTGTAAACCATGCTGCAATAACCTGCACACCTTTGAGTCTTTGTATGTACAGAACTTGAATAGAAAGGTTTTTGTTACTAGCAATAATTTATTGTTCTGTGTGTATATAATTTGACATCATTTGACTATTGTACAGTGGGTGAGGAGGGTGTTTAGTTTTAACTTTCTTGCCTGTTACAAGCAGTTCCATTGAATGCAGTTGTCAGCTAGCCCAGGATTTTTAGCAAATTATCACCGTGAGACATCGTAATGAAATAAACAGATCTCAATCTCATTGTTGCTTAAGTCATTTTTGTTTTAAACCAACAAATTATCCATAATAAAGGCAAAGAAAGTGATGGAAATGCTCAGCAGGTCTGGAAGCACCTGTGGAGAGAGAAACAGCCTTCAGAAAGAAGAACGTATTCAATCTGAAACGTTAACTCTTTCTCTCTCCACAGATGTTGCCAGACTTGCTGAGTATTTTCAGCACTTAGATTAACCATGGTGTTGCTTGTAGTAAACTGAAAGACAGGAATGCTATACTATTTCACAGGCAATGTATTATTCTCTTGCTAACCTGGCATGCATTTTTTTTCAGGCTATAATGTTTAACTGCTGTGAACAGGTATACCTGTGCATCATTTAGAGAATACTGGCATTTAGACATACCATGAGGTAAATTAAAGAATATTAGCTATTTATGGGAATTTGTAAATCTCTATCTTCTTGCCAAGTTCTAAAGAAATCAGTAAGGAATGTCGAACTTTCTTTTTTCTGTGTTTTTTCTTAATTTTATAAAAGCGATTTAAGAGTGTACGTGTGCAGCAGGCTGCGATCAAAACACAGCAGCAATTTAAATTAATTTAGAAGGTGCTCTTAACATAGTAAAATGTCCATAAGACCATAAGACGTAGGAGCAGAAGTAGGCCATTCAGCCCATCGAGCCTGCTCTGCCATTCAATGAGATCATGGCTGACCTGATAATTCTCAACCCCACTTTCCTGCCTTTCCCCATAACTCCTGATTCCCTTACTGATTAAAAATCTGTCTATCTCAGCCTTGAATATACTTTACGACCCAGCCTCTACAGCCCTCTGCTGTAAAGGATTCCACAGATTGACTACTCTCTGAGAGAAGAAATTTCTCTTCATCACTGTTTTAAATGGGCGCCCCTTACTCTGAGATTATGTCCTCTGACCCTAGACTCTCCCACAAGGGGAAACAATTTCTCAGCATCTACCCTGTCAAGCCCCCTAAGAATCTTATATGTTTCAATAAGGCCACCTCTCATTCTTCTAAACTCCAGTGGGTACAGGCCCAACCTACTCAACCTGTCCTTGTAAGAAAATCCCTCCATCCCCGGGATCAACCTTCTCTGGACTGCCTCCAATGCCAGTATATCTTTCCTTAGATAAGGGGACCAAAACTGTTCACAGTATTCTAGGTGTGGTTTAGTTCCTTGTATAGTTTTAGCAAGACTTCCCTATTTTTATATTCCATTCCCTTTGAAATAAAGGCCAACATTCCATTTGTCTTCCCTATTATCTACTGAACTTGTATGTTAGCTTTTGGGATTCATGCACAAGGACTCCCAAATCCCTCTGTGCTGCAGCTTTCTGCAGTCTTTCTCCATTTAAATAATATTCAGCTCCTCTATTCTTCCTGCCAAAGTGCATAACTTCACACTGTCCCATGCTATATTCCATTTGCCAAGTTTTTGCCCATTCTACACCTCTAACCTGTCTATATCCCTCTGTAGGGTCCTTGTGTCATCCTTACCACTTGCTTTCCCACCTATTTTTGTGTCATCCAGGAACACTTAATGAGTGATATCAATGCAAACATTTTTGACATTTTTCTGACATTGAGCCCTAGAAGAAGAAATCAGGACAGATGACCAAAACAGAGGAAGATTTTTAGAAGCATTTTAACAGAGGAGAGAGAAGGAGAGGTGGAGAAGTTTAGCCGAGCTTAGGACCATGGCAATTAAAGGTATGGCCACCAGGGGCAGGAACATAGGGGGCAGGAGTAGGCCATTCGGCCCTTCGAACTGCTCCATTCGATAAGATTATGGCTGATCTGGTTGTGGTCTCAGCTCCACTTTGTCTGCCCCCCGTAACCTTTGACTCCCTTGCCTATCAAAAATCTTATCTAACTCAGCCTTGAACAAAGATGCAGCCTCCACTGCCTTTTGGAGACAAGAATTTCACACTCTAATGACCCTCTGAGAGAAAAAACTTCTCATCTCTGTCTTAAGACTTATTCTTAAACTATGTCCTCGAGTTCTAGTTTCCCCCTTAAGAGGGAACATCCTCTGCGTATCCAACCTATCCAGTCCCCTCAAGATCTTATATGTTTCAATAAGATCACCTCTCATTTTTCTAAACTCCAATGCGTATAGGCATAATTTGTTCAACCTTTCTTCGTAAAATAAGCCCCTCATCCCAGGAATAAGCCGTGAACCTTCTCTGATCTGCTTCAAAAGCAATTATATGTTTTTTTAAATAGGAGACCAAACCTGTACACAGTATTCCAGATGTGGTCTCACCAAGTACCTGAACAACTGCAGTAAAACTTCCCCAATTTTATATTCCATTCCTCTTGCAATAAGTAACAACATTCCATTGAGTGATTAAAATCAGAGACGTGCAGCAAACCAGAATTGGAGGAGTGCAAATATCTTGAAGGGTTGTAGGGCTGGAGTAGATTACAGAGATAAAACTGAGGCTTGTTAAACAGGGTCATAAAGGCAGTAGATGGGACTTTGTGCTTGAGCAGTCGGCTGGAATTCCGCCCTTGCCCGGTGCCTTTCTGCTTGCTCAGCAATCAGTGGCGTTTTTGAGCTCAGCTATGTTAGGAAACTACAGGAGAGGGTCAAAAGCAGACAGGGAGATGTACGTCTTGTGGGATAACAGCTCACTGCAATGTTCAACCCAATGGTACATCTGCTTACTTCTGTTGATCAGTATTTCATAGGACAGCTTTAGTGATGGTCGGACCAAGTGCTCACTTGATCCCATCATACATAGCACATAGATTTCCGTTGTCACAGGCAGTTTTGATTTCTTGACATAGGGTGATCCAGTGTTTATTTACGCAGTATCTCACTGTCTTTTGCATGACTGCCTTGACTACTTTCAAGTCATACAGTGTTCCAGCTGTGTGGTTTATGTTGTGCATCAGGTATGTGTTATTTTTTGCTTCAAGGACAAATGTCACCTCTGCTGAGTCTCAAAACAGTTTTTGTTTCAGGTTCCGCCTTTACTAAAAGTTGATGCTGTTGTTTCATAAATGATTGAACTAGCAACTTCTAAGCTTTACTAATATCACATTGGTGTTTCATGGTAAGCCTTTAGCGGGTAGCAATTGCCTGATTACCAATGCAAACTGGTACTTGGCATTATTTCTTCTACCAGAGGTGTTGATGCATGGTGGGCCATTGTGTTTGGAGCTGTGAAGCTTTCGGGCTTGCCCTTTCATTCTAGTGCTGGCAAAGGAGTGGTCAGTATAGCAATCTGTGCTGTGGTAAGTGCTGGGAATGGAGAACACTGCAGAATCACATCTTCCAGTGATTATCAGGTCAGTTGGGTGCCAGTGGCCAAATCTTGGATGTTGCCATGATACTTTATGGTGTTGTAGAATTTAGTCAGGGCATTCAGGCCTTCTCTGGAGGATAGGATCCATTCTACAGAGCTGGGTGAAGCAAAAGTCAACACATTAAACAAAAACAAAGGCGACAGATGAAATTGCAACAACTACAGGGCTTCTTGCTTCTTAGCGTCACTAGGAAGGCCTTCACTAGGGTCATGCTTGAAAAGACTCCATCTTTTTGCAGACCAAAAGTACCCAGAAGCACAGTGGTTTCATTGCTGGCAAATCTACTGTGGACACGATCATCATACGGCAGCTATAAGACAAGTGTAGTGAACAGGATATACCTCTTTACCTTACTTTTGTAGATCTTACTAAAGCATTTGACACCGTCAGCAGTGTAGGACCCTCCAAGACTTTGGAGAAAATTCTGTAGGGGAGTAGGCCACACAATGGCTAATGGCATTCAATGTGTATAAATGTAGCATTATGCTGGTTGGTCAGGCCGACACAATGTACATATCATTTGCAGGCTACAAAGCAAGAGAGTGTGGAGAGAAAAAGATCGTGGCTTTAGCATTATTTTTCCATATTGTTCAAGTCCCTTTAAAAAGCCAACAGGATATTGGGTTTATTAATAGAGCTATTCAGAACAAATAAAAGGACATCATTTTGTCAATATACAGGTCATTGGTCAGACTGCACAAAGAGTCATGCGTGCAGTTTTGGTTCCCCCCCGCAACATGATGGGTTATAATGTGACCTTGGGAAAGTTCCAGAGGAGAGCCACAAGAATGATTCCTAGCTAAAAGAGCCTCAGCTATTTCAGCTTGGTCCATACAATAATGAAAGGACTGGAAACTGTCCAGGTTGATAGATTATTCAAGTTCCAGTTTAACAGATTGAGGAGGAGCGGATGGGGGGAGGGGGGAAGGGTGCAGCAAGTTTACACAGAATAGTAGGTTGAATGTTGGGCAGTTCTTCATTCCCAGAGAGTAGCGAGCCTCCAGAATGGATTGCTGGCTGGTGTGGTAAATGGTGATTCTTTGTATGCATTTAAGAGGGACCTGAGCTGGAAAAGAGATCACATTATACAGAAGGTAAGTGTCTCTATACATAATACTTCATCTGCGTGATCTCCTGGACTGGGCTGAGGGGGTCAGAGAGGAATTATCAAGTGATTTTCCTTCTTGCTGGAGTGTTATTTTTTCCATATTTTTTTTTTCTTGCCTCTCCCAGCTAAAGGGGGAACCATTGAAACCATGTTTCTCTGACCATCATGAAAAGCAGCTGGAAGTGACTGTGAAGGAGTTTGATCCAATTGGGATTGTGTGTTCCAGCTCATGCGAGTTATCTGGAGCCAATCTATTGCACAATCCCAACTTCTGAATAATGTCTTGCAGTCAATGACACCTACTGTTTCTGTAGAAATGCTTATGTTCTGGGGTTTCCAGTTGTTTGACTACATTACTGAATGAAAGGTTAAAGAGGCTTCATGGACAGAGTCAGTTAGTTTTATCAGGGCTTGATTAAAATTCAAATTCGGCTGCAAAATTATGTGACAAATTTCACACTGAACAGGATTAAGTTATATAAATGAAGTGTGAGTTGGTATTTGTATGAGTGAAGAGTTGTGCAATTTATAGCAAAGGATGAGGGTTTTGTCATTACAAATTTTCAGATTTGGTCAGAGTTTAATTGTCCTGGTTTTCGTGTTTAAAACATGTCCTGAGTAAAAAGTGCTTAACAGCAATCTTTATCAACTTGCATTTATTGCAGCACCTTCAATGTAGAAAGATATTTTGTTTCAGAAGCAGAGCCCAAAGAAGCAAAATTTTAAAAAGGCACTGTCTGAAGAGGAATGGAATAGGTGGAGGGGAAGGAGGGTGTAGGGGGTCAAAGGCAATGATTGTGGTTTTCCAAATGTTCAACTGGCAGAAATTGTGGCCCACGCAAGACTTGGGGAGGAATCTTTTCTAGGGACAAGCAGAGGACGTGAATGGTGATGGATGCAAGGAAGTGGTTGGAGATGACCTTGGTTGTGATGGGAGTGGAGAGGTCATGAGACCTGGCATGGCTGAGAGGGTTGCCCATGAATATGGATAGGGGGTGGGGGGCGTTTATATGAAGGGAGAAGCCTAAAGAGGGAAGTCAATTCAGAGTAGAGAGGGCAGGGGGAGTTAAGATGGACATTTAAGTCACTAAGGATGAAAGGGGTGACAGTAGGCTTCAGTAAGGAGCAAGGTGTTACTAACCATGAACCGTGTTTCAGTCATAGCTAGGATGTCAATGAATCGATACACGGTAAAGTCAGAGAAGGCAAGGACCTGAATCACATCCTGGCCATTTGCAGAGAAATGCATAAAGAGGCATGGTGGCAGAGTCGAGGAGACAGTGGCTGCTAAAGTGAGCAGAATGAGGTTAGTTCCCAGTAGGTCTATTGGATGGGAAGGGTGGCAAAGGAGCAGCATGGGGCAATGGAGACTCTTTTGGCAGGGAGGCAGCCATTGTGTCATCTAGAGTGTGCTAAGAGAGAGACAAACAGGAGCTGTGGGTTTTCCAAAGAGAATTCAAGCCTGGGTAGCAGAATGGAAAAGAAGCATGATAGATGTGGGCAGGCATCGGGGCAAAGTACTAAAAAGGGGTGAATTAAAGTGGGTATGACTGGGCAACAGGAAGTAGAAGAGATCGGAGGGGAAAAGGGAGATAAATAATAGGCTCAGACCTGGAGAGGCAATAAAAAGTGTGCACATGAATAGACGCTGTGGATTAAGGTTACACAGGCATGATAGCGATTTTAAGAAAAATGCCCTGGGCTTAAATAGAGGGCCTCTCTTTAGTCCAGTGCCTTGTATCAGATGGATCAAAAATTGTTACTTAATCCTGTAATGATACGATAAATGCGATAATATCTGATTAACCGACTGTTAACCGACAAATGCCAAATATCACTAGATTAGCAAAGTCATAAAACTTTATTTTAAGTAAGTGCCCCTTTGGTGATTTTGCAGACTGAACCTGGTC